>NW_020949548.1:2114090-2178020 GCF_900497805.2 Vombatus ursinus | reverse complement strand
ATTCTGCTAACTAATCAGGAAGAGAAGCAGAGCTTAACACTGATAGATAGATCCCACAACAGAAACGTTAGAAGGCCAAAGCTAGGGGTGCCTTGCTGGGGATATGAAGATGATCAATTAGTCTCATTTTGTGGACTGACAAGGAGAAGATAAACATAAAGGCATACAGTCCCCTAGGCATGTTCCACTGGGAACCAAACATCTGTGTTCCCATCTTGTGTAGCTGCCAGAAAAATACCAACTTCAAACACTGAAGACTGGTGTCCAAATGTATTGCAGGAGGAAAATTCCCTTTGGTAAAATCTATCATTAACCAAGGAACAGGACCACGGAAACAAACCTCACTATAAAATGATTCCAACTGATATATAAAATTGATTTCTTCAAAATGCAAGATTTCCTCCCACCAACACAAACATGCAACGTCATGTAATGGGATTTTTGCAAGAAAGGATTTTGATTACTAACAGCAAGGCTCGTGGTTAGCTGACAAACCTTGCCAGTTAAACAGAGCATGCCGAATGGATGGAGCCTTTCCCTGTCTGCCCTTACTGCCTCACACTCTGTTTGCAAAAGACAGGAATGAAATATTCCATATGTTTTCTTTGTCAGCAACAGGGCTATTGAAAGCAAGGCTATAGCAGTTTCCCTGCTGAGGGACTGGGTCAAGCTATTCATGTGTAACTGGGCAGATGTCAAGATGGTAATGAGAAAAAAATCTCAAAACTTTTTTTTTTTCCAAACAGAACAAGGACATAAAAATGCACAACTGTATTTGAAACAGTCAGCCAACTCTAAACAGGTTCTAAACACTGCTGCATTTGTTAGGGGCTGTGCTGGATTTATGGGGTATTTTAGAATCATATCTGTATCAAAACTCACACTTTCAAAACTTTCTGGGAAGCATTTCGTGTCTACCAAAGATACCACACCATTTTTTTTTTTATGATTAATAGAGTGATTTGGCCAGTAAAGTTTTCTTCCCTAAAGTGATTTTTAAAAGTGTAAGATTCTACTCAGACACAAAGCAGTAAGACGAATTCCTAAAAACAGAATGGTAATCTAGATATCAAATACCCAATAAAATACATTAGAAAACGATTTAGAGACCTTATTACTGTTAAGATTTAAAGCAACCAAAGTACTCTAGCAACAAAAAAATTTCTAGAGTCAAAGTCTCAGGAAGAAATCTAAGAGTTTCAATGATTTTACAAATATGAGTGATTCTCAACTACTTTCAGAGTGCCTCTTTTATCACTAAAAAGAAATTAGAAGCCCAGTGGATACAGTGCTGGATCTGGAGTCAGGAAGACTCATCTTCCTGAGTTCAAATCCAGCTTCAAACACTTACTAGTTGTGTGACCCTGGGCAAGTCACTTAACCCTCTTTGCCGCAGTTTCTTCATCTGTAAAATGAGATGGAGAAGGAAATGGCAAACCACTCCAATATCTTTGCCAAGAAAACCTCAAATGGGGTTACAAAGAATCAGACATTACTGAAACTACTGAACAACAACATTATCTAATCTGGGGAAAGATGCCCAAAAGAAGAAAGAATTAACCATTCTTTAAGTCAGAAAGCACCAAATACACTCAACTTTAGTGCCAGAAAATAGAAGATCAAACAGGTCTAAAGATAATTGAGGCATCATCCTGAATCCATGATGCTAAAGAGACACACCAAATCCCAGACTGACCCCTTTTCACCTGGCCTGCTACCTTGCAGAACGGTCTCACTGGCTCCAGGGACTGAGTTTTGTATTCTGAGGAAGAAAGTAAATTTAAGTTTCTGTTTTGTGGATGGCACAATGTCATCAATGGATACAAAAACCACAGATACAAAACAGATACAGAAACCATGCTTTTCTTAGTTGGTTTTAAAAGAAGGGCCTTAACATGCTTCTCAGAATGAAGGCTGTCAGACTAATCTAAATTTTCTAAACCAAAGAAACCAAGATGTTAGACCAAAATGGGCTTCGACTTTGATCTTGACACACTCATCAAGAAACTGGAAAACTCTGACTTTCTTGGATGGTTACTTCACAAGAGAACACTAGTAGTAATAACAGTTAACAATTACGTAGTGCTTACTATGTGCCAGGCACTGTACTGTGCAAAGCCCTTTACAATTATCATCTCATTGGATCCTCACAACCCAGGGGTAGGTGCTATTATGATGCCTATTTTACAGATGCGGAAACTGAGGCAAACAGGGTTAAGTGACTTGTCCAGAGGCACACAGCCAGTAAGCCTCTGAGGCTAGTTTTGAACTTAGGTCTTCCTGACTCCAGGCCCAAGGTTATCTAAGTCAAAATCTTCTCATTTTTCAGAAGAGGAAAAACTGAGGCCCTGGGTGACCTGTTCAAGGTCACCCAGCTAGCTAATAGCAGAAGCACCCTAAAAGCCAAGCCTGTTACTTTGACCAGTGCTTTAAAAAAAAAAACCCAAAAAACTTTACAGAGTGTTCCTAACAGAACAACGGGTATGTGGTAAGGTAGCACCCCTTTAGGAAAACTAAAGAACCGGGTTCAAACTTAAAATCACCTAGAGTAGAGGTGGAAAATGGACTCTACCAAAAGAGGACAGAAGGTCAACAAAGGCACAGTCAAGATAATTAACTTGGAGCACATCTCAAACAACATGAAGTGGGCGTCTCCTCGCAGCCCTACAATTAAGAACTTACACGTTCTCAGACTGGGGACTGGGAAGGGCCCTCAGAGGTAGACTGGGCCAGGCCAGAAGGATCTCCCTTCCTACATGGGAGTCTGAACATCTGTATTGGGTTACATGCCTGTTCCTTAAAGGCAAAGACTATTTACAGGGAAGTTTGGGATGGTTGTTTTGGGTCTTTTTTATCCTCAGGGCCTACCTAGCAAAGGGCTTTGTTTGTAATAGGCATCTAGTCCACGTTTACAGAACTGAAGACTTCCATTAAGGGGGAACCCACAACCTTCCCAGGCAGCCCTTCTATTTCTGAGTAATCTGAATATCTAGAAAGCTTTCCCTTATGGTGGGCTTAGAAATAAGCTACTCGGGTATCAACAATTAAAAAAGTGGTTTTTGTTTTGTTTTGTTTTTCTAAACTACAGGAGAAGGTAAGCTCCTTGAGGGCAGGGACTTTTCTTTGGCCCCTAGCCTAGCAAAGGATCTCACACACAGCAGCATCTGTCTTGCTTTTCTATTTGTATCCCAGAGCTTCGTGCATGACTCTTAACTGACAAATAATTTTTATCATTCATCCATCCTAATTAAGGTCTGAATTGAATTAAAACAAAGTCAATATGGGATAAAAACAATTAGGGCAATAGGTTACAATGGATACTGGATTATGAGTTCCGAGTTCCAATCCTGTATGACCTCAAGTGAGTCAATTTCTCTCTGAGCCTCACCCATTCATGGTACACAACAGAATGTAGGGTCAAATGATATGGATTCCAATCTCAACTCCACTACTAACAGTATGATCTTTAGCAAGCCACTTATAAATTCTCTGGGCCTCAGTTTCCTCATTCATCAAAAAGGAAGCTGAACTAGACCTCTAAATTTCCGATCTAAAGCCCATAACCTAGGTCAGTCCTTGATCTGGGGTCAACAAACCATTGCTGGCCTCTGTTTGCTTTCAAACACCTGCAAGCTAAAAACGGTTTTTTCCATGTTTAAATACAAACTTAATCTAAACATGCAAAAACCACCCTTACCTCTCAGGTCCCACAAAAACAGGTGGCATAGTTGACTGACCCCTGATCCAGATGGTCATGGGGTTAGTTTATGCTATCTCTAAATTCATCTTTCTAGTCTGTTTTAAGGGCATAGTAACATTCCTACATAATACCAGTCAGGTTCAGTTTGAGGTCTTGTCTAAAAAATTGAATATGGAGAACTTGAAGAGTGTCTAAAAGGCGGCAATGAAAATTAGCAAATTTAATAAATAATTAATAAACCCTTATTTAGGGAATGCTATCAATCAGGTACTGTGAGATAGATGGACAGACACCCCTGCGCGTGCGCGCGCACACACACACACACACACACACACACACACACACACACACACTGGAGATTCAGAGACAAAAATCAAACAGTCCTTACCCTAAAAGAGCTTACATTCTATTAGGGGAAAACATGAAAACATTCAAGTACATAAAACATATGCAAGGTAAATACAAGGAACAAGGTGAGGGAAGGAGTACCAGAAAGGCCTCAGAGAGGAGGTAAAAAGTCAGAAATCAGATTACAAAGCCTAAAGAAATGGTGAATCAAGGCCAACGTAGCAGTCTTCAAACACATTCAAGGATGTTTCAGTCCGACTGATAGAGTACTTGCTCTCTTTCACCAAGGACAAGAGGAAATAGGTTTAAAATGAACCACCGTTAAGCTTAGCCATTAGGATGGCCTTCGTGACACATGACCAAGAGAGAGCAGTGCCTCATTTTCTGCAGGTATTTCCAAGGCAGTCAGGTGGGGCAGTGCAATGGAGAGAGCCCAGAGTCAGGAAGACCCGAGTTAGAAATACAGCCTCAGACACTGACTACTTATGTGACCTTAGGCAAATCACTTAACCTCTGCTTGCCTTAGATCTCTCAACTGCAAAACGGGAATAACTATAACAGGACCTAGCTTGTAGGGTTGTTGTGAAGACCAGACGGGATGGTATTTGTCGATCTCAGCACGGTGCCTGGCACATAGTAGGTGCCATATAAATTCATATTCCTTTCCTGAAATGTGCTAGACTGGGAGATATACAAAGTCATTTCCAGCTCTGGCACTTACCATTTCTACATGACCTTGAGCAATTCAATTCAATACACATTTATTAAGCAGAAAAGTCACCTGAACTTTCTGGGCCCCAATCTCCTTATCTATAAAATGAGGCGCTCAGAGTAAATATCGCTAAGGTCTCTTTCATCTCTGGGTCTACAGTAATTGTGTATTGACAGGCAGGGGTAAGGCTGGCCTATGAGATAGACAACAATGTGACAATATAAAGGAAACTAACTTTAGACTCAGAGGTCTGGGTTCAAATTCCGACTTGGACTTACTACTTATGTAACCTTGGGCAAGTCATTAGGCCTCCCTCAACAAAGGGGAGGAAATTTTTACAAATGATAGATAGGGTCAGACCACATGGCATCTGAGGACAAGCTTTAGATCTATTAAACTATAACCTTAAAGTCTCTGAGTTCTTATCACTACTATACTGTTAAAAAAAAAAGTCCAGAATGACATAGAAATCCAGGTCACACCTGACGTACACTTAGCACATCCTTCACGCATTTCTTAGGAAAGGAAAGACAGGTAAAATGACTCAACACACAGCAGGGATCTTCCAAGGTTCAGAGAAGAAAATGCCACCTGGCAATGCACGGACCTGCCTGCCCAACTCTTAAAAGTGAGAATTATAAAACCCATCTAGCTACACATTAAAGAAATTCTAGCAGGCTTCCCAGTTTGGTTACAGATGCTGCCACTTGTTCTAAATCACACAGTGGTTTAAGCTGGAAGTTGCCCGTCGGAACGTTCCAGCAGAGCAGGGTGGGAGGGAAGGGAAAGGAAGCTCTGGAGCCGAGCTGGCCGCATTCTTCAGCAGGGCCTAATACCGCTCCAAGGTAAAGCGGCTGTCTCCTGGCCAAATTTATGTCCCTCTTCAGATGCTCTTATTAAAGTAAATTTCCCCAAACAGAAAATGTTTTAAATGGGGAAGCGGGGGCTGGGGCAGCTAACTGCAAACTGTTCACTCGTTTTCTGTGCATCAAGTTCAAACATTTGACCAAGGTTGTACTTTTCTTTTTTTATCCAATACTTTTTAAGTTTTCTTCTTCAAGTTGCACTGAATTGCTGTTGTTGTTGTTGTTTTTTTTATAAAAACTCCCACCAACTGTCTAGTAGAAATATTTAATTTCTACTGTCAGTCAATAAACATTTATTAAGCACCTACTATGTGCTAAGTGTTGGAGATACACATATAAATATACTGGTATAAAGTCTGGGAGGGGGAGAGAGGGTGGTCAGTGTCCAGTGGATAGGCCTTAAGTGTCAGAAAAGTCTTTCCCAAGACACGTAGAGGCTGTATCCTAATTCCTCAGTCCCCTGGGTATTTAAAACTATAAGTGACAAAACAAGTTGCTGATTTGAAGGTAGTTTCCACACTGGGCGTTCCCTTACAGCCTGATGTGGTAGAAAGAGAGCCCTGGTACTATACTTAGTGGCCTTGGATTCAAATCCCTCCTCCGACTCCTTATGTCAAGCGTCAAACCTCAAACGAATAAATCACTTCACTTTCCTAGGCCTGTTTCCTCAACTACAGAATGTACAAGGGTTGGATGAAATGATCATCACATGAAGGATCCAAACTAGGAAGAAAAAAGTATAAGGTTACACGAACGAGTGAGGGAATGAATGCAAAACCTTTATCAGGCACTCTGTGCCAAGCTACAAATACAAAAAACCAAAGACCCAGCTAAAATAATCACAAATCATTTTATAAATTGAATTGAAATATTCAAAGTCTCCAAATACATAATCATATTAATAGCATTTATATAGCATTAGGATTTGCAAAGCACTTTCCATATGTTATCTCACTGGAGCCTCACAACAACCCTGGGGTGCTATTAATACACCCATTTTTGTTGTTATTGTCATCCAGTTGTGTCCCATTCTTCATGGCCCTATTTTAGGGGTTTTCTTGATAAAGATACTCATTGTACAGATGAGGAAATTGAGGCCAAGAGGCCAAGTGACTCACCCCTTGGCATGGCGACTAAGTGTCTGAGGAGAGATTTGAACTCAGGTCTTCCCCATTCCAAGTTCAGTGCTCTATCCTCCCTATATCATAGGACATTTTCTCCCCACATTTTTCCCTCCCACCCAGACAGCAGACCAAGGTGGGTTCTGTTATATTACCATTATGATTTTAACATCAGCTGGCACTCATGTAGCACTCTGCATACATCAAGAGCTCTTTCAATAAGAAACATCACTCAATCTTCACATCGTGTGAAGCAGGCACTGTAAGTAGCATTATCTCCATTTTACATGATGAGGTCACTGAGGCAGACAAATTCAGTGACTAGACCATGGCCACAAAGCTAGTAAGTGCCGAAGGGAGGAAACAAAACCAGTTCTCTCTAGCCCTCCTGCCGAGTGGCCTCATGGTATCACCTCAAGATTCAGGTCACCGCACACATGCACCTTGTCTCAGTCCACGGTTTCCTGCAGGAGGCATCGTTTGCACCTGCTCAGAAGGTCATTTAGGTATTTATTTTCTCATGCACTGTCCTCCTAGGAGCACAAGGCTTAACTGGTCCTTCAGAAAGGCCTTCCTTTAGGGGAAAAAAAAAAGAATGAGCCACTGTTTACTTCCTGCTTCTAGGATTTTCTGGAAAATTGCACTGAATCTCAATCATACCCACAATCCAAAGCAGCACAGATGAGAGGCAGCCTCATCAGCAGGTACATCACTGAACTTGGGAGTCAGGAAGACCTCGACCCCCTGGGGCAAATCACAACTTTGCTGAGGCTCAGTTTTTTTATCTGTAAAATGGGAAGAATATTAGCCCTACCTAGTAGGGGTCTTGTGCCATCAAATGAAATAATATTTGATTAAAAAAAAGGACAAGGGAAGGAAATAAGCACTTATTAAACACCTACTCTCATTTATTAATCACCTACTAGGTGTCACACATAGTATTAAGCACCTTAACAAACATTATTTCATTTGATCCTCAGAACAACCCTGCAAGGTAGGTGCTATTATGATCCCCATTTTACAATTGAAGAAACAGAGGTAGATGGTGATTAAGTGATTGTCCAGGGTCACACAGCTAGCAAATGTCTAAGGCAGGATCTGAACTCAGTCTTCCTAATTCTTGGTCCAGAATTTCATCCACTTCTCAAGACCTAGCTGCCTCTGCTTAGCTTGTGTTATACTACAAAGCTAGTTTGTGTTACACCACAACTAAACACCCACAACTGCCCAAAATTTGGGTTCTTTCTAGAGACTGAAAGCCAGTAACTCATAACCAGAAGTCCAATTGGCCTCATACCACAAAAGCATCTTAGTAAATAAAATTCTCAGCTTTGTCATCAGTTTCTTACAGGGTTTCAATTAAAATCTTTTCTCCTGTGCCTGAACAGAACCAACGAAGCACACTATATAATTACATCTTGCCATTTAAATGGTTATTTATTCAACAGACCATGAATCTTATTAATGTCTCTAGAAAGCTGATGATTCTCCACACTTAGCCAGAGCTACAAAAATCTCTCTCATGTTCCCCCTCAACCCAGGTCTTTCTAAGTCCACTCTGCACCGTCCAGTTGCAAACAATAGAGTTTCCATATGGTCTACAGTTTGACAATCAGGAGTTGAAAGCACAAAAGAACTGTAAGAACAGGCCTGACATAGTAGCTTTTGTGAAGGGTGCTAATTTGCTAATATTATTCCCTACTGTTTCTTCTTTCATTGACAAGGCAGGCTTTCTAATGAAAACACTTGTCCATCCTAAAAAACAAAAAAAAATTAAAATACTTGATCTTGCTGACCAAAAAAAAAAAAAAAAAAGCCTAAAAAGTGAGAGAGAGCAGCAATAAAATAGGAAAACTTTTTATTTCTAGAAAAATGGGCTTTAGAACTACCAAGACACCACCACCCTGCGATCTGAGGAGCTGCACAGACATGAGGCTAAACTCGGAGTCTTTTTAAGATCTAGCTTCCTCCTCTAACACCATCCTGGGCACATGACCCTGGACAAGTCACTTGATCTCTTGGAGGTCCAAGCAGATCTCAAAAACCATAAGATACAATGCGAGATGGTCATCTGCATTGACAAAGTTATTCCCTGCAAGCCCTGTGAAATTACAGGTCTGGGTAAAAAGAAAAAAATCTAGCTTCTTTAAAAAAAAAAAAATCCCCTCTTATCAAGAGAGCTGCAAGTTATATATTCCAGAGCCAAGGGCACATCTGGCAGTTTAATCTTTAACAAAGGCACACCAGCAGATTTGAGACTTTCATGAACTAGAGTTAGTCACTGGATATTAAGGCACACAAATAAGTAGGTAGTTGAAATACACACTTCCATAGCTGACAAATGAAGAGAGGAAACAGGTCATTTCCCTCATAGTAAACACTGCAAAAAACAAAAGTCATTGAAAAAGTTTTCAGTGACTATGGCAAGCTCTTAACCACAAAGAATGTGGGGCTGCTGTTGTTTATTACTTCATGCCTGGCAGAAGGATAATGTTTCATCATGGGGAAGGGCCTTCAAAGTCCCCGGAATTTAACCCGATCTCTTTTAGACACTCAATGGGAAATGACTCCACCAAGGTCGCCCAGTGACACAAGGGGTAGAGGGAACCTATAAGGTGGGTCTCTAGTGACCTTCCCCCTACATTGTGCTGCCTCATTACGCCTGAAAAATAAAGCCAATCGAATTGTCTACATTTGACTCTGCTTGTCAGTGAAAGCAGATCTTTGTGTTTTCCTGGGGGTCGGGCATTGCTCTCACTCAAGGCAGCAAAGTTCTTGCACCTTAGACTGGACGCAGAGGCCTTTAGGATACTGGAGAGCTCCTTCAATGACCCCAAACATCCCCTTGAAAGGAAGGCCTGTGATTAGCATACAACTATTTTATCTGTCATTGACAAGCCAGGTTTTCCAATAATAACATTTGTCCATCCTCAGCAGTGAGCAAAAAACTGCATCTGGAGGATCAAAACTAAAGTTTAAAAAGTAAAAGAAAGCAGCATTCAGAAGGAGAGGCATCACAGTAAAGAAAAAGCTGCCCTCAGCATCCGGAAGACTGGATCCAATCCTGCCTTTGACTCATGAGCTGAATGACGGTGGCCAAACCATTTTACCTCTGGTCACGTGGTAAAAATGAAGGATAACCACTGCACAACCTGGCCCCTCTAGTCCACCTCTATCTTTATGACCTGAAGAGTAATTGAAAAAGGCACCGGAACCTTTGGGTGGACCCCTTGAAGCACACATGGACAAGGCAGATAAGGATGCTTTATAATCTGCGTTATAGGAGAGAATAGCCACAAAAACAGGGAACATGGATCCACTCAAGTGATATTTAATAAAATGTTAACAGCATAGACATAACACTTTATATACGGACTTCACTTTACCAATCAGAAAAATGATCCTTAAAAAATAGGCACTTTTAAAAAAATTTAATATTTTACCAAATATTTATCAATCATCCATTCAAAGGATGAATCCTTTTGGAAGAGAATAAGCACCTTCAATACACTTTTTTTGCATGAATCTGGATTTTCACATAATATATTTGCTTACAGTCAAGTACATCTATATAGGGAAAATGATAAATATTGTGAGTCAGACAAAGGAAACAAGTACAGGGCACAGTACCAAAATTATGCCTGCAGACCCCATTAGAATGTAGGCTCCTTAGGAACTTACCTTTTTGCCTTTGTCTGTAGCTAGGGAACTTAGCACAGTGCCAGACATATAATAAGCCTTTAAAATATTTGCTTGTTGATTGATTGGCTATAAAAATCAATATAAACAAAAAGGGCACAGGTTGTAAAGTTAATTATCACCACCTACAAGGGAACAGGTGATACTAGGAAGACAAAAGATTTTCAGATGGTCTGAACAGAACAGGAAAGGTGTTGAATAAACCTTCACCCCCAACACACACCCACACCTTGAGGAAGACTGTGAGAGGGAAACCCCCAAACAGAGGGACCAAAGATCACAGAGCTATAAAGCTATAAAGGCCCTTAACAGTCTAGTTCTCAACCTGAATAAATTCGTAATTTAAAATAATTCATAATTTAAAAACAATTTGAATAGCTGCATTTCAATGTATTTGGTTTCCTTTGTAATTCCTCTGTATTTTATTTTCTGCATTGAAAAATCTTATTCTGAGAAGGGGTCCATAACCCACAAAACCCCCAATGGTCCAAATCCATCATTTTATAGAAAAGGCCCACAGAAACAAATGTGATTTGCCCATGGCCACACAGGTAGAAAATACCATTGTCAGGAAAGGCCACTAACAAATTCTTAAAAGATTCTTTTTTTTTTTTTTTTTTGCCTGGCTGGGATGGGGAGGAAGGGAAAGAAAAGTGACAGAATAAATTTAGGGCACAAGCTACATGCTTTTAAGATTTGTAAAGTGAAGGCAATTAGAAAATTGTCTGTATGGTATTCAGTTCACCAAATCAACAGTCACCTTACTTTCCACACCTACAGAAAACAAACCTAAATGAAACAATAGCCCCTTGGTTCTTCAAACATTCTTTAACAAGTTTTCCATAGCAGATTTCCTAATTCTTGACCCAAAAGGAAATCATCTTCTACATTCAGAAGCAACAAGTCAGGTCACATTTTACACGGCAAGCTGATTGTGATGGACTTCATCTTCCTGCCTCCTCACACACTCCAGGCTCCAGCTGAACCCACCTATTTGCCGCTCCCCATAGGACATGTTCCACCTTCTGCCTGTGAACCCTGAGCATATGAGTTGTCCCCATGCTGCAAACACCCATTACTTCCGGGAAAACTTCACTCCTTCCAAGTCTCAATTTTATCTCAATTTTCCATAACTAGGACATTAAAAACAACAGGCACTTTGATAGTGAAGTGATCTGCCCAATGTCACATTAAGTCTAGTACACGTCTGAGGCCAGATTTAGATTCCAGGTCTTCTGGATTGCAAGCCATGCTCTCTAACCACTGCACCACACTACCCTTCCAGCTATAAATCCATGATCAATCTGACTGAATACACAGCCTCTGAGCTTCCTTCCAGCTCAAGATCTATTTAGCCAATGAGCCCATGGAACCCGTAAATCACGATTATGTATTTGAGCACTTCAGGCTTCAAAAGATTAGAGAAACGTCCAAGTACCATATGTTATTGTTATTGTCCCCTAAATCTGATCTTACTGCTTTGGGGGACGGGAGAAGGCAGAGAAAGAGGAAAAGGAGAATTTTGATGAGGGCTTTACTTATGCACTGAAATCTGCAAATATTTCACAGGTGTTTTCAGCCACTCCACTTATCTCAGGGGAAGACTCTTGATCAATACATTACAAGCAACATCATAAAGACACAAGTCAGATTATTTTCTTCTAAGTTTTAAGAGGCATGGTACGGAAATTACATTGGTTCCTCTTGTGTAGAACTATGAATAAAGAGGCTAGTCTTGGACTCAGGAAGACCGGGGTTCAAGTCCCACTTCTAGTTCACGTAAGCTGTGTCACTATCTATAAATCATTTAAGCCCTAAGCAACGCTCTCAGACTACAAATTAGAGCGATCCATCTTCATTGATGGAGGGGTTTCCACATTGCCAGTTTCCCAAACTAATAAAATCATAGGTCTAGACTCTATCCAAATAAAACCTCAAAATTCAATCTTTTAAGCAAATCTGTTAAGTAAAGATAACCTCAATTCTGTAGACCTGCTTTTACTCGGAATCGGCTTCAAAATGTACATTTCTGTTCTCAAGTTGGCCTTTTAACATCATTATTTTTAATGGTAAGAGATGCGATAAGTTGTCTTTAGAGGAAAAGTCTACCATTGGATGTCGACAGCAGAAATGGCAAACCAAACCAGATCCAGTTTGTTTGTATTCATCTAAAAAGCTACCAGGGTATAACTATTACTTTCTGTTTAATGTGAAGTCCATGCATAAACAAAAAATCAAAGGACCACAGCTACAAAATTGAAAGGGACCTTCAAGACCATTTATTCCCACCTCTTCATTTTGCAGGTGAGAAAGCTGAGGCTCAGATCCCAGGTTACTTTCTCTTTATCTCCCACTGGTGAAATGTTTAGTTCTTTTCCCTATATTAATACATTTTTTTCCATCAGTGGGCTTTTGAAGAGGGTTAGGTTACTGCTGCTACTATTACTACTACTACTACTACTACTGCTACCACTACCACCAATAATCATATGTACTCTGGCACAGTCAAAAGTGTGCTGGATTTAAAGGTGGATGACATGGACTCAAATCCTATTTCAATCCCTTTCTACCTGTATTACCTTGTTGGGCAAATCCCTTCACCTCTCTAGCCCCTGGTTTCCTCATCTGTAAAAGGAGAGATGAGACTGGATCACCTCCAAATAAATCCCTTGCAGCTATAAATCTATGATCCTATGATCCCTTCATTTTAACCAGAAAGTTACTACTCTGGGGTCTTTTGTTGGGAAATAAAACCATTCAACACTAGATTCAAAGACAGCATTGCTTGGGTTAATGATGTTAGAAGTTGTATTGCACTAGTAATTAAAACTAAAATACCTACAAAGGCACAATTACTGAGAGGGGAAGTCGAGTAGAAAAAACAACAGTAACAGTAGAACCCAATGGTGTTGCACCACACTGATAACTAAAGCTATTCTACTCATTAGGAGTCCTGTCCCTAGGATACAAGCACTGCATCTCCATCACTTGTCTGACAAAATATCTATCATCTCTCTTGGGGACAAGAGCTTGGGTTTCCAGGTATCCCTACACTCCTAAACCCACTCCAATGCCCTTCACTTAATCATTTATTGGACACACGTTATAATGGACAGAAGACACAAGAAGGATCTAGGATTTAAACTCCAACTATCTCACTCGTGGATCTGAATCCAGCACTTAGCAGAGTACCTGGCCCCACAGTAAGCACTTAAATGGTTTGATTACCAGCTCATCAACCCAGAAGACAAGCAGATAATAACTCCTCTTAGTAAATGGGTCCTGGGTGGTTACGGGAGGTTCAGAAGGGTAAATGACTTCCCCAGAGACACAGAGCCAGAGGGTCAGAAGCATGGTTTGACCCCAGATCTTCCTGACCTCCAGTCACTACTCCATAGCTGACTCAGTATACACATAACAGGATATGGGTATACAATCATGATACTCTATGCAAATGACAGAAGCCAAGTGCTTGGGACACCTATTTATTCCGAACCTTCTTTCTTTTTTCTAAACGGTCCTTCTAATGTCTTCCTTTGTAGCTTCATTAATGAATCAGGACCCTGTGAGTAACTCAAGTTCCCGGATCAGCAAGGTCAGCTCAAAATAAGAAGTACTGAAATGGACTGTAGGGAAAAGAAGATACAATCTATCTCATGCATCATCTAAGGCTGTTGGGTGTAGATTTTGTTAGGGTTCCACTTTTTGGAAATCAGCACCTCCCAAAGGTCAACATTTCTTCTTTGAAAGGCTTATATTTGGATGGCCAGTCTTCTGATGTAAAACCAATCTTCTACTTCCTCCTCCCTCCCTCAAGGCTCCAGGTTCTTAAGTTTTACAAGAGGGCTGGAGAAGAGGGATGTGTCCTCTACCTGGATCTAACCAAACGGCCAACTTATGGGGGTGGGGGGAATCACAGGTGTTTCCTCCCTCCACGTGCTGAGACACAGGAAAATCCAAGTCACACACACATCACAGCATGCCTCAGCGTGGCACTGAGAGAACCCTTTGGGCCGAGGCCCGGCACAGCCAGATGCCTTCACCTTTCCTTCCTTCCTTCTTTTCTTGTTCCTTCTTTTTTTTTTGTTGCATCCTTCCTTCCCAGTTTTTCTTTTCTTCCCTCCTCACCCCTTTACTCCCTCCTTCCCTCCACTCTTTCCTCCTTCCTCTCCTCCCTTCTCTCCCTCCCTCTCCTCTCTCCCTCCCTCTCCCCGCTCCCTACTCTTCCCCGGACAGTCCCCCGGCACGCCGAGGGAAAGTTTGGGGAGCCGGGGCCCCCGCTCCCCTCCGCTGCCCTCCCTCCGGCCCGGGCGGGGCGGGGGACTCACAGGGAGTGGGTGAAGGCGCTCAGTCCGTCGGGCACGGCCGTCAGCCCTCTGCCGGTGCAGTCCACTCCCCGGTCGCCGTCGCAGCGGCAGGGAGCCGGGCAGGGCGGCGGGGACGCGCCGCTGGGCCCCGCCGAGCCGCCCCAGCCCAGAGCCAAGAAGCAGAGTAAGCCGAGGCACGGCATCGCCGCCGCGGCGCGCCCGAGCGCAGCGCCCCGCTCTGCTGCCCCCCGCCCCGCGGCCCCGCTGCTCCGCTGCGGGCGCCCAGGCAGCCCCGGCTGCGGCTCGTCGCCCGCCTCCTCCGCCTGCACGTCGCGCTGCGCCGCTCTGCGCTCGCCCCGGGAGCTCCGCGGTTGGACCGGGCCGGGCCGGCCGGGGTCTCTCGGCGCGCTCCTAGCCCCGGGCGCAGCCGCCCGCGGCGCTGGCGCTGGCGCTGTCTCTCGCCGCCCGCGGCGGCTGCTGCTCCATGGATGGGCAGACGCGGCTCGCCCCACAGCGCTGCCTCCTCCGGCTCAGCAGGGACCCCGGCGAGCCGGCCGCGGCGACACGCAGCCCGGCCGGGGCTCGGCCATGGCACTCGGCGGCTCCCTCGGCCCTCCTCGCTCGGCGCCGCCGCCCCTCAGGGCTGCGGAGCGGGCCGCTCGGCCATTCCGCCCGCGCCTGGGCCGCCCCACCCCCGCCGCAGCCCCTGCTCGCGGTTGTCCAACGATCAGCCCCCGCTCCGAGGCGCGCTGCAGCCGCCGCGGGCCTCCTTTTCCCTTCTAGGGTTGCACGCTCGGGCTCCCGAGCCCCCGACCACCGAGTTATGCAAATCACTTAGGTACATGCAAAACGAGCCCTCGTCCCCGAGCCCTATAGGTGCGGCTACTTCTCGAGCTCATTAATATGGACCGAGGCGGGGCGCCATTGGCTGCACGGAGGAGGAGGAGGTGGGCAGGGGTTTAGGGGGCGTGTCTCTCCGGTGTGAGTGACAAGGTAGTGGCCGGGTAGGGGGAGGGCGGGGAGGAGGCAAAAATCCCTGACTTGGCTGGATTTGTGTGGCAGGTTGAGAGGCCACTACGCTGGTGGACGAAAGACGAGGACGAGGCTTTTAAAGATCTCCCTTCCCTGCCCCGATCCTCTCCACTGAAATTGGAGCAGGCTGAGTGATTGAAAGGTAGAAAGCCTGTCCTTTCTGCCCCCGGGTTGGAATTGTCTCCTTCCCGGGTGTAAAAAAAAGGGCAAAGGGACCTGGGTGGCTGGGACTTGACAAAGACATTTCCAAGTGGCTAAAAAGTCTATATTTTTTTTCCTTTTTAATCGACTACAAGAAACATTTGGCCCTCGCGAAGAGTATAAATAAATCCCGAAGCCACATTTAATCTTGAGTGTCATACCAGCACACCATTATCTCTCCCTTCACCTGGAATGCTTTTGGAATCAGAGGAGCTTGGTTTGAATTCTATTTCTACCCAGACCGCGTGTGTGACCTTGGGCAAGTCCCTTAACTTCCCTGGGCCTCAGTTTCCCCCTCTGTAAAATGTAGGTGGGGGAGGGTGGATTAGAACACATCTGAAGTCCCTTCTAGCTCTTAATCTATGTTCCTGAAATCTACAACATCACATACTACTTCTCTTTTTAAGCTGTAGATCAACCAATCAAGAAGCATTTATGAAGTACCTACTATATACCAGATACTTTGATTATAATCTGAATGAATTAACCCCATTGCCTTTTCATAATCTTTTAATATAGAGGAACCTTGCAGGCAGGGGACACGGGAAGAGTAAATTTTAATGGGAGGGGAGAGGAACATGTACAAAATCATTCAACAAGGATTGATTAAGCCCCTACTATATGCCAGGCATTATGCAGCTAGGGGTTGTGGATTTAAAAAAAAAAAAAAAGAAAGAAAGAAAGAAACAGCCCCTGACCTGGTGGAACTTAAATTCTACATGCCCCCAGGATTCCAGGTTAGTTACCTCAGTTTTATGGTACTTTGTTTCACGTTTTCTTTTTCATTTTAAATTCAATGTATTTCTTACCTTAATTGTTGAGGAGGAGACTTCAGTTTAATTGCATTGCCTGTCTTGGAGTTGCATTCTCCCAGGGAACACTAACATCTAACAGGAAGAGATACTGAAATCCAAAGTGACCTTATTCCTAATAGCTCTGACCCTTTGTGAAGCCAGGACATTATTAAAATCAGAATACAAATGTTTCTGCAGAATATTTCCTTTCTTCTTGCCATTATGTACATCCACCTATTCATTGTTCCCTAAACATATCCCACCTTTTTCCAGTTCAGGGCCTCTCTAACTTAGAATGTCCTCTCCCTAGTCAGGGATTATTAAAATCCTGCCCATCTTTCCAAGTCCAGTTCAAATGTAACTTGGTAGGTGCTTATGGAAATTATTATATTCAAAATGTATCCAAAGAATAAGTTTCCCAGAGGGCAGGGATTTATTTCTTATCTTTGAATCCCAGGGCCCAGAAGAGTGCCAGGCACATAATAGGCACTCAGTAAATATGCTTGAGGAATCAAATGGATTGAATTTTTCATAGTAGACTAATTTAATCTTAAGAAAACATTAAACCAATGAGGAGAATGGGTCAACATCTGGAGGCCTAAAGTGGAAATTTGCTCTTCAACTTTGTATTCTTGTGGCTTATTCAAAAATAGGAAACAATATCAGACTGGGAATATTTTCATACGATATAGCTATTTACAAAACAGAGATTCCTGGATGTCAGGAACTGTTTCATTTTTTCATTTGGATCCCTAGCACCTAGAACAGTACCTGGCATGTAGTAGGTGTTTTAATAGATGCATGTTGATTGATAAAACAGTTTTCAACATTTCATCTTTTATCTACAATTAACCGAAGCACAGTAGTGCATGGGGAGAGCATTGAATTTGGATCAAGAGCAGTTGGGCTGAAATCCTACCTCTGATATTTACTATGTGTCACCATGAGCAAGTCTCTTAACTTCTCTGCGGCTCAATTTCCTCATTTGTGTAGAAAAGAGCTAGAACTCTTTTCTAGATGAACTAGACAACATCTTAGGTCCTTTCTACTCTAAATCCTAATTTGTCATTCTTTAAAGAAATGATTATTCAGATTTGCTAAATTGGTTATGGAATAGGGGTTCTAAACCCAGGGTCTATGATTTTTTTAAAAAAATTTGAAAACTATTTCAATATAATTGATTTCCTTTGCATCCTTTGTATTTCATTTTATGCCTTTAAAACATTATTCTGAGAAGAGGTCCATAGGCTTCATCAGACTACCAAAGGGGTCCACCATGCACAAAAAAAGGTTAAGAACTCCTGGTATGAGAAGTTCCTAAACTAGATTTGGGTTGAAAGATCAGAAGAACATAAATGAGAAAAAGGATTTACACTTGCCACTAGGCCTTCAAAAAGTTGTTGAACTCAAATGTGACCCAGAAACCACCAAGCCCAAGAGATCAAGCCAAATCCTATGCCATCTCAGCAGTCCAGTGAAGGACTACAAACACGTTTGAAATGGCAAAGCCGCACACTGTTCTCTATGCTAAACTTGTACCATTTCTTATAATTGTTCCATTGTTTATGTGTCTTTACTCTTCCCTTGCATTAAAGGTAGATTTGACAAATGGGATAGGAGTTTTGGTTACGGTGCCCTACGAACAGTGAGAATTACAGAGTTCTGATTATCAGGACAATAAGCAGCAGGCCTGAAAGAAATCACTGACTGAAATCAATCAGGGTGAGTCTTTAAAAAGCAAAAACCAACCAACCTAAAAACAGGTAGCTAACTGCCTTTACAGGCTCTTCTTGTTAGGTTTTCATGGATGTCTACAGGAGAGGATCTTCTGGAAACATCTTTTAAGGGCCCTCCATTTAAAAAAAAATTACTCTGAAAAAGAGAGAAGGTTGAAGATGAGAATTACACAAGGATTAGAGTAATGTGCATTTTTTAAGCTAGAGGAAATTTTCATAGGGCCTACTGAATTTTGAAAATCATTTATAGAATTATTGGAGCAACTTAAAATTCTGCTCTGTGTAGTAAGAGCCAAAAACCTTAGGAAGACATGTAGGGGGAGAAATGGAGAACCATGGCAAGGAGGGTACTGTAGCTGGGCCAGTGAGAAGCTGTCTTGAGTGGGGTGCAAGGGAAGGGAAGAGGAAATTCAGGGCCCTTAGCTGCCTATCTTACTTGATTATTCTTTCTAACTTAGGTACTAAGTCCATTTGCTTCTAACTGCCGAAGGAGCGAGCACCTGTGCAGCGCTTGCTAAATTTTAGTGTCCTGAGGCGAGGTACTTACAGTTAATACTAAGCCCCCTCAAAGACTTGCCGGACTTCTTTACTTGCAAGGTGGACAGCACTTTAGAGCAGAGGTGGCAAGTAATAGGTGACCTGAGTGCCACCTGAAGCAGAGCAAAATTTAATTGGGAGAGATTTAACAAAATAAATTTAAAAGACAGTAGAACATAGATAATGTCAGTATGTGATTGTCTTCATCAGTATGCAGCCTGCAGAATCCTTGTGTATGATTTTGTGCCCCAATCACATTTCTATGTAAGTATGACATCACTATGTTAGAGAGTCTCCTTCTGAGGGTTTTATTCTCAGATAGTCAAAGAAGCTATTGTAATCTTTAAGGCGATTCCTTATTCTTGGCTAGATGGCACAGCTAGGGTCAACTCAACTATTTAAGTGCAGACCTGGCCCTCCTTAGGTGATTGGACTTCACTGTTTGTACACCAGAACTATTTCTATGCCTGTTGCTTCCATAGGGACTGTGAGAAATAGAGATTGAGGTCAGTAGTAAAATAGTAGTCCTCAGACCTGTTACCTAATCAGCATTATAATGATGATGTTGAGAATGACATTGAACAGGACCTAGAGGGAGTTAATATCAGGTGTGATTCACACACCCACACACTTTTAATTTGTAACCCATGTACAGTTAACTTTGATGATTGTTACCTGGCCTCCCAAAGTAAGAGCTCCTACAGACACCAACAAGCAATGAAGATCATCTTCTCTGATGCCCCCACACTTGGTGAACTTCCAGCCACTAATGCATTAGGAATCTCAGTTTAGAAAATCCAAGACATTTGTCTCTAAAGGCTTACTTTTTAAAAATCTGTATACTCACTGCTTCAAGTCAACAAGCATTTATTAAGCACCTGCTGTGTGCCAGACACTGTACAAAGCTCTGTGTGATCCTAGTTAAGTCTTAACCTCTTAGTGATCTAGGTACTCTCTAAGACTGTATTACAGAGAAGGTACCAGCCTGCACTGGTAGAAGGAATGTTCTTATCTGGGAATTCTCTCTATCACTGAAATCTCAAATCTAATCCTTATCACTATAAAATTCACTTAAAGCAATGATTATTTCCAACACATGAAAAACATCCCCCCCAAAATCACAAAGTTATAGACAAATTATAATGAAAATATCATTTCACCTTTAAATGACATATTACGGCCTGTTGCAGGCTGCTCATTTTCCTTTTCCCCAGGAATATGGGCAGAATGTGGAGATGAAATCAGCAGCACACTCCTTTTCAGAACCAGTAATTAGCTGATGGATAGTTCATTTATTGCTGGTAGGAGGAGATATGACCCGCATGTTACTGCTGTGGCAATCCTTCCTGAACTAAGCCTAACAAAAAAAAAACCAAAAAACAGAAAAGGACTCCGTAGCCCCCAGAAGCTCCATGATTCCGGAGGAAGTTGGGAAACTTGAATTTTTCTGTAGATCTTTTACAACCTTCAGTGACCCTAACCTGGGTTATGACCAGAGGTTGAGACCCACCTGGGACAAAGCTATGGTTGAGAAGTGGTTTCCTTTTTGTCTTTAACTCTTTCTAAGCTTGTATTATTATTAATGTTGTTATCATTATTATTATTTCGTCTATTATTTCTTTTCACTGCTTAACAAAAACTGTCTTCCCACTCTAGGTAACCAGGATGTATAAGAGACCACAGTAAACACAAGCTATGTGTCTCTACAAAGAACTCATTTTAAAAACTCCATGTTAGGAATAGGGTAAGATACCTTACTGAAAAAAAAAAAAGTTTTTAGGAAATCAGAGGTAATTTCAGATAGAAACAGGTCATAATCAAGAGTCAGGAAAAAATAGGGGACAGGTCCTCAGGAGGGAAGGCTGGGCCCCTTCCAATTTACTTGAACTAAAATATCAAAGAAAAAGTTAGCCTTGTGAAAAATGGTAAATACTAGAGGTGCTGTAGGTAGACAGGCATGTATATCACTGCACCATTGGAAAAGCTATGAATTGGTATAACTCTTTTAGGAAACAGTTTAGAATTATGCTATTTTTTAAGCTACTAGGCTATATATACTTTTTAATTCAGTGATATCACTTTGTTGTTCAATCTTTTTAATTTTAGTCTCATCTAACTCTTTGTGACTCTTTTGTTTTGTTTTGTTTTTGCGAAAATACTGGAGTGGTTTTCTATTTCCTTCTCCAGCTTATTTTATAAATGAGGAAACTGAGGCAAACAGGGTTAAATGATTTGCCCAGGTTCACACAGCTAATAAGTATGAGGTCAGATTTGATATCACTACTAAACATTAACCCCCAAAGAGATCGAAAATAGTGGAAAATGTCCCATAGAAATAAAAACAAACAAAAATTTATGGGAGTATTTTTTTTGTAATAGCAAAATGAACCCCACCGATTAGAAAATGGCTTAGCAAGTTGTGATACATAAATAAAAGGGAATATTCTTGCACTGAAAGAAATAACAAATAGGAAGAATTCAGAGAAACTTGAGGAAGGCTTGTGTGAATTAATGCAGAGCAAAGTAAGCAGAGCCAAGAAAACAATTTACAGAATGACTGTAACATAAAGGAAAACAATGCTGAACAACTTCAGAATTGATCAGTGTTAGCACCAGTCATGACTTAAGATGACTTCTTGTGAAATATCTCTCCTGCCTCTGGGCAGAGACAAGTGGTGGACTATGGGTATAGAATTGGGCATACATTTTGAGACATGACTAATATGTTCATTTGTTTTACTTGACTACATAGATGGTTGAGGCTAATGGTTGGGCCTATGGAGGTGTCAATGGGAAATGACAATAACCAAAAGAAAAGAACATTCAATAAAACATTTTTCTAACCAAAGTCTTGAACTTTCCTTTTGAATTGCATCAGTCTTTGATACATTTTAGAGACAGAATCCTGAGCCAAAAAAAAAAAAAAGGTGAGGCTAGAGGAGTAAGAAGAATGTGAGTAATCAATCAGTCCTAGAGTATAACACCATTACCCAAAGTGCTGAAAATCTGTATTGATGAATTATATTAATTTAAAGGCAGAGACAACCATAAGCTACAATTTGTCTAGCCAAGAATTTGGCACGGCCTACAGAGCTTCTCTGGGCACTGCATTCATGAAAATCCAAAGACAAGGGTAGGAGGAAAGATGGTAGTTCTTAGATCCAAGGAGAAACAGTAGAGGCCTTAAGATAGACTGCATAGAATGAGGCTACTATTTCTTCTGTTTGTTTAGATTGTGAGCTCTTTGGGAACAGGGACTGTCTTTTGTCTTTTTTTGTATCTCAGTGCCTGACACACAGTAGGCACTTAATAAATGTTGATGCGTTCTTTCTTCCCTTGGCCTAGCTTCCTCACTTTTTCACAGAAAGAACAAACAAACAAACCTACCTATCACCTTTTGGGATATTCCAAAACTTGTACAGTGGTCTGCTGAGTACTGCCATGGTATATTTCAACATAGGAATAACTTTCAACAAGCAATATATGACACCTAATGGCTATTGCATTAAACGAATGCCCTCTGGATATGTAATATATTTCGAAGGTAATACTAATAGCCAACATTTACACAGTACCTTAGAGTTTGCAAAATTAGGTACACATGTTATTTCATTTGATCCTCTCTACAATCCTGGGAGGGAGGTGCTATTATTATCCCCATTTTACAGATGGAGAAACAAAGGCAAACAAGAGTTAAGCAACTTGACTGGGATCACACAGCTAGTGTCTGAAGCCAGATTTGGTTTATACCATCTGCCTCAATTTTCCCTATCCTAAGGATCTGGGTTTAGATCCTTACTTTAGATCCAAACTATTCTAAGATATTTAGGACTATAGGATGCATCTTTAAGAAGTAGTGATGGTTACCAATGCATCTGAAAATTCCAAGGTCACCTTGGAATATAGGCAAAGAAAAACTCAAGTGTAGAGTTAGAGAATCTCAGAGTTAGAAGGGCCTTCATACTTGACTAAGGATCCCCTCTAACAATATACCTGATAAGTCATCGTCCAGCTTTCTCTCAAATCCCTTCACTGAGTGGCTGACCCAGAATCTCTAGAGACAGTCCATTCCACTTTGGGATAACTCATTCAACAAGTCAACAACAAACATTTATTAAGGGCCTATGATGTTCTTAGCACTAAGCTAAGTGCTAGGAATAAGAATGCAAAAAGAAAGATTGTCCCTGTCCTCAAGGACTTATATTTTAATGGAGGAACTTACATTCTAATTCTAATTATTCTAATAAAAGGAAGCTGCAAGGGGGCGAGAGAAAGTACCATCTAGGAGCCCTAGTGGTAAAGTCTAAAGAGTCCAGAGCAGAGCTGGAAGAAGGAATGATGGCTGGCCTGGGGACTTTCTTAAATTCGGGGGAAATTTGCTCAGTCACACAGCTAGTTAGTATCAGAGGCCAGGTTTAAACCCAGGACCTCTGGGTCCAGAGCCTGTATGAAGACAGGGGAGAAGGGCGAGGAGACACTGTTGTTTGTCCTTCGTTTTTCAAAGAGGACCAATGACATCAATGGGTGAAGTCTTGACTTGGGTTTAAATGAGGCAGAGTTGCACAACAGTCATCAGGCTCTCTATCTCTTTCAGAGTCATCAAAGTCTAGTGACAAGACTAAAGTCAGGAAGATTGGTGATAGCCTTGGATGCAGTGGATGACCTTGGCGTCTTGGATGTCTGACCAAGCTCTAAGCTCTCCATAGCCTGCTTCAGTTGCCTTCATGGCCAACAGATTGAGATGAGATTGAGTACAGATTGTTCTCATCTGTACATTCCCCTGGGGGAAGTTTTTACATGCTTGGAGTAGATACTCCCCTAACTCACCAATAGGTTTGAAGCCTGTTGGTTACCCTCAATCTGGTTTAGCCCATCTGCCGAGACGGTTTTCCGGTGTGTGACTATTGCTTCCAGTGCTTCAGCTTCTTGAGTGCCAGGTGGACATCAAAGGTGGATGAGCAGCCTGAACAGGGCGCCAGGGGTGCTAGTCTTTCTTGAATACCCCATACACCCAGATGGGGTGGAGACACTAGCAAATGAGGGGAATCGGGAAAGGCTTCATATGGAAGAAAGTTGGCATTTGGTGCCAAGGGGCAAAACTATGAACAATATGTAAAAGGTACAGAGAGGAAAATTCAGTTTTGATGTAAGAAGAAACTTTCTAACAAACTTTCATACTTCCTCCTTCAGCTCCTTTCGTGACTGAAGACTCTACCACCATTTATCTTCTCACCACGGAAGCCCTCCAGCCCTGAAGCCTCCTCCTTCCATTGGTTCTTTCTCTTACCCCACCTCCACTCCCTCCTTTCAGCTTGCTTTTATGTGCTGTCTTCCTCCATTAGAGGATAAGCTTCTTGAAGGCAGGGACTACCTATTTTTACCTGCTGGGCCTCAATTTTCTCATCTGTAAAAATGAGGGAGTTAGACGGGATGGCCTTGGAAGTCCCTTCCAGCTCTATGGTTCTGTGAAGGCTTTATGATTTACAAGGTGCTTTCCTCACAATCAGCCAGGTTATGTGGAAGTAGAGTATTTTTATTTATAAAGTATTTATATTTTAAACATTTATTTATTGCCTTTATGAAGTCATTTTTCAATCATGTCCCCATTTGGGGTTTTCTTGGCAAAGATACTGGAAGGGTTTTCCATTTTCTTTTCTAGCTCATTTTCCAGACGAGGAAACAGAGGCAAATGGGGTTAAGTGACTTGCCCAGGGTCACACAGCTTTAAGTGTCTGACGCCAGATTGAACTCATCTTCCTGACTCCAGGCCCAACGATCTCTCTACTCTGCCACCTAGCTGCCCTAGCACATATTTATAAAGTATTTTTATTTTTGGATTTCACCAGTGATTCCATCAGTGCAGCAACTTTCTCCACCCATGCAGATCAGCATCCTCTCTGTAGTTTTTAATCTGGGGTCATTGAGAGGGTCAAATGATTTGCTCGGAGTCACACAGCCAGGATGTGTCAAAGGCTGGACTTAAACCCAGGTCTTTCCGAGTCCCAGGCTGGCTCTCTGTCCTCTCTGCAAAACTCCTTCAATTATTATTGCTCCTTATTTGCAGTCGAGGAAACTAAGCCTTGGAGGAATTATATGGCTTGCCTCCTCACTCTGTACTGCAAGGCAGTTGGACAATATGATTTCTGAATTCCTTTCCAGCTCTCAAATTCTATGAATTCTGTAAGTCTGTGTACCCAAGCCATGTACTCTTTGATCCAGTGACACTGGGCTCCTGGCTGTTCCACCAAATAAGACACTCCTCTCTGCTCCTGCCATTTTCTGTGGCTATCTCCCATGCCTGGAATGCTTTCACTCCTCTGCTCCATCTACTGACCTTGATGGCTTCCTTTAAGTCCCAGACAAAATACCATCTTTTGTGGGAATCCTTTCCCAATCCCTCTTAATTCTAGTGCCTTCTCTCTCATATTTCCTGTTTGTCTTGTATATAGCTTGTTTTGTATATATTTATTTGCATGTTGTCTCCCCCATTCAATTGTTAAGCCCCTTGAGGGCAGAGACTGTCTTTTGCCTCTCTTTGTATCCCTAATACTTAGCACTGTGCCAGGCACATAGTAGGTACTTAATAAATGTTGATTGATTGGTTACATATAAAGCTTGTGTTTCATTGAGAAATTGCATCAATGTTAAAGTAATTTTAAAATCCCTAATGTTTATTACTTGCTGGAACATAGACATCTTTCATTATCTTGTAGCATGGACCAGTCTTATAAAGAACTGATTCTGATCCAAAAGGCACCACCACCCTGGGAAGAAAAATGTTAAATACACGAAGAGATCACCAATGCCATCAAGGAAGCCACAACTATTTAGTGAGTCTATACTTATTTCAAACAAAGATACCAACATGCATACATGCATTTTTATATAGACACATATACATATACACACTATAGCTATATCTATCTATATATGTATATATATATATACATACACATACACACACACATACAAAGAAGCCATAATTCACTCATAATTGAGTTCCTGTCCTCATTGAGCATTCAATTTAATTTTCTGGTCTTTGAAAATAAGTAACTAGACACTTGACTCAGTCATGTGTTATCTTGTTATCACAGGTATTTTCTGCCACCAGTTCAGGATTCCTATACATCTGAGTATAAAGTCCGATGAGTTACTGTGGTCAAAAAACCCCAGCTCATCACCATACCCAATAGCTGATCTAAGGTTGGAAAAGGGAACAAAACACAACATAATAACAGCCACAGTTTAACTACCACTTTAAGATTTTCAAAACTCTTCTCATTTTTAAAAAAATTGTGCCCTTATTATCCCTACTTTACAGATGAGGAAACTGAGACCGAGAAAGGTTCAGTAACTTGCCCACAGTTAACAACCAGCTAGTATCTGAATCAGATTTGAACTCAGGCCTTGCTGTCTTCAAATGCAGCACTCTAGCTACTATACCACCTGGCTCCTTGTACGTCAGTACAGCTAAGCATGTCCAGAGACAATTCAGGTCACAAGTTCTTTAGCAGTAGATTCTAAATTCTATTTTATTTTCACATCCTCAGAATCAAGCATACAGTGTGCTACACATAACTGGTGTTTAATAAATGTTTAGTGAACTGAGAGGAAAGACCAAAAGAATACAAAATGAATCTTAGGAAACGTATGCAATATATTGGTAGGATGAAATGGGGAGGGAGAAAAGAAGGGAGGAGAGATTAGTTTTCTTACTTTTACTCAATTTAAAATTCTTTAAAATAGAGTTAGAACTTGTAAAATAAATAAACGATTTTAAAATGAGATATGTGTTGGCAGAAACAACCATAAGACTCTGGAAAAAGCAGCGCTTTAGCAACACCTAGTGGTAACATATATAAAGGTAAGGGAAAGGTCATTCATGCATTCTTAACATATATTGTCCAATAAAAAGGAGAGTAGTGAGTATTTACATTTAGGGGCATTGGGTAGAGAAGGACTTGTTTTATCAATGCTCTTTCTTACTGAGTAGCTTCTTTTAGAATAATACCATATCAAAAGGCAATCAAACTTCCATGAATTATAAAGAATAACTTTGCTCCTAGAGCAAGATTCATCATTTGATAAAGAAACACAGCTCCCTTCATTCAGTAGGGAGGTAGGAGGCTAAGTGCCCCTTAGAGGAGGAATATATGAAGTGTCAAAACAAAAGGCAACAAGATTATTTTTTCTGTTTTTAAAGTTTTGCCTGTAATGAAATGTCATAATTTCTTCTGTGGCAGGAGTTGAAAGGGAAGACAAAATAAATACATGTTTTTATTTCTCTGATGTTCTGGTCACAAACTCCTGGGTGGCTGTGAATGTTTGTTACTGTTGCAATGATATTGTGGACTTGTTTGTATCTTGATATTTATTGAAGCTATTGTCTCAGTTACTTTCTTTGCTGTTTTTCTAGGATTTTCTAAGTAAAGAATCATGACACCTGCAAATAGGGATAGTTTTTGTCTTCTCTTAGTGTATATTTATGCTTTTGGTTTCATCTTATTTCATTCTCAAGCTTTTTGGGATGTATGTAAAATAAGAATGGGAAAGAAGGCATCTTTGCTCTACTCTTGAATCTATTAGGAAACACTATTCTAGTGCTTCTCCATGGACTATTGATATTTAAATTTTTCAATTTCTTGCTCTTTGAGAGAACTTAAAATTAATTTCACTTAGCTAGTTAACTTTAATAAAGCATTACCCAGCTTTTCCCTTGTTCCATTTGTAGAGACAGTAGGAACGTGAGCCCGCACCACTGGCAATGGCCAAAGCTTTCGTCGTCCCTATCTGGTGTTCTTCATGCTTTCAAGTAGAAAGGGGTGGCACATTCCCCCTCCCTACACACGCACCCCTAGATCTTTAAAAGACTCTGTACTGACACTGGAGGTTGTGGAAAAGCCTCGCCTGCCCTCTGAGAAAGGAAAGCAGTGAAATGAAAGAAATTGTAGTCAATCCAACTCAGCAACATTGTCTGGGATGATTGTCTGGGAAGAAGGACAAATCAGAAGGACAAATTTTGTGTAGACACCAATGTAGTGACTATAACACTTCCCTGAAAATCGGGGAGAAAACAGCAAGAGCAGGGGTGGACATAGTTTCAGGGTAGTAGTAAGGGGAAGCTGCCACTCTCAGGTGGAGCAGGTGGAGCTGGAGGCAGCTGAGACAGAGCACCTGATGAGCAACAGAGAAGGTAGAGAGATCAATGCAAATGGGAACTCCAGACCCAAAGACCAGAGAAGGGATGGAACTAAGAAGTAATGAGAAGCAGAACAGTATGAGGATGCAGACCTAGATCTGGTATCTTGGTATCTTCTAAAATGTGCAGGTCCAAGGAAGGGGCAGGTGGGGTGGTGGAATGTCAGCTATCCTGAGTTTCTCTGCATTTAGGGGCAGTAGGGAGAAGACCCTCAACTCTAGGGTGGTGCTCATAAGTAGGGAGTGACTGTCTACAGCCCCAGAAAAGTGGGATCCCGTAATTGGAAGGGGGGTAAGGTGGGAAATTTTGTTGACTTGTCTATGGCCTCAGGTATGAGTACTCTCTGAATTCTTTGTAGCATTTTAATTAAAATTAGTTGCATATTCCAAGCCTCTGTAACATCAGTCACTATGTTAGGCTTGTGTCTGATTAGGAAGATTTTTAAATGGTTCAAGTTCATAGTAATTTTGCCCTTGGAAGTGTTATAAAATGGTTATGATTATTCCTCAGGTAAAAGAGTAAAAGCTCTATTGGATTGGGGGAGGATGGAGAGGATTTGAGGTCCAACCCTGTACTACTGTGCCCTGTCCTTTCCCACTTATTCCCATAGCTGTTCCATACTGCTATGCTGCAAACAAAAGGACACCAGGAAATATTAAGGAAATGATCAATCTTGGACCTTTATGAGAAATAAGATTAGATCCATCAAATGTAGTCTTTAAAATAATTTGTAAAGGACTTAATTAGAAATGGGTACCCATCACAACGAGCTGAACTAAGGCATGGGGTAAGAGTAATTATTGCCAATTCTGGAAAAGGGTAACAAAAGAGAAATATGACTAACATTGATGGAGCTATGAATTAGTCTAGCCATTCTGGAAAACAATTTGGAACTTTTCCCAGAAAAGTACATACTGATTGACCTAGCTATACCATTATTAGACCTCTACCCCCAAAGAAATCAAAGAAGAACACAAGCTATATGTTTTAAAAAAATTATATTAGTTCTTTTCATGGTAGCCCAAAATTGGAGACTAAGGGAGTGACCTCTTACTGATGAATGACTAAACAAATTATGATGTATGAATATAATGTAATGTTGCTATGCAATGAAAAATGATGTAATTTTTAGAGGAAGGTAGGAAAACCTTTACAAACTGATGCAGAGCAAACAGAAATAAGGACAATGCATACAACGATAACATTATAGAGAAAAACAACTTTAAAAGACTTTAGAATTATCAACAAGCCATGAGTCTGAGAGAATGAAAATGAAATATACCACTCACTTCTTAAAAGAGAGGTAATGAATTTACGATGCAGAAAGAGACATTCATGTCAGGATACGGCTAATGAGGGAATTTGTTTTGTTGACTGATATTTATTGAGCGATTTCTTTTGGGGCTTTAAAAAAATTGCTCAATAAAAATAGTAGGGGAAGGGAGGGGAGCAGTTAGGTGGTGCAGTGGACAGAGCACTAGTTCTGGAGTCAGGAGGACCTGAGTTCGAATCCAGCCTCAGACACGTCATACTTATTAGCTGTGTGACCCCGGGGCAAGTCAGTTAACCCCGATTGCCTAGCCAAATAAATAAATAAGAATAGTGGGAAGGACAGTTTAATTAAAAAAAAATCTTGAAAAATATATTATGCTTAAAATAAAGTATACAGGATTTTTTTGTTTTAGAAAAAGAGTATCAATTCCCCTCTCAGAGATTCAGTTACCAGAGTAAGTGTCCATGATATAAAATGAAGGAAAACTACCTATACTCATAAACTTCTCTGCTTGTCTGCTTAGAGAGGGCCTATGAAGGCTTGGGTTTGAGGAAGAGAATTACAGTTATTGTTGCTATCACGGTTGTGTTGTTGTTACCGGGTCAAGAGAAGCCTGGCCACTTCCTCCTTCTCTGTTTTTCAGCTCTTGAGAGCTCCTCAAAATTCCTGAGTTCATTCCAGGAGAAACAGCTCTGCCCTCCAGTCCTGATCTCACATTCGTTTTCCTCTCCTCCTAAACTGAGAAGAGATACAGTTCTCAGGTTCTTTGCTAAGATCCCAAGGCTTACTATCCTAAGGGCTATCGCATCTCAATTACCTGTCTCTAGAACAGAACCAGAAATAAGCCAAATTCAGGCATTCCCAGAGCTTGAATCTGGGATGGGCCAAACACTAGCCACACAGATTATTTTCTGGTTAAATCTGGTCTGTCTGTCAGTGGCAAGAGAAAAACTAATTTGTACACCGATGATATACCTTTGAACACATGATCTACAAACATGTTTTTAAAATACTATTTTGTGATTAAAAAAACACATTAAACGAGTTTTACTATTTTAGTTACTTTTTTGGTGAAGTTCTATTTTTAAACCTTTAAATGACTCAAACTTACTCCCCAGCTGTCCAAACCAGATTAAAATGTAATTGGGAAATATTTAACAAAATAAAAGTGCAATATAACATAGATAATGTTAATTAATATGTGGTTTTTCTAAGTCAATATGTCGCCAACAGGGTTCTTTATGTATGGCCTACTGTTAGGTCATGTCTGAATCTTTGTGACCTCATTTGAGGTTTTCATGGCAGAGATACTGGAGTGGTTTGCTATTTCGTTCTCCAACTCATTTTACAAATGAGGAAACTGAGGCAAACAGGCTTAAGTGACTTGCCCAAGTAAGTATCTGAGGCTGGATTTGAACTCATGAAGTAGAGTCTTATGATTTCAGTCTTAGTGCTCTATCCACTGTGCCATCGAGCCACCCCCATTTCTATTTGAGTTTGACATTACTGCTTTAAACAACATATTACCTGCTTATTTTATTTATTTATTTATTTATTTTTGTAATCTTAGGGATGTGGTAGGCAAAACCTTCCCCTGCCACCTTTTAAGAAATATTTAAAAATGTTTTAAAAATTATCCTAGTCTGAAGTCTTTGGATTAATCTGAAAGAAAAACCCTTATCAGTATTTCTTTCACTATTAATTCTGAAACAATGTCCTGCTCCCCTCTTTCTGATCAGTCCCAGAAGGATTCCTTCCTTGAAGTAGTTAGGGCAGTGACTAGACTACAGCAAGAGACCCTAGAATGATTGGTCTAACTTTCCCCAAACCTTAAAGGGATTAGGGTAACAACCACCTAAGAAAAAAATTAGTCTCTTTGATAACTTCTGTTAATGGAAATTAAGGAGGTATTGGACTAGGTGGAGAAAAAAAAAAGAACTCTTGAAAAGAATAGTAAAAGAGGTTGAATGGTTTCAGGCATCCTCTACACAAGGATGCCAAATGTGCTTTTCAAAGATAAATTTTACAACCTTGATATGAAAAAGTACAGATGACCCAACAGATTTCAGAACTATATTTCCCACTGAAGCCCTTTTGATTATGAAATTTTAAAGGTTACCAAAATATTAGGACATTCTATTGCATTTCCCTGTGGTATCATCTAGGTAGTACAAGCTACACAAATTAAATTATCTTATGTGCATTTGATGAAGCTAATATTGACACTTTGATACTGATACTGATTTTTGTGGACCTGAACTGTGATTTCACACAGTTGTTAAGTGCCTGAAGCAGACCAAGGAAAGTCTTCCTGAATGGGAATCCACTAGATATTATATACTATATACAACATTGTCTTCTGTCTCCAAAGCCAGTGAAACACTCACTATGAGTTAGGCTTTGGGGATAGAGAGATGAAAAGGATATAATCTCTGGCTTCAGGAAGGTTATGATCTAAATCAAAAGGTGGGGGGTGCATATCACATCCATCTGAAACTTGCTAGTGGAAATAAGATGGAGTCACAAGGGGGAAGAGTGAGGAAGAGATCTTCCTTCCCCGCCCCCAATATTTTTTGGTCTACTGTAACCATTTGTTTTGGTGTCAAGATCAAATGATGATAGCTAATGCCTAAAATATAAATAAATCACTAAAAATATCAAGAACTCACGATTGTTGAATTTCACCAATATAGGCCCTCTCTTCATTAACAAGGATCATAACTCTTGAATGTCTTAGCGCATCTTTATAAATGACTGTGAGCAAAACAATCATTCTCGGGATTAGTCGGACAGTCCTTGGACAATAGATGCACTTTTCTCTGGTCTCCTATTCATGGGATCACAGATTTACAGCTGGAAGGGTTGTCAGACAGCTTTGAATTCAAACCCCTTCATTTTACTGAAGTCTACAGACAATCGACTTCATCAGAGTCACACAGCTAGCAAAGTATCTGAGGTGGGATTCATATCTGGGGCTTCCTGGTCCAGCATGCTAGCCATTCCACTTGAAGCCTCTCAAGTAGTGAAAAATGTCTTGGCTTTTGAGACAAAGGACCTGAGTTCAAGTCCCTTCTCTATCACTTACTACTTGTGTAACCTCGGGGAAGTTACTAAACCTCTGGGCCTCAATTTCCCCCTCTATAAAATGGAAGGAATAGAAATGTGGACTTCATGACCTTTAAAGTCCCTTAAAGCTATATATAGTAACTTGGGTCTAATATCTGTAGGCCTATGAGTCTTATTTTCATCATTTATGTTCCTAGTGACTTGCCTGTGGATTCCTTTAAGGTATCGTGAGAAATGATTATTTTTCTCTTGTATTTAATAACTAATTATTGTATTAGGACCAAGGTTTTTCCCCTTTTCTACTTCCTCATCCAGAAATCAATCAGTGTGGGGAATCTTTCTAGAAGACTTACCCAGCCAGGATGGCTGATATCTATCAAAGACAGTAAAAGAAATTCTGAGTTTAGGCTAATGAGTGGATTCCTGTTCATTGTGTTTGCTCAGACAGGGGATATGGCATTGATAAGTCTTTTTGGCCAAGATTTGGGTGACCCAAGTCACATACTCCAAGACCCTCACTGTAATACAGCCCAACCTCTCATTGTAATATTCATTTTCTCATTAATTGTTAACCAATCAGAGTGGATTGCCACCCTCAGAAACACCTGTTCTTTGAAGGGCTTATAAACTGTAAGCCCACTTCTGTGAAGGGTCTTTGGTCTAAGAGAGAGATGGCCAAATGACCATCCTTTTATTAAAAGGCTAGCATCATTAATAAAATAATTAAATTACCCACAAATTATGTCTCTTGGATTTTTTTTTAAACATCACAGTATGATGTTCCAATCTCACGTAAAATACACAAAGGACAGGATCACAGAATTTAGAATGGAGAGATCACAGAGTATAATCCCTTTGCTACACAGATGAAGGAACTAGGTTTCAGGTGAAATAACTTGAAAAACTTTGTGACTTGTCTGGTTCAAATGCCTGCCCAGTAAGGAGGAGAGCCTTGGTACAAATACCAGTTGTTGTTAAGTCGTTTTTCAGGCATGTCTAACTCTGTGACTCCATTTGGGGTTTTCTTGGCAAAGATACTGGAGAGATTTGCCATTTCCTTCTCCAGCTCATTTTACAGATGAAGAAACTGAGGCAAACAGGATAAGTGACTTGCCCAAGGTCACATAGCTATTGTCTGAGGCCAGAAATGAACTCAGGAAGATGAGTCTTCCTGATTCCAGGCTCAGTGCTCCATCCACTGTACCACCTAGCTGCCTACAAATACCAGTGACGATGTGTATGACATCCTTTCTCCTTTACATAACGACATTATGGGACAGTGGATGGGACACTCAACTTAGAATTACGAGAGACAAGCCCAAATATCCACTTACTTCCCATCATGTCTACCAGCCTGTTTCTTCATTTGTAAAATGGGGATAATAAGACCTGTAATATCTACATCACCCAAAGCAGCCTGGTGTAGGGGAAAGAGGCCTGGCCTCAGAGACAGGAAGAGATGACTTTACATCCCTATCTGTGATATTTACTGGCTGTGTAACCCAAGGAGGGTCACTTAACCTCTCAATGTCCCAGGTGATTTTCTAAGATGATAAAGTACAGAGAAGCTTCAGGAGATGTTTCCTCACTGGAGGCTCTTAAAACAGATTAAAACACAGATTAAGTAAAAACCAAACAACTAATCTAACCTATTTTATAGGGCTGTGAGATAATGAACATAAAAGTGCTTCTGAAACCCAAGAACACTATATAAATATATATATATATAATACACACTCACACACATATATACATATACATATATGTACATACACATACATATATATTACACACACACACGATAGCTATGGTTATTGTTACCCAACATCCACAGCTAACAAGAGTTGAGCTCTTTTGACTTGAATTCCATACTCTTTCCAATCAAACGTTGCCAACACGTACTCTGGGGGGGGTCCTTATTTGAATGCCCGCTTGTACTGATGAGTTAGGTCCCTAGAGCTACATTAGCTGTATCTTCTCCTTAGGGTTTTAACGGCACCCCCAAGGGGATGGAATGTCTTTCTAATACTGTATGCCTGAATGCCCATTCTGGTGTGTTTTCCTCAATATCAATTGTTATGGTTCGTATTTCCCTTATATCATTGATATCCTCCAGTGTCATTTAACTAATTGATGCCAATTCACTTTTACAAAAGAATATTTACCGATCTAGAAAGAAGTATAAAACACCCCCTTAAACCAGAGACACTCTCCCCTATACCACCCTCAGTCTCTGGGGACAGTGGTCTCAACTTTAAAAGCTGTTGCTATACAGCATTCATACCATCAAATTCACTTCCAGTGTTGGCAAGGTCAAATGAACAGTGTTGCTCCCTTGTCTGTTAGATCCAGCATCTTGACTACCGGCTAAATCTACTGCTTTGGACTGTGCTAGTGGACTGGGCTTAGCTGCCCAAAGACTCTGGCACAGACTCTAGGTCCCAGGTGTCTCTTTAGTGGTTTTCCTGATCTTTCAAAGCTTAGAAGGCTGTGGCCTAGTCCACTCCGTCTACAATAATCCTTCAGCTAAGAACAGTAAAGAATAGATGAAACCAGGGACAGCGGGTCTAGCAGGGCCATATGTTCTGGGCTTCATGTTGGCCAGAATGGGGAGATAGACCATTAGTGCTATCTCTACATGGAGGATTAGAGCAGTTATTTTCTTCATACTCAAACACAGCCAGGTAAGAAAAAAGACCAAGGTCAACAACACATCATTAGAATCCTTTGAGGCAATTCTGCCTCAGCAGCCAATCAAAAAGTCTCTCTTCAACACACAGTAAATGGTCAGGGAAATAGTCATGGGAAGATTGGCATGCTGTGAAGTAGGGAGCCAGGCCCCCTCATTCCACGTCACCAGATGTTTCCAGAAGTAGGCTCACTAAACACATAGTCCTCATAGGTCAGTCCTCTATTATGTGATCATTCTGACACAAGCATTTATTAAATGCTAACTATGTATCTCCCATTAGATTGTAAGCTCCTGGAGGGCAGGGACTGCCTTGTTCCTCTTTTTGTATCCCCAGCATGGTGCCTGGCACATAGTAGGTGCTTCATGTTTATTAAATGATTGACTGATTGATGTGTCAGGCACTGTTAGGTGCTGGAGATACGAAGACAAAAAATTAAAACTACATATTATAGAAATAGGGATTGGGCCTATATTCCATTTGATATAGGGAGAAATTCCTTCTACTAATGGAAATTTCTGTAACTTACAGTCCATAGAGAATTGATTAGAACACTGAACAGTGACTTTATTACCCAAGGGTGATAGATAGCTACTTCTACAGATCTCCCACTGAATGTGTTTTTCAGCTCTCTTACACACTTTTGCATTATTTTTATATTTTAGAATAACTTAATGTCACAAAACAATGTTACATAATATGAGCGAATAAACAGCCTTATGTGTCATAAGCAGGCTTGAACTCTGGTCTTTCTAGCCCCAAGGTCATCTTTGGATACCTTGAACTTCTCAACTAGACACAGACTAACCACATTTGTGTCTAATTTGTACTTTTTGCCATGAGGTACGCTGTATAAATTATTTCAAAACATTTCTTAAACTACTAAAAATTGGAACAGACTTTCAACATAAATGAAGGTTTTTGAAACACAGAATGTTCTATATACTAACATAAGCACTGTGCTTAAAAATTCATGTCAAATAACAGATGTAGCCATAGGCTCAAAGATAATTATGGAGTTTTTCTGCTAGCCATTAAATTATCTTAGGCTATGTTTATTTGCCAAAGTTTAAATAATCAAAATTAAAGGGCACCCCACCCCCACAGTTTACCTTCTACTGAAGTGAGGGCCAAAGATAAATGCCAAAGATAAGATGTATCTAAAGATTGTCATCTTAACTCAGGCAGAATTATATTATATTTCTCCTATTGGGTAGGAGAGTAGTTGTAGACCAAACAAACCAGAATTAAAAAACAAACAAACAAAAAAAAAACAAACTTCACTCCTGAAGATATGGGCGAATAATTCTGGCAAGATTGTGAGCAATTGAAAGTCTGTTTCTAAAGTTAGGCAGTTTTCAAAATACACCCCTGAGGTTGATAAGAATTAAGAGCACTGCTCTAGTTACCCAGGTTTGGCTTAGAACACTTAAGCTGTTTTTAAAAACACCTGCAGTTAAATCATAGTACCAAAGGGACAAAGAACACAAAGGGAACCTTTCTGAGTTTTCCTTTGTTCTATGTTGGCTGTAAGTTAAGCCTCACAGAGATTGGAAATGCTTCTCTGGCTGTATTTTCCTCTCCCTTCTACAAAAAGCATCAATAACATAAGCAATAGTTTATAATAGTGTAGTTGAACAAGTGAGGTCATGAAAGCCTTACCATGAAATGCATACTTTAAAAGGTTATACAACCAAACAGTAGCTGTGTGTGTCTATTGGCTCAGGACTAGTAAGGTGAGAACAGTTGGGCTCCTTTCTCAGGGTAGCCTAGTAAATGACCATATCCTTCACGTTTTTATGGCTTCTTCTGACCATGCTAAACCAGAGCCCAGAGAAGTTCACAGGATTGTAGATTCTTAGAGGCCATTGACTCTAACACCTTTATTGCACAGATAAGGAAGCTGAGGTGGAGAGCAGTTGGATGTCTAGCCTAGGGGACACTGCAAGGAATGACTCAGGAATAAAATTTGGGACTTCCTAACTATAAGTTCAACACTCTCATACAGAAGGTATGAACTATATAATGAAGAGAACTGTAATAAAACATCTCTAAAATCTGTCACCATTTAATCAATCTAGCCTAATGGCATACTGTTTCTCTCTGGGACTCTGGGTACCAGCCAAACGTGATGACTCACTGTCCTCTATGCTTGTCCTATACTTTCCTACCTCTGATGCCCTGGCCACCTCATTCCCTCCACCTGGAATGCCCCCTTCAACCTAAAGATCCATTTGAGACAGTCTCAAATGCCATCTCTTCCAGCTAACCTTCTGACTCTCCTGGTCAGAAATGACATTTGCCTCCACATACCTCTCGGTGCATGTGGTTTTTGGCTTTCTTTCTTTCTTTTTTAATTTTTTTATTAATTTATTTTAATTTATCAACAATCACTTCCATAAGCTTTTGAGTTTTAAATTTCCCTCCCCCTCCCTCCCTACCTCCCTCCCCAAGATGGCATACAATCTAATATAGACTATACATATACATTCCTATTAACCATATTTTCACATTAGTCATGTTGTAAGTGGGAATTATAACTAATAGGAGGAACCACCAGAAAGAGGAAACAAAGCATAACAGAAGAAAAAAACTGCAAATAGTATGCTTTGATCTGCATTCAAACTCCATAGTTCTTTCTTTGGATGTGGATAGCATTTTCCATCATGAGGCTTTTGGAGATGTCTTAGATCCTTGTATTGCTGAGAGGGGTTAAGTCTATCGATATTAGTCATCACACAATGTGGCTGTTACTGTATACAACATTCTCCTGGTTCTGCTCACTTCACTCAGCATCAAACCATAAAAGTCTTTCCAGGTATATCTGAAGTCTGCCTGTTCATCATTTCTTCTTCTTCTTCTTCTTCTTTTTTTTTTGCTTAGGCAGTTGGGGTTAAGTGACTTGCCCAGGGTCACACAGCTAGTATCAACTGTTTGGTCTGAGGCCAGATTTGAACTCAGGTCCTCCTGACTTCAGGGCCGGTGCTCTATCCATTTCACCACCTACCTGCCCCTTGCTCATCATTTCTTATAGCACAATAGTATTCCATTACATTTTATATATCACATTCACAATTATGATTACTATCTGTGTCTTTCTCTCCACCCTTTCCCCCCCAACCCATTTATGCTTTTCTTTCTCCTCTCCTTTTCCCTCCTCACTAATGTTTTGCTTTTGACTACCACCTCCCTCAGTCCCACCTCCCTTTTATTAACCGCCCCCCCCTTTTCTTTCCCTTTTCACTCCCACTGCCTATAGGGCATGTTAGATTTCTATGCCTAACTGATTGTTATTCCCTTCTTGAGTCAAATCTGATGAGAGTAAGGTTCAAACAATGCTCATCTCCCTCCCCTTTCCCTCTGCTGTAATAGTGTTTTGTGCCTTTTCCTGTGATGTAATTTACCCTTTTCTGCCTCCTCCTTTCCTATTTTCTCAGTACATTTTCTTAGATCAGATTAATTCACTTACTTGGATCCATTTAACCCACTTGATTAGATTTTTTTTCATCATTTTATCAAAGTCAATTTATACCCACCCCCTTTATGTATACCCCTTTAACATGGTGTAATAACAATACAGTTCTCAAGAGTTACAAGTGTCATCTTCCCTTGTAGGGATGTAAACAATTTGCCCTTATTAGCAACATATTGTATCTTTCTGTCCCATTTACCTTTTTATGTCTGTCTCGACTCTTGTATTTGAAGATCAAATTTTCTGTTAGGCTCTGGTCTTTTTATCAGGAAGGTATGGAAGTCCCCTATTTCATTGAATGTCCATCTCCTCCCCTCTTCATGTTCCACTTGAGTCCTGTATTTGAAAAGCAAATTTTTTATTCAGCTCTGGTCTTTTCATCAAGAATGCCTGAAAGTCCTCTATTTCATTGAATGACCACTTTTTCCCCTGCAGGATTATACTCAGTTTTGCTGGGTAGGTGATTCTTGGTTATAATCCTATCTCCTTTGTCCTCTGGAATATTATATTCCATGCCCTGCAGTCCCTTAATGTAGAAGCAGCTAAATCTTGTGTTATCCTGATTGTGTTTCCACAATACTTGAATTGCTTCTTTCTGGCTGCTTGTAATATTTTCTCCTTGACCTGGCAACTCTGGAATTTAGCTACAATATTCCTAGGAGTTTTCCTTTGGGGATCTCTTTCAGGTGGTGATCAGTGGATTCTTTCAATTTCTATTTTGCCCTCTGGTTCTGAAATATCGGGGCAGTTTTCCTGGATAATTTCTTGAAAGATGATGTCAAGGCTCTTTTTTTGATCATGGCTTTCAGATAGTCCAATAATTTTTAAATTCTCTCTCCTGGATCTATTTTCCAGGTCACTTGTTTTTCCAATGAGATAGTTCACATTATTTTCTATTTTTTTCATTCTTTTGGATTTGTTTCACAGTCTCTTGATTTCTCGTAAAGTCATTAGCTTCCAATTGCTCCATTCTAATTTTTAAGGAAGTATTTTCTTCAGTAAGCTTTTGGACTTCCTTTTCCATTTGACCAATTCTGCTTTTTAGGGCATTCTTCTCCTCATTGGCTTTTTGGACCCCTTTTGCCATTTGGGTTAGGATAGTTTTTAAGGTGTTATTTTCTTCAGTATTTTTTTGGGTCTCCTTTAGCAAGCTGTTGACTTATTTTTCATGATTTTCTTGCATCACTCTCAGTTTTTCCTCTATTTCTCTTACTTGCTTCTCAAAATCCTTTTTGAACTCTTCCATGACCTGGGACCAATTCATATTTTTCTTGGAGGCTTTGGATGTAGAAGTTTTGACTTTGTTGTCTTCTTCTGGTTGTATGTTTTGATTGTCTTTGTCACCAAAGTAAGATTCTATGGTCTGACTCTTTTGGTGCTGCTTGCTCATGACCCCAGCCAATTACTCTTTGTTAAGGTAGGAGTGTGTTTCCAGTGTGGAGAATGTACTGTCCCAAGCTTCGGGGATTTTGTGCAACTGTTTTCAGAGATACTTCCAGGAACCTGCAAATCTCAGTTCTTCCAAGGTGCTATGATCAAGGGTGAGGTGTTTATTCCTTTCCTGGCCTGTGCTCTGGTCTATGAGTGACCACAAGCACTCTTTTCGATACCAGCACTACAAGCTCCACCACACCAGCACTCTTCCTCGCCCCAGGACCACCACCCAGAACTGTGATCTAGATCCAAGCACGGGCAAAGCAAGAGAATCCTGCACCAGCAGAGAGATCCCTGAAATCCCCCTCTGATCAGCCACTCGATTCCCCCTCAGTCTGTGGGCCAGCAGCTCTGGAAGCAGAGGCCACCCCAGGGCCAAGCTCGGGGACTGGAGCTGAGACCACCGTGCTTCTCTCTCTTACCATAGACACAGACTTTTCCCACTGACCTTCTAAGTTGTCTTTGGCATTTGTGGGTTGAGAAGTCTGGAAACCACCACAGCTGTCCATGATTCAGTCTTCTGAGGCCTGCTCCAGGGTCGCTACGGCCTGAGAGCCCACATCCAACTGCGCTCCTCTCCCTGCCTGGCAAGATATGCCATTCCCATCAACCATCCAGGCTGTCATTGGCTGGAAATTTGTTTCACTCTGTCATTTTGTGGGTTCTGCTGCTTTAGAATTTGTTTAGAGCCATTTTTATAGGTATTTGGAGGGCTTTGGGTTTTTGGCTTTCTTATAGACTGTCATATTATTCTTAAGTTTTAAAATAACTTACTATAAATGTAACTGTCACAAAATATGATTAAACAAGGAATAAAATACCAAAATAAAATTTATTCACATTTTTATAAAAGAAAAAAGTTAAAGAAATTTTTTTTGCTCTGTCCCCTTTTGTTTTCTATATACTTATAAAGTTTTGTTATTTTTTTATGGAGCTGTAGAGCAGATTGATGCTTCTGATTCCTTTGCTCAGTATCAATGGTGTCAAATTGAAATGGAAACAGGGGCCACTAAACCATACATAAGGATTCCTACAGTAGCAAACTGATTAAGTTTTAATATGTAACGTTATATATGTTTTGTTGTATTTTTATTTTGTTAAATATTTCCCAATTACATTTTAATCTGGTCACTTGTGAGTGTTAGGTTGCATGTTTGACAACTCTGTTATCCATCACAGTGGATCAAGCTTTCAATATTTTTTGTCTTTTTTTTTTTTTACTGAGCAGTACCATTTCATTACTTGGAAAATTAGCAGCTTTTTTTGTAGTGGCAAAGAATTGGAAATTGAGGGGATACCCATCAATTGGGGAATGGTTGAACAAGTTGTGGTATATGAATGTGATGGAATACTATTGTGCTATAAGGAATGATGAGCAGGATAATTTCAGAAAAACCTGGAAAGACTTACACAAACTTATGCAAAGTAAAGTGAGCAGAACCAAGAGAACATTGTACACAGTAACATCAATTTTATATGATGGTTAACTGTGAATGACTAAGTTATTCTCAGCAATACAACAATCCAAGACAATTCCAAGGACTCCTGATGGAAATGCTATCCACCTCCAGAGAAAGAACTGATGGAATCTGAATGCAGATTAAAGTATATTATTTTTCACTTTATTTTTTTCGTGTTTTTTTTTCCCCTTTGGGTCTGTGTCTTCTTTCACATGACTAATATAGTAATATGTTCTGCATGATTGAACATGTACAACATACATAAAATTGTTTACCATCTCAGGGAGGGAGGAGGGACAAAAGTGAGAAAATTTAGAACTCAGTAAAAATGAATGTTAAAAACTATCTTTACATATGATTGGGGAAAAATAAAATACTACTTAAAAAAAGAAAAATTACAATTTATCTAGATATTTCCCAACCAATAGGACATAACTTTCTAATTTTTTGTTGTCACAAATGAACAACCTATGAAGATTTTTGTTCACATGGGGCTTTCTTTTAAAAACATGTTAAGGTTATTGTTGTTAGATATTAGAATTGTGTCTATCATATGCCCTGTAAAAAAACAGAAGGGGAGGAGAACTCTTGTACCTTTGGGGGGATGGGGAGGGAACTGTTTCCACATCATTGGGTTAGATAGCATTTCTCCTAAGGACATATTGTAAGTTGTGTGATGTTTTCCTGGGGAAGGGATGTGATTACCTGATTCATTAGCCTACCCTCACATGGAGCCACTGAGCAGTTACTTATCACAAAGCAGCTCAGAATTGGAAGAAATCTCCAAGATCATGGATTCTAACCCATACTCAAACAAGAATCCATCCTACACTATTACCAACAAGTGGTGTGAAGACCTTCCAAGGAACGGGAGTCTACCACCTTTCAAAGCAGCCCACCCTACTTTGACATAACTCTGGGACGGTTAAGAAGTTTCCCTTAAGGGCATGCCTACTTTGTGACTGTCACCCATTGCTTCAAGCTTTCCTTTCTGGGGCCGAGCAATTCCAGTTTCTACAGGATAGCACTACGAACACCTGGGAAAAAACTACCATACCCCACCTGGGTCTTCTCCAGGCTAAACATCACCAATCTTCAAATGAGTGGTTGAGGTGAAAAGGGATAGTTACAACAAAAGGCCCTGGTGAGTGAGATTTATTGACTGGCTACGGGGCAGGTCTTCTCTATCAGAGAGCACGAGGCCAGGGCAGTTCTGCCTTGCCCAGACGTCATTCTCTTTTCTGGGTCAAGCCAGAGTAAAATGCTCTTGGGCACTTACTAGTGATCATGGTGGCTCAATTCAGCCAAGAGGAATGTCAGACTGGTAGGACTGGTTAGGAAACTGGGATGACATCCCTTAGGGATTGGTAATTCAAGTGTACTGTTGATTATTGATGTTCCATTAAATACTTCACCTATGCAGGTCAGCACCTTTTCTGACGCTTAGAGCCACAAAAGAGTTGCCTGGAGCACTGAGAGAATAAGTGACTTGTGTAGATAACCAGTATAGGTCAGGGGCAAGATTTGAACCCAGTTTCTCTTGATCTGAGATCAACTCTGTCTATTCCTTGAGCCATACTGCCTCCAAGGAAAAGCATGCATAACGTGGAATGTGAGGTAAAGGGGGCTAAGGAGGACAATGAGGAATATTCAAGGTTTGTCTTAATTTTTTTCTATTTTAAAACACTTTGCTAAGTATATTTCCCAGGCTTAAGTAAAATATCTTGAATACAACTGAACCTTATAAATCATGGGATGAAATGGACCTCAGAGGTTATCTAGCTTAACCCATACCTGAGCTAGAACTTCTACATCCTTCACAAACTATTACCCAGCTCCTGCTTGAAGCGGAACTCAAGGTCTCTCCTTAAGCAAACCATTATCCAACTTTTGGACAGTTCTAATTGTTAAGTTCTTCCTTGTATAGAACTGAAATCTACCTCCCTGTAACTTCCACTCACTGCTCCTAGTTCTTACTCCCAGGGCCAAAAGCAAAAAAAGCCTAACTGCTCTCTTTATGACAGTATTCAAGCATGGGAAGGACCAACCATCCAGTGAATTCCCTAAAATACAGCATCAGAACTATGATGATTTCAGATCCTGCTGTGCCTTAGTGTGACCAGTGAACAAACTAAATTCAATAAACTTTGGGTTCTTGCAAAGTGAGGCACTGTACTGGTGCTTCCTACCAATCTGATGATCAGTACTCACTGGAGAGTACCATAGATGTGAAAGACTATACTCTTAATACTAAAAAATCATTTTGGCTAAAATCTCTGCCTGACCTTTAACCAAAACCAGTAACTTCGAATTCTAAACTTTAACTTCACTAAGCACCTAAGATATTGTGCAATTAGGAATTTAAGTGTATAAATCAACTTCAAATATGGGAGTAATCAATTTTAAGCAAAACCTGTGTGAAATCAAAACTTAGAAAACAAATCCAAGGTTACTTTATAAAATAATTTTGTGCTTTACAAATTTACCAAAGGATTCCTTTGAAGGGCAAACTTCTGATTACATGGAAAATCTCCATTTGATGTAAAAACTTTCAGGGACATACCTAATTCATCAATCAATAAGCACTTATGTACCTATTCCATACCAGGTACTACACTAAGTGCTGGGAATATGAAGACTTCCTTCAAAAGAGGTTATAGCTCTCTTTACAAAAATAAAGATTGAGGATACTTCTTATTCATACAACTTGAACTCCTGAAAAATTAGTTTTAGAAATTAGGTTCATAAAAATAAAACGCCTTATTTTAGAAGAATGCTTCTATTAACAAAATTTTTACTTGTCCACATGTTTGCTCCTTAACAAGGAGGAACAAGTGATGAAGTGGACGGAATGATGGACTGGGAGTCAGGAAGATAAGGGTCCAAATACCGTCTCAGACACTTACTCGCTGTGACCATGTGCAAATTACTGGTCTGTGCCTTGGTTTCCTCATCTCTAAAATGGTGTTGATTTCAATGGCTTAAAGTCTTTTCAGTTTCAATCTGATTGTCAGACTCTAACCTGAACCACAAGAATTCAAGTATTTCATCAATCCAGGAACGTATGTATGGCTTCACCTTTACGGGAACTCCTGCCACTGATAAGGATTATGAGAACTCTACGCCTTAGGAGTCACTATCTGTGAGGGGTTTAACCCCCAAAATTCACTACCTCGTGGCTAACATTCTGGTGATAAGCCTCTGATCTCAGTGGGCCTGTTTTTTGAAGAACAGACCATTGCCAATGTTGTATTTGAAGTTTTTCCAGTTTGGCAGGAAGGCCTACCAGAGTTTATGCTCCAAAGACATGGTCTTTAAAGTGAAGCATCTATTAAGTGCCTACTGTGTGTTACATATGGTACTAAGCACTTTACAGGTTTGTCTCACTTGAGCCTTACAAGCACCCAGGGTGGCAGGTGCTATTACAATTCCCATTTTTACAGTTGAGGGAACTGAAGTAGAGAGAGGTTAAATGACTTGTCCAGGATTAGAGTTGTGTCTGAAGCAGGATTTGAACCCATGTCTTTCTGACTCCAGGCCCAGCACGTCATCCGCTCTGCGACCTGGTTGTGTCAAGAACTTGGGGATCATGTCTGTGTAATAATAAGCATGAGTAGGACTTTATTGGGAGATTTAGAGTTAAAGGTATTAAAATCAAAACAAAATGTCCTCACATGAAAAGCTGAGTTTAAATTTCTTTCAATTAATGGATATTAAAATGTTCATGTTTGCTAAGTACATAATAAAAAAAAATTAAAAGATCCTGGGACTTGATTTTAGTTTAGTTTGTCCCCAAAAGTTTGTAAGCATTTATGAGTAAACACTATTCACTGGGAATCTAAAGAGAGTACAAGGATCTGACTTTAGTGTGAGATGTACTCCTTCTACTTGTACAGATTGTAGCCTCTCTGACCTTACCACTATCATCTGCTTGGTGGTTACTATTCATTCCATCTAACCCGAAGGTGAAACCTCCCTTTTGTGTTGTTTCTCCCTATTAGAACACGAGCACCTTAAGAACAGGGATATCCTGCTTTTTTATTTGTATCCCAATTGCTAAGCATAATGCTTTGCACATAGCAAGCATTTTATAAATGCTTTTACATTCATTCATTCACTGAATGGTCTTCAAAAGCTGCTGTGGCTGAAAAATTCATCACCCCACAGCTGACCCCAATGTCATGAGCTGGCTCCAACTTTAGCTGCAGCAGTCGACAAACAATAGTTTGTACCTGGGCCCATACATGAAACTTTTCAAGCTCGGCCTGATCTACTAAAACCTGTGCTCTGTTGGCAGTCTTTGAGAACCCAAGATCACCTTCTGTAACAATCCCAAAATCAGAATCACAGAAGTTGAGTTGGGGGGGATTTCAGAGGCCTTCCAGTTCAAGCCATATCTGAAAAGGAATCCTTATTACAGCATACCAGAAGAGTATTCTGTATCTTCCTGAAGATCTCCAGTGAGTAAGAGCACACCACTTCCCAAGGCTGTCCATTCCACTTTTCCCTCTAAATGCTTCCCCCTTCCTACTTTCCCTATTACTGAAGACAGCAACACCATCCTCCCAGTTCCTCTGGCTCACAACCTAGGTGTCACCCTGGATTCCTCTCTATCTCCCTCCCTATAGCCAAGTTGTTGCCAAGGCCTGACAATTTCTCCTTTGCAACATCTCTCAAACTTGCCCCCTTCACTCCTCTGACACTGCCACCCCTTGGTTTGGGCCCTCAACACCTCACACCTGTATACACTGCTGTATACTCTGCTTGCCTCAAGTCTCTCTCCAGTCAAATCCATTCTCCAATAAGCCAGTAAAGTGGTTTTCCTAAAGCACAGGTTTGATCATATCATCCCCCTACTCAATAAACTTTTGTGGCTCCCTATCATCTCCAGGATCAAATACAAAATACTCTGTTTGGCACTCAAAGTCTCTCATAACCTCCCCCTTTCCTACCTTACTTCCCAACACATAATTCTTCAAACTAGTGACACTGGCCCTCCAGCTGTTCCACAAGCAAGACACTCCATCTCTCAACTCCAGGCATTTTCTCTGGCTATCCCTCATGCCTGCAATGTTCTTCCTCCTCCATTTCAACTACTGACCTCCCTGGTGTCCTTTAAGTCCCAACTAAAATCCCACCTTCTATAGGAAGCTTTCCCCAACCCCTCTTAATTCTGGTGCCTTTCCTTTGTTAGTTATTTCTTATCTATGCTGTGTACAGCTTGCTTTGTATAGATTTGTTTGCATCTTGTTTCCCCATTAGATTGTAAGCTTCTTAAAAACTGTCTTTTGCTTCTTTTTGTATCCCCAGTACTTAGCACAGTGCCTAGGACATAGTAGATGCTTAATACATGTTTATGACCATCCTCAAGTCTTACTTTCTCAGCTTAAACATCTCCACTTCTGCATCTACATGTCCACTAATCATCTCCTTAACAATCTGTTTCAGAATTTCTCTATGACTGGAATTTAAACTTATTGGCCTAAAATTTGCAGACTCTATTAAATTTTTTTTTTAATAGCAATATCCTTTCTATTATCCAGGATCCTTCAATTATCCTTGCTGGGAGTGACTCTTTTCGAGTTCTGAGAATGTAATTCCTTTGGGACAAATGACCTGAATTTATTAAGGGCAACTAGGATACTCTTACAATCTTGATTTATCTTGGATGTCAACTCTCTGTCTGCCATTTTTGTTTTGTCCTTTCCAACGAAAAATTCCTTCCTTGAAAGCTTTGCTGAAGGGAAAGCGTAATCTGCCAAATCTTTTTGGCAGAACAAAAGACAATATAAAAAGTTTAAGTTAGAAAAGTCATAAACATACATTTATTCAGGAAATACAATTATTAAAGAGTAGTTGATGTTTCAAATGATTTTCCCACATTATAAAATATTCACAACATGTATTCTTTTTAAATCCACACCAAGTCATGCTCATATTCTATTTAGTTAAATCATCATCACCATCTTTTCTATTAAATGCTGCAATATCAATATTAAATGTAAACAAAGTACTTTAACAAAGCTAATTTGAAAAATAGCAAAATAAAATAAAATAATGACGGTATCTTTTAAACACATCTGGATCTTCAGGTTGCACACAACCAGACTACTATAATGTAGTGTTTATACGAATGATGAAATGCTCAAGTCATATAAAATGGTTTTGAAATTGTCAAAAAACATATTTCTCACTTGCACTCTTTTTGTTCTCCTAAATAATGAGCACTTTTTAAAAAAAAAATATAAAGCTACTACTGGAATTTATGTCTACAGAAAAAACACCCTTGGGCATATTTAAAATGTTAATATTGCCACTGACAAACTTCAATAAAAAAGAATGTAGGTCCTATTCACTTTCAGTTAAGGAATGGCTGCTAAATAACTTTACCAAATGCTAATCGCTAATGATTTTAAAAAAATAAATGGCAAGCTGAAGAAGATAAGCAATCACATTTACTACCAACTGTATTATTCTGAAATTCCAGTTACAAAGAGTTCTGTGTACTCAGGGCCCTGAAACAAGGAAAAAAACAAAACAAAACAACCTGCCTGCTCCCATTCCTTCACTTCACCCCCTCCCCCCATTAATACCTCTTAGAGTAAAAAGGAAATAAACTAAAAACTTTAGAGAAAAAAGTCAACCTCCTTATTCATGAAGCCTACCCTGACTTCCCACAGTCATTAGTGATCTGTCCTTCCCTAAGTTACCTTTTATTTCCTTTTCTGTGTGGATGCCCTATATCCTATTAGAAGGTCATGATTTTTGAGAGCTGGGACTATCTTGCCTGGTTCCTGGCATTATACCTTGCACATAAATGGTGGGGAGTTAATAAGCAATTTTTGAATTAAAATCAATCATGTTTTTATTGTGACACTGTGTTAAGTTTATTTAATTTATCGAGAAGTTCAAAGACCAAAGCTCCCTTTTCCTAATGTCCATATCAGATACCTTTCTATTCGATGTTACCTACGACTAACCACTGAGAGACCTAGATTACACTGAGAAGCCTGAATTTAATGAGAACAAAATGCTACTACTACTCATGCTTAGCAGTAGCTCAAGCGAAACTACTGTACTTGGCTCCCTTTAAGCTATCTTTATTTTAAGAGTTACAAAAAGGTGCCAACCCACACAAAGAACAGATTGTGGATTACTGTAGAAGGAAAAAAAAATTGCTTACTCAACTTACTAAATTTCAACACTAAAAAAGATTTAACTTGGCTGACAGAGTTGAAACAGCTGAGATGCTGAACCAGGAAGCCATAATTTATAATGAAATGTTGACACACCCTTAAAAACTATTGCAGCTGTAGCTATACTAAAATAAGATTTCTTTAGGGTATGCTTACCCTGTAATGCAAGATACACAAGTTTTACAATAATATTATTGTTTTTATTTGCACCTATACCTCTCTTTAATATATAACTCTACAACAAATATTTCTAATAATTTTTCACTTAAATTAAAATATGTCCATAATTCTACACTATTTTGGTCTCAACATTTTAAAACATCAATTAATCCTGAAAAATATACAGTTTAACAACATGATCTTACCAATACAAGAAACATTTTGTAGTGGACTAGAGACATATTCAACCATGCAATCCAGTGCTCAATACCTAAATGATAAATAACAATGTTGTGATTTACTCCTTACTATAAAAACCATTGAAAACTGGAATAAGCTTTAAAGACTCACAGTGCTAACAAACATGCAGAAAAATATATATATATATATATATACATACACACACACACATATATATATAATTGTCCTTTAGAAATATTACAAAATGCCAACTTTTTACAATGGGTCAGATAATTATGCAAAGTTTTCTCACCTTAGTTCGACATTAGATCTTCCTTTTAGCATCTGTCATTTATTAGATTAAGATAAAAAACCTTCATGTTATCCAGTATAATCTTTGACTAAAGAGGAATATGCCTCCTAATTCTAATTTCAGCCTTTGAAAATTACCCTACTAACTGTTAAAGGTATACTTGTAAGCTGCCTTTCAGAGAAACAGTGACATCCAGTGGACAAATGAATGAGGTATCCCCTTAAGTTTTCATCATCATATCTGAATCATGATCAGTGTTACATGCTCCATTTTGAAATTCTCTGCTAGAGCAAAGAATCTGCCACTGGGACACATTCTTGTAAATGAATTAATTAAAAATTAACTAATATCGTGAATACATACTCCCATCTTCCTTTCAATTAAAATCTTCATTCAAAACTGGTCAATGAAAAGTGTAACTCATTGGGCTAGTATGACATTACTATTTTTCCTATGTCTACTACTCATCTCCCCTAAGAACACTGGCTCATGTCTACAAATGACAGGACTGCAACATATGAATTTACCTAAATAAAAATGAATGCTACCAAAAAAGAGTAAGATAAGTGTGAATAAGATGAACTTTGAAATAGCTTCTACATTTTGAGATTTAAGAGATTTTGTTGAATACAAATTAGTTAGAAAGATGTAATCAGAGAACAATCAAATTACATCCTCCTGTCCCACTATTCAAATATAATGAAAGAACAACACTTCTTAGGAATGACTGTTTCAGTTTAAAAAATTTGCTTTTATAAATCAGTATAAATAAATACTCATTGCATATGTCTCAAATAATGGTAAAAAACCTCAATTGTCATACTGAGTTAAAATCGCATAAATTATATATGTCAAATAGAGTGCTGATGTTAATATTGACTACGTAATACAGATTGTGATGAACCGTGATTTCTGATGGTATGCTTCATTTCTTGTAAAACTACAAAGAAATTTCACAGGTTAAAAAAACAGCAAAAAAGAGTCAAAGACTTGTTACCATTAAATAAGCAAACGAAGCTTTTAAAAATTATGAATGTAAAAGTACATTTTAATATTTAAAAAGCATTTTTAAAAGTCTATAACAACTTTATGACAAAAACTTCATTTGAAAAAGGTTTTTAAAAAGAGCTGGACAGAATTGCCCTCATTGCCTTTTACTTTTCTTGTCAGAAAAAAAGGGAAAGCTTCTCTGTAACCATAATTGATGTTAAAACAGGTATTTATAAAGTGGTAAATAGTATTTTATGAGAATTTTTTTTTAATACAATCCCGGTCAGTGCAGCCCTCAATAGGTCCTAAGTAAAACTGTTTTAGCTAAATGCAAAATGGAATACAAAGTTTATTAATAAGGGGTGTATATACAGTACATTAAGTCTGTTGCCTGCGTTTTGCTGACCTCATTTTTTCAAACCTTGACTCCATCTCTTCTAAAACCTTAGGTGTATATCGCACGACTAATTTAACTTTTCCTTGTGCTGCTTTTAGCAGTTCCACAGCTTTTTCATGGTGTTCTCCTTCAACACTCTTAAAAAAAAAAAAGAATAATGCCATTAGCAGGAAATTCCAAAACAATTTTATAAGATCCTAAAACATTTAAAAGCTTCAGTGCTATGATTTTAAGTTTATAATGCAGGTCAATTATTACCTATGATTTTCATCAGGGTGAAATATGTTGCTCAATGATATTCTCAATCTTGGTATTCATATTTAATTCCCAAATAACAATGGTCAAATAACTTGTTATTATTTTCCCAAGTCAGAGATCAAGCATGCAATCTGTTTCATAATTTGTTTCTATATCTGGCCAAGTCACGCTGTTCAGTTAAATGTTTGTCCTACGCATTCAAAAACAAAACCAGAGCTCACAAAACCATACTTACCACTGCTAATTTACACTGTTAAATGAGTGTTTTCACTTATGGACCACTTGTTTTCTAATCTTTAAACAGCACTATAAAATTTTTTTCCATTTTCCTCAAAATTACTTCTCTTTAGCTTCTATGAACAACATACATCCTCATGTGGTCACAACACATTATTGCAACTATAAAGATCATTCCTACCACTCCATTAACGGACAGGAGTTGATCCCCACGTTTCAGTCCCCCGTGTCTATCAGCTATACCACCAGGAATGATCCGAGAAATGTAGATAGGAGAGTTTTGCTCTTTGCCTCCCATAATATTGAATCCAAGTCCCTCTTCAGTTTTCGGTAATTCAACAACTCGAGGATGAGAATGTCCTTCACTGGCAGCAAAGGCAGCAACGGTAGCCTGAAAGAAGGATACTTTGACTCTTAACTACACATACATATAAAGGTCCAATATTAGCTTGGTTAGACACAGAACTAAGAGGGGCATCTTCTTCAATTGATGTTAAACAGAGCAAACTTTTTTAGTCATTTCTGTAACAGAGTTTAAAATCAATCAGCACATGCCACTTAGCAGTTTGGAAAGTAAGTGATCAAAGTGTTAGGGATAGTAGATACCCTCTAAAGGGGAAGATTACTGAAGAGAGTAGGTTCTTGGATTGTACAATCATTGTTAAATTTTACCCCCACCCCCACTCCCCGCCGTAAGTATACTTGTGTGGCAGTTCAGAGTACTGGACATTAAGTCAGGAAGATCTGGGTTTGAATTTTATTGCTGACACATACTAGCTATGATAAATGACTATGAGCAAGTCATTTAACCTCTGTTCACCTCAGCTTCCTGAATTGTCATGGGATGAGGGCTAGACATGTGATTTCATCAACATAAGGAATTTTCAGGTGAGGAAACTCCTACCAACGCTGGTCAACACCTTCACTGCAACTTACAGTCTTAAGAGTGTTACACAGAAAGGGCACTGAGAGGGTTAAATGACTCACCCAGGGTCAGAAGCAGGCCCTGAACTCAGGTCTTCTTGACTTACAGGTTGTCTCTCTAAGCACTACAATACATTGCCTCTCAAATGTGGATAATACCTGTAGGACGTCTCACTTGTTTTTCTAGGCTCAAGGGAAGCAAAGTGCTCTGCAAACCTTAGAAGTGACATGAACAAGTTTATCATTTACAAAGTACTGTCCTTCCAATAGTCATGAGCTCAAAGATGAGGTGACCTGCCCAAGCTTATAGGTTTCAGAGCTGAGACTTGAAACAGGTTTTCCAATTTCAGTTATGTCATTTCCACTATGCTACAAGGTCTTTTTTGAATATCTGATGTAGTACCTGCCAAGGGTAGGGGTTTCTTTATGTTGTCTATCCCCAATGTATACCAAATAAGTGATAATTAAAGTGAATATCATCAGGTACTTCCTTACTATGTTCATTACTGGACCACTACAAAGTCATTAATTCCTGAGCTACCCCTGGAATTGAAACAAGATTCAGTAAGACAATGGTCTAAACATTAAGGCTAAAATCATAGGCTTTACTGTCCTTTTAAATATTACTCTATTACTCTTTTCAAGTGAATATGAAAAGGTTGAACTGTACTACTTGAAGTAGAATAAAATCTAATCACACACACACACACACACACACACACACACACACACACGCATCTGCATATACAAACACGTGAAATCGTCAGTGATGAGAGTCAAAAGACATGCTATGGCCAATTAATCAACAAATATTTAATAGCAAGGAAGCTAGGTGCCACAGTGGATAGAGTGCTGGACTTAGGGGCAGGAAGACTCATCTTCCATGAATCTGGCCTCACATACTCATTAGCTGTGTGACCCTAGGCAAGTCACTTAACCCAGTTTGCCAGGACAATAAATACACATAAAAACATATGCAGCATAAGTTTAAACATAAACATAAACAAAGCAGTTAAATATAAGGTGGTCTCTCAGAAGGACACTATGAGGAAGCAGGAAAGGCTTCATGAAGATGGTGCCTGAGCTGGGTCTTCAAGGAAGACAATGACTCTGAGGGCACATAAGAAGGAAATTGTTTCTAGGCATACAGTTGGGCTAGTCGTGTTGTATGTGGATTGAAGAATGTGGGAGGGAGAGTAATATCCAATAGGGTTAGAAAGATAGTTTGAGACGAGGTTGTTTAGAGCTTTAAAAACTAAACAGAGTTGATATGTGTATAGGAGGCACTGGAGTTATGGAACTTGGGGGGAAGGAGGAGATGAGAAATTTGCTGCAATAATCCAGGTGAGGTGATAAGGCTCTTATCTAAAATGTTGGCTGTGTGAGTGGAGAGAAGTGGGTCACGTACGAAGAGAAGTTGTGAAGGTAGAAACAGAAAGATTTGGTAACTGATAGGATACTGATAGGTCAGGAAGACTGAGGACAGGATGATGCTGAGAAAATGAATCTGAGACACTAAAAGGATGGTGTTATCTTTGAAAATAGAGAAGTTTTGGAAGAGGGGAAAAGTAATGACTTCAGTTTTAGACAGACTGAATTTAAGATTGTCTCCAGGATATCTAATTTGAAATGTCAGAGAGAAACAACAGGTGATTCAAAACTAACGCTAGTGGGAGGGACCAGGGCTGGATAACTATCTATTTCTAGATATAGAGGCAGTGATATAAATCTATCTCTCTATGTATCTACACATACATACATATATACATACATACCTACACACACATATCGGGGAGTCATCTGCATAGAGATGACAGTTAAATACATGAGATCTTTGATAATGTTACAGAGAGACTAAAGGGTTTGGAGAAGGTGCCTGACAGAACACTGGGGAACACTCACGGTTAGGGGGTATGAAATGAATTGATGAGCTCGCAAAGGAGACTGAGGAGGAGTGGCTCAGTCAGACAGGAGACAAACCAGGAGACAGTAGTGTCATGAAAATCCACAGAGGAGAAAGGACCAGCAGGAAAGGGTGGTCAACAGCGTCTATTACAGATCACTGGTGACTTTAGACAGAGCATTTTCAGTTAAATGATGAGGATGGAAGTCAAAAAGGAAAGGGCTTAGGAATGGAGTAGAGGCAGCAAGAGTACACAATGTTTTCAAAGAATTTGGTCAAGAAAGGGAGAGATATATGACAAATGCTTGAGGGGATGATGGGGTCTAAAAGTTTTTTTTTTAAGGATAGAAGAAACTTTGGCATGCATGTTTGAAGATAGTATAGAAGAAAAGAGTTGAAAGGGAGATACTCAAAAGAGAAAGAAAGATGATTGAGGTTGTAATTTTCTGGAGAAATGGGGAGAGAATGGCATCAAATGCAGATGTAAAGGCTTTGGCCAGGAGAAAGGTCACCTCCTTGTCAGAGAATGCGGGAAAGGAAGAGTACAAGATGCCATCAAGGAGTTTTGAGCTCTCAATACACCACGTCACCTTCCCTCTCCCAGTCTGAAAAAAAAGTTTCAATATATCCCCTTTTTATTATAGTTTTATTATTTTCTTATTTTAAATCTCTAGTTTTTGTGATATAATATAGCACTTTTGATATCTAAAAACTTTTACCTTGGCAGTAGCATTAGCTCTCACTTCAGGACTACTGCTGATATCCACAGTTTCATAAACGTGTTCATAAACCTGAAAACCAAAAGTCATTGGGGGTAATTTTTACTTAATCTTAGAACATTTTAAACACCTAGATTGAATTATACATGTTAATCTAGTTTTATGTATAGTCAGGCATCTTTATCAAATTATTTTACATCGAAATTTTTCATAAATAAAATCCCTTGTGGTTATGTTTCACTTTATTTAGGTTAAACATATTATGAAAATATTGCCTTATGAGAGTAACTAATTAGCTCATGCTGTCAACCACAATAAATATCACTAACAAGGTATTTTAGTCAAATGTTCTCACCTCTCTCACAGCATTGCAGAACTCACTTTGAAGGACCCTTTGCAAAGCCTGAAGTTTTTGTGGTGGTACTTCCCCACTCCTTTGTAGTTTTTCTAATAATTCAATTGCTCTACAAATATCTGCAGGTAAAAACAAATACAAGCACATATTCCTTGAATAGTTTCTCTAAATATATACCTAACAATTTTATAAATTAAGATACTAGGGCATATCAACAGAAATTGACGAATAACTGATACTTACAGAGCACTTTAACATTTGCAAAGCATTTTAGATACATTAACTCATTTGAGCCTCATAACCACCCTGTGAGGCACATATCATTATACCTATTTTACAGATATGGACATCAAGGTTCAGATAGGTTAAAGGAATTACACAGGCAGTAAATATGGGAGACAGAATATGGATTCCAGTCTTTCTGATTCCAAATCTAGCACCATATCCAACATGCTACACTGTCTCTTGATATTTAGAAGATAAAAAGTGGGAAGGGATGTTATTGAAAACTAGAAGGAATTCTAAGATATCCAATAAGATTAGGAAAAAATGTTGATTTAAAAAAATCAAATTGATAACACAAGCATACCATCTGGAATATAGCACCTGTGAGACAAGATAAAATGGACAATTCTGATTACATCAAATGCAGCTAAGATTAGAAGAGAAATGGTAACTGAGAAAAAAAAACAACGTTGTAATAAGTTTCTCTGATAAGGTCTCATTTTCCATATATAGAAATAACCAATTCAAATTTATAAGAGTAAGAGTCATTCCTCAGCTGATAAATGGTCAAATGATACAAACAGGCAGTAATCAAGGGAAGAAATTCAAGCTATCTATAGTCACATGAAAAAATGCTTCAAATCATCACTACTAATTGGAGAAATGCAAATTAAAGTAACTCACTTCATAGACATCATATTGGCCAAGTTGCCGAAAAAGAAAAATGGCAAATGTTGGAAGGGATGTGGGAAACCAGTACACTGATATGCTATTGATAGAGCTATAAAAATTGGTACAGCAAGGGCATCTGGGTGGTATAGTGGATAGAGCACTAGCCCTGGAGTCTGGAGGACCTGAGTTCAAATCTGACCTCAGACACTTACTTAGCCCTGTGACCCTGGCCAAGTCACTTAACCCTGATTGCCTCGGGTGGGGGGGGGGGAAGAATCCTAGAAAAATTGCTACAGCCACTCTGGAAAGCAATTCTGAATTGTCTTTAAAGTTATTAAACTGTGCAAACTCTCTGCTCTATGGTTACCACCACTAGACCTAAACCCCAAAGAGACTGAAGGTAGAGGAAAAGATATGTACAAAAATATTTATAGCTGTTCTTCTATGGTGGCAAAGAACTGAGAACTAAGGGAGTATCCATCAATGCAGGAATGCTGAATAAATTATGGTATATAAATGTGATGGAATATTATTGTGATGTAGGATGATAAAGGGGACAGTTTCAGAAAAACCTGGGAAGACTTATACAAACATCATAATGTAGAATAAAGTGAGCAGAGCCAGGAGAACAATTTATACAAAAACAGCACTGCTAAAGCAAACAATTTTAAAGACCTAAGAGCTCTCAACAATACAATGGATCAACCATGATTCCAGAAGACCGATGATGGATTGTACCCACTTCCTGACAAATAGGTGATGGACTAAACATACACAATCAGACACGTTTTTGGATAATGTTTTGCATGACGTGCATATTTGTCAAAAAGTTTTTCTTTTCTTTTCTTCCCCTTGGAGGCTGTGTGGGAAAAGAAGGTGGGAGAGAAAATAAATGCTTTTTAATTGAAAAAATAAAGAAAGGAAAATAGCACCCTTGTAAAACAATATTTGTTTACTATAGTTTTCAAGAGAAAAGACTAGGGGCTTAGCATAGATATATGACCACACCAATAATGTTTCAAAAAACTTTACAGTATATCAAGAACAAATTTCTTTTTGAACAATGAAGTTAGTCAACATTGATTCTATGCCTATTATTAATAGACCAGAGACTTGTACAGTACAAGCTGCAGAATTAGGAAGCAAAAATTACTTTCCTTTCGCCAGGAAATAAGAGAATTAAGTGGAGAAACCAAATTAAAACACATTCTCAGGTGTATATATGTGCTGTACTTAGTATACAAAATTAATATATCAATGGGACATGTTCTCTGAGTTATTTTGACAATAATGGTGATGAATTTGCATTGACTGACCTACTTCACATGGAAACCATTTACAAGGTGGCTAGTGGAAAAGGCAAGTGGAAAAAGATTATAAGGCTGCTTAAGTAAACAGACTGCTTGGCATAAATGGCGGTGGCCCCTTTGGAAATGTGTTTAAGTGCATCTTATCATTTTAAATGTTTAATAAGCTAAACAAGAATATTTTTTGATCCTTTCACCTCAACTTGGATAGTTCTCCATTTACATTTCTTCAAGTAGGGATGAACAATGTCCATTGAACCTACTGCGCCTTTTGCTGATATTAGGAGAAGGAAGGTCCAAAGACATTTTCCCCTGTCATTTGAGGGAGTAGGGCAGGGAGCACAAAGGAAAGAGTGATGGACTTAGAGCTAAAAGGCTTCAATGTGAATCCTGACTCGGCTATTTGCCACCTGTATGACAATGGGCACTATCTCTCGAGGCCTTAGTAACTAGTTTATAAAATGAGGGGGTTGGATTACATGGCTTCTAAGGTTCCTTTCAGCTCTACATCTACAATCTTATGATTCTAAGTCATGAATTTGATATTACTCATTTCACTTCACTACTGGGGATTTGTTTTATAGGATTAGCAAGGATTTCTTTGTGTTTCCAGCTGTAATGCAGCCATGTACACAAAGTATGAGAATGTTAGAGACAAAAGGCAGAGCAAAATTCTTTACCTCAACTTTAAAGGATTAAAAACTGAATTTATGCTAATCAAATTTAGTGGTAATAAGACCCCTTTCCTCCTAATTTTCTTAGAAATCAACTATTATCCAGGATGGCTGATAAACAGGGATTTCTGGTTATTCAAGTATTACAGCTAAGAGTTACCATATTTGGTGCACATATTAACCAAGTATTAGAATACAATAAAATATACTCCACTAAATGACAGTGAACATGATCTGAGCACGCACTATTTGCAAAACTCAATCTGTTTTGATGATTCAGAATGCACTTCAGACTACTGAAGGGCTCAAGTCATCATTATGAACATCAGTCATCCCTGTACTCTAGATGGGCAGAAGTATCAGTTAAAAGAATTACGTTTAATAAAATGCCAAAATAACAGTTTACTGTAATTTGATTTTCTTGTCATGATAAATTGCTATCACTAATAGTTCATCCAATTATAGCTTTTACCATTCTACTATCATTTGAAACAAAGAAGCAGAGACAAAACTGAAAATTGGAAAGAGAAAGTATCATTACCAAAAATAGATGCTAGAGGTGACGCCTCATGCAATTATTCTATCCAGTATTTAAATATACAAAAGAACACTCACTGTCAACATGTTAGAATTCTAAAACTAGCTTTTAAGAAAAAACAAAACAAAACACCTACTCCTATTTGACACCAAACAGATTTGTTCCCTAGCATAAACCATAGTAGTTTGGTACCAAGGAGGGGGATACTACAGCCTTGTAGTTTAAGCAAACTTTTTAAGAGCATTAAATCTCCTGGAAAAACTGATACTTTAATTAACAGGCTGGTGGAACTGAGATGGGTGAAGGGACAGACCTGTGTTTAGCCTCTAATGAAGCACATAAAATGTACAAAAAAGTATCTAAATGATGAGCACAATAAGAATAAGAGAGTAAATGTTTGTGAGAAAGGGAAAAGAGCAAAATATTTTTATATAGAATGGTGGGGACCTGCAACTTCATTTATGTAGAAAACTCCTGAAACTCTCTCAAAGAACTCTGAGACCTCAGCAATCTGTAGTCTTATAGAGTTTTCTGAAGCAATGACTCGGTCAGGGTCACAAAGCCAGTGTATTAGAAGTGGGACTTGTATACAAGTCTTCTGTGAAGCCTCCACTTTCTATGTTGAGTACTAAACACAACACCCTAAAAATGTGACATATCCTTAGAGACTAAAGCTACTTAAAATTCTGGAAGTATAATTATAATCTGGAAGATAATTTTAATTCCTTTTTTATTTTTATTCCTACAAAAAAGTTAATTTGGTTTTTTTTATGTTAATCACGTATTCCAAAAACAGATGAACCCAGAATTTTGCCTAAATGTGTTAAGAAAGTTCTGTTTAATGTAATAATATAAAAGAATATTTTTAGGGTAGAAAAGAATTTTAAAATCCTTTAACACTAACCAAGCAACGGAAAACTCAATTAATTCAAATCATCTTATTTCACCTATGCTCCTGAGCAATGAACAACTTTCTCCTGGTCAGTCCAAAGTCATTAACCAACTATAGCTTGGTGGTATGGGAGCAATAAGTCTACATCACAAGGAAATTGGTCTTTGCTCCTTGAGAACTTAACTCTACCCCTAGCTCAGATGAGTCATCTGGCCTCATTCACTGCTCAATGGTCGTTTAACCTTAAGAACACTCAGAGTTTAAGAAAATAACACCCATCTTTTCCTGTATGATTTGATCCTTTCCAGGCCAGGCAATCACTGACCCTTTACATAAAATATTCTTTGTGAAGTATGTGGTTTGAATAGCCGTAACGTGTGAATTTGTAGGCGTGGGAGTGATGTATGTGGCCAGGTAAATGAGGTAATGTCTACCTGATACGTATGATTTAATAGAGGTGTTATGTTGTGTGTATACCTAGACAGTGTAAAAATGGACAATATATTTGGTACGTATGTGTGGCTGAAAGGAAGAAATGTAATCTGTTCTCAGAGTGTTCAGTGCATCTGGGGAGTAAAGAGAGTAGTTTATATTTAGCAGGTATTAACAGAGCAGTGTGTGTGTGGGGGGAGGGGAATGAGTGTAAGTGTGTGTATATATTCATATACACACAGACATAAAAACAGACATGTACAAACATATATTTACATGTGTATATAGGCAGAGAGATTTTGTGTGTAATTGAGGTTGGGGGAGGGTATAAGGACAGGTAACCGTAGGTTCACCTAGACAATTTATCTGTTATATCCAAAGTGTGTAAGTCTGCTATAAAACACAGAGCAGTCTGTGTTTTATGTCTCCAAATCCTGACTCTGTCACTGGAAATAATAGCTAGCACTTATAGAACCCTTTAAGGTTTGCAAAACACTACAAATACGTCATTTGATCCTCATAACAAGTATGGGAAGTAGGTGCTATTTTACAGATGAGGACACTGAAGCAGAGATCAAATAACTTGACCAGGGTCACACAGCTACTAAGTATGAGACAGGATTTGAACCCGGCTCTTCCTGACTCCCAGTCCACAGCTTTATCTAGCTGGCCCAGTGAAAAAGGTGGGAGACCCTGGCACCCCTCCCCAGGGGTGCCAAAAGCCCCGTGCAGCTTTGGTCAAGTCACTTAACCTCACCTGTAATAGGTTATTTTTACGTGTGTATATATATATATTACATACACACACACACACACGTATATATAGGTTATGCAGATGACCTATAAGTTGCCTTTCGATTCTGAACCTCCGATTCCACGACACTGTCTGGAGTCAGAAAGGTCGGGGGTCTACCACACCGCCGCACGGGTCTGGGGCGGGCGAGCCTGGCCAGCCGGCTTGGAGGCGCCTGGAGATGCACGGGCACGCAAGGCCTGAGCGTGCTTGGGGAGGGGAGGTGGCAGGCAGCCTGTGAAAAGTACCGTGATTTTCACTCTGGTCTCTGAGTCTGCGGCACCGAGCACAGCGCCCGGTATACAGTAAGAACTTACTAAGTGCCTGCCGGCTATCAGACCGGGATTCTGCGGCTGTGACTGACGGGCTGATGTGGGTGGAAGGGCGGCGCAGGTGGCTGCTGCGCGGTGGGCCGGTGCTGTGGGTGCCTCGGGCCCGTGGGTCAGTCCCGAGGGAGGAGGTTCCGGCCCGAGCGGGCCTCGCTCCAGGCCGGCCGTGGGTGGGCGTGCCCGGCTCCCGCCCCGGCCTGGGACGTCCCGGCGGGGCCCCCCTCCCGCCTGGATCCGGCCCTGGCCCCTCCTCGGGGAAGGGGCCCTGCCCTCCCCCACTCCTCCCCCACCGTCTCCTCCTCCTCCGGCCCCGCGTCCTCCCCGCGGCCCCAGAGCTCACCCCTCTCCAGCCTCACAGGTTCCCCCAACGCCGCCATCTTCTCCCCCCCGCGCGCGGCCCGACGGGAAATAATGACAAACGACGGTTCGCGGCGTGCCTCAGTAGCGCCTCCAGGGGCGGGGCCTAGCGAGCGGCGGGGAGGAAATACCGCGAGATCTCGAGGGAGGGCGGGGCTGCGGGCTCGCTTGAGCGTGCGCCGGGAGGTGCGTGCGCGTGCGCGGTCCCGCTTTTTCTCTTTGAGTTGCTCAGTTTGTAAACCGTGCAGGCTGGGGCTCGCTCTCTCTTACTCCAACCAGGTTCCTTGCCCTGCCATTCCCCTTCCCCCACCAAGTTTGTAGGTTGGGTATGAAGACAAGTTAGGAGGCGTCAGCCTGGCGAAGGAGAGGTCTGGGATAGAAAGCCAATCAGGAAGACGTCGATTCAGGTTCTGCCCCTGACACATTTTGGCTCTGCGACTCTGGGCAAACCCTCTCTGAGCCTCAGTTTCCTCATCTGTAAAATGGGAAAAGTACTTACTGTCCGCCTCGCAGGGTAGTTCCGAGGAGCAAAGCAGGTGATACACGAGGTGTCCCTTGAAGTCTTAGTGCAGTTTAAGTTTTTGTCAATTTAAAACTACACTAAGACTTTGGGGACACCCCATCTATCTATATATAGATGGAAAATTTTTTAAATCTCTCTGTAGACAGGTTTACGCACACCTGTATTACCTGCATACTTCCTATTACATGTAACATGCACTACATATATAGCGTAAGCATCAGAGAGGTTTACTTATAGGAATCTATAGTATGTGTTTTTATATTTATACATATATATATGTTTTATATAGGAACAGAAACTTTGAAAACCTTAAAGCACTATACAAATCTCAGGTATAATATATTACCCTGGGCTAATAATCTAACCTCTGAGTGCTCTGGGCAACTCAAAACTAAATTGGGGCTAAGATGCTACCTGCATTGGTAGACTGCATGTAGTTAGGGAGAAGGGGGAGCTCCCAGCACCGGTGACATCACAAGTCATAGGCTGCTAGTTTGGAGGTGGGGTGGGGAGAGAGAGAGACAGAGACAGAGGGAGAAGGAGAGAGAGACAGAGGCAGAGACAAGAGGGAGAAGGAGAGAGGCAGAGAGAGAGACAGAGGGAGAAGGAGAGAGAAAGAGAGACAGAGAGAGAGACAGGGAGAAGGAGAGAGAGAGAGAGGCAGAGACAGAGGGAGAAGGAGAGAGGCAGAGAGAGAGAGACAGAGGCAGAGACAGAGGGAGAAGGAGAGAGGCAGAGAGAGAGACAGAGGGAGAAGGAGAGAGAAAGAGAGACAGAGGGAGAAGGAGAGAGACAGAGGCAGAGACAGAGGGAGAAGGAGAGAGGCAGAGAGAGAGAGACAGAGGGAGAAGGAGACAGAAAGAGAGAGAGAGAGACAGAGGGAGAAGGAGAGAGAAAGAGAGACAGAGAGAGAGACAGAGGGAGAAGGAGAGAGAGAGAGAGGCAGAGACAGAGGGAGAAGGAGAGAGAGACAGAGGGAGAAGGAGAGAGAAAGAGAGACAGAGGGAGAAGGAGAGAGAGAGAGAGGCAGAGACAGAGGGAGAAGGAGAGAGAGACAGAGGCAGAGACAGAGGGAGAAGGAGAGAGAGAGAGATGCCTATCATGCAGGCAGATGCAGTGTCTCCAGCACGTTTGCCATGACACGGGTTACTGACTTTTTGTAAAAGCCCTGTTCAGCAAGACAATTAGCTAACGTGTCCAGAGCCCCGTCAAGCTTTGTGTCCTAAGCTGGGTGGAACCCAGGGGAATGAGTGACTTGTCTCTGTTCACATCTTTCAGCCACCTCCAGAGCCTTCATCAGACTGGGTTTTCCCACACAGTCTAATGCTTTCTCGGCTACTTCACTTTGCCTCTCATGAGGGAATTATGTTGTGGTTGTGATGGGTTATGGGGCCCACCATTCAGTTTCAGAAGGCACCCCAAAACCTCTAGACCTCTTCAGTTGCTACTGCATCTCAGGATTTAAAAAAAAAAAGTGGGTGAGGGGAAGCGAATAAACATTTGGCATTGCTGATCCTAGCAATGACCCTGGGGTAGGTGCTATATTATCCCCATTTTATAGCAAGTGACTTATCCAGGTTACATACCCAAGTGTTTGAGGCAGGGTTTGCACTTAGGTCTTTCTGACTCCAGGCACAGCAATCTTCCAACTGAACCACTTAGCTGCTTCTGCAAAACTTACTTTTCAAGTGTTACTAACAGGCTAACTTCTGGCTCTACAGATAGTGCTTTTATCTCCAAAGCAGCTAAATCAAGGCACTTCGTTACAGTATAATTCAACAAATTTTATTAAGCACCAGAGCTGTAATTAGGAATTTTTGCACCCCAGCCAACACAGACACACACAGACACACGCACACACAGACACACACACACACACACACACACACACACACACACACACACACACA
>NW_020949548.1:2111994-2114080 GCF_900497805.2 Vombatus ursinus | reverse complement strand
CACACACACACACACACACACACACACACACACACACACACACACACCACTCCCAGGACAAGTGACCCTAAAGGAACCTTCAGCTGAGAGAGGGTGAGGAGCAGAATTCTACCCTGTGATGGGAGAGACAGAGATATGCGGGACAAGGTAAGTCTACTGTTTGGGGCTGAGGGGTTTTTGTGCTTACCACACCGTACCATCTTGTACCTTCCTTCTTTGACCAGTTATTCTTGCTAACGAGGTGATGAACTCTCATGTCCGCACTGCTGAAACACTCTAGGTGATATCAGCATCCTTTAAATTCTGGGCGCTGGAACACAGCCTCGATTGCCAAACTATAGTTACAACGTATTAGGCACCTGCTGTATCCACAGTAGTGTTAACATAGTGTTGGTGTGGGATGTTCTCTTTGATTCCCGATTTCCCAGCATTCTTGGTATACATTATAATCAATGTAAAAAATCACATATTTTCTAAAAAAAAAAATGAGGCCATTTTCACTTTGTACTTGTAACATTAGATTGTTCCTTGAAGGTAGGAACTGTCATTTGCCTCTTTTTGGGTCCCCAGCTCTTAGCACTGTTTCTGGAACACAGTAGGTGCTTCATGGATATTTCTTAAGTGACTATCTGATTTATTGAGTCCAGTAGCCTCAGGGTTCTGGTTCAATGTAGGGAAATAGGGGTACTTCATTCAGATCATCATTAATAAATGAAATAAAGATTTAGAATCAAATGGATAATGTGGCAGAGACCTAGGTCATAGATTCAGAAGCATAAATTTAAACCTGGAAGGGTTCCTAGAAGTCAGAGAGGACAATGTTATTTTTTACCTTAGTTAGAAGACTATAGTGATCTGGTAGGTCAGGGGGAAAAGCTTGGAGAAGGAATCAAGAGATTTGGGTTTTAGTTAGTCAGCCAATTAATTGACTGATACTTTCTGCTAGCTCACCTAAAGTGTAAGATCTCAACTCTGAAGGTGTTAAGGTGAAACATGCGATCCATCCCAGAGAAAGAACTGATGGTATCTGAACATAGACTAAAACATACTTTTTTTACTTTCTTTATTTTTCTTGAGGTATTTTTTGGGGAGGGGGTCCATGTTTTCTTTTACAACATGACTGTTATGGAAATGTTTTGCATGACTACACATGTATAACCTATATCTAATTGCTTGCCTTCTCAATGGGGGGGTGGGGGTGGGGAGAGAAGAAGGGAGGAATTTGGAATATGGAACTCAAAGTTTTAAAAATGAATGTTAAAAATTGTTTTTACATGTAACTGGGGGAAAATAAAATATTAAATGAAAAAAAAATGCCAAAGGTCTCACAGTTAGCAGGTAGCAGGTAGATTCAAACCCAGGTCTCCTGGCAGTTAGTATACTTTTCCTTACAAACCAAGTAGCCAAAGGTGTCATTATTTACCCAGGCTAAAGTTTGAGGAAATTTTTATTGTTATTATTGTTAATTTTATTTTTGATGCTGACCAATGGGGTAGGTGATAATGGTCCATGGATCTTTTTGACTAGCTGCAATGGTCTGAAGAGAGTTAACTTATTCTGTTTTTAGTGTCAGAGTGTGGGGTGAGGGTGAGGGTAGAACCAACAAACTCACTAGTGTTACCAGAAATTTATTCAAGACTTTGCAAGTCAGTTCAATAAGATTACGATAACGTATGGTCTGCCCATCAGCATTTCCTGATCTTCCAGAATGTATCACTCTGATGAATCTCAGATGAAAAGTTTACTGTTGATCTGACTCCCCTTATGTGTCACCAGTTCTCCATCTTCCTCTACTGATAAGGGGAGATTGCCTGGTATTGTAGAAAAGGGACTGGGATGAGTTTCATGGGATGGGTTTAAATTCTACTTCTGCCATGAACTAGCTGCATGACCTCTGGCAATTCATCTTTCTGGGGATCAGTTCTCATCTGTAAAATTAAGGGGTTAAGATAGATCAAGGGTTTTTAACCTGGGGTCTGCAGATAGATTTCAGGGGTCTGTGAACTTGGTTGGCTGAGAAAACAACTTTCTTTCTTTCATTCTTTCTTTCTTTCTTTCTTTCTTTCTTTCTTTCTTTCTTTCTTTC
>NW_020949548.1:2105327-2111984 GCF_900497805.2 Vombatus ursinus | reverse complement strand
TTCTTTCTTTCTTTCTTTCTTTCTTTCTTTCTTTCTTTCTTTCTTTCTTTCTTAACAATAGATTGTGTATTTTATTTTTTCTCAGTTACATGTAAAAACAATTTTTAACTTTCATTTTTAAAATTTTGAGCTCCAAATTCTCTCCTTACTCCCTTCTTCCTCCCCATTGAGAAGGCAAGTGATTTGATATAGGTTATATATGTGTAGTCATGCAAAACATATCCATAATACTCATGTGGTAAAAGAAAACATAGACAAAAAAAAACTCAAGAAAAATAAAGTTTTAAAAAAGTATGTTTCAATCTGCATTCAGACACCATAAGTTCTTTCTCTAAGGATGGATAGCGTTTTTCATCGTAAGTCCTTCAGAGTTGTCTTGGATCGTTTTATTGCTGAGAATAACTAAGTCGTTTAGAGCTGATCATTGCACAATATTGCTGTTACTTTGTACACAGTACATTTCATTTTGTATCAGCTTGTGTAAGTCTCTGCAGGTTTTTCTGAGAGCATCTGCTCATCATTTCTTACAGTACAATAGTATTCCATCCCAATCTCATACCAGAACTTGTTCTGCCATTCCCCATTTGATGGGCTTCCCCTCACCTTCTAATTCTTTACCCTCAGAAAAGAGCTGCTGTAAATATTTTTGTACATGTACGTCCTTTTCCTTTTTGTTTTTCATCTCTTTTGGGATACAGACCTAGTAGTGGTATTGCTAGGTCAAAGGATATGCATCGTTTTCTAGCCCTTTGGGCAGAGTTCCAAATTGCTCTCCAGAATGGTTGGATCAGTTCACAACTTCACCAGCAGTGCATTAAAGTTTCGTTTTTCCCACATCTCTTCCAACGTTTGTCATTTACCTTTTCTGTCCTATTAGCCAATCTAATATGTATGAAATTTATACATGTATCTAATATGTCCCTCAGAATTGTTTTAATTTGCATTTTTCCAACCAATATTTCTTTATTTCAAAATAATTGTCTTTCTTTGTATCCTATTTATTTTATGTATTTAAAAACACTCTTCTGAGAAATCAAGTATAACATGAGTTTACTTTGAACTCACTCTCTCAGGGTCAGTTCCTTACATTTCACACCTGTCCTCCCTGGGTTCTCTGCCAAGAGTTACATACAGTGTCAGCTGTTCTAACAGTGTCCACTGGTTTTGCTTAACTGTTTTACTTTGGGACAAAGGAGAGTCCTAGAGCAGGGATGTGTATGTTGCTTGTGCTGGAGAGAAAAAATTGAAGAAATGTCTGTTAAGAAAAAGAAATTTAAGGCTTCAATAAAACTTTAAAAAAGACTGATTTTCCTCTCTAATACCCCGACTCTTAACTCACTTTGTTTCACTTAGATATTATTGAAATATAGTTCTTTGACTTCACTTACCTTTACAAGCATCCCAGGGACTGTAATGTTAGAGTCCAAGTGTGGTAACTCTATTTTCCTCAGTGATTAAACATTTGTTATAAAAATCTTCGGGGGCAGCTACGTGGCGCAATGGATAGAGCACCATCCCTGGATTCAGGAGGACTTGAGTTCAAATTTGGCCTCAGACATAACACTTACTAGCTGTGTGACCCTGGGCAAGTCACTTAACCCCATTGCCTAGCCAAAAAAAAAAATCTTCATAGATTATTCCCATTTTTCCCATTTGTTGTCCTCCTCCCATTCTTATCCTTCAATGAAGCAGCTAGATTTTGTGGATAGAGTACTGGCCTTGGAGTCAGTGAGATCGGAGTTGAGATGTGTCTCCGATACTTACTAGCTTTGGGACCCTGGACAAATCAATTAGCCTCCCTCAGCCTCAGTTTTCTCATCTGTAAAATGGAAATGATAATAGAACAGGGTTGTTGTGAACATCAGATGAGATAATATATGTAAAGAGCTTTGCAAACCTTAAAACACTACGTTAATATTAGCTGTTATTAAACTTTATTGGTTTCCTATTAAGTATAGGATAATAGGTGGGAGGGACCTTAGAGGAGAGACCATCTAATCAGCCCCTTCATTCTGCAGGTGAAGAAACGGAGGGAAGAACCTGTTTCAATTCTGTCTTTGTATCCTCAGTGACTAGTGCAGTGTCAAGGGTATCACACATCTGGGAGGTGGGAGGGCTTGCCAAGCCCTTCTCAGGGCTGCTCATCTGCCTTTGGTGTCTACCTGGCACTCAACTCTCACCTGTGACTCCAAGAAGCAGTGGCCACACCCGAGCAAACCAACTTGGCAGAGGGGCTGAACCAAGTTAAGGCCTAAACCAGTGGGCCTCAAAACCGTTGAGTTGGGGGGGTGTCTACCCCAAGCATGTGAGGATACCCTCTCCTTTCCCCTACAGTGGAATGGGTGGATGAGCACAATTTGTTCTAACAGCCGTGAAGGGGGCTGAAGCAGGTGCTGTAGAGTGCTTAGAGTCATTGCCAGTCATCTTGACTTTTGTCTTGCCGCTAGACTTTGATGACTCAGGAAGAGAGAGTGAGGCTGACAACTTTGTGCAACTCTGCTTCACTTAAATCCGGTTCATGAACCAGTCCAGATAGCACCTTGTGATGTCACTGGTCCTCTTTGCAAACAAAGGATAAACAATAACAACAGCAGTCAGTCAGTCAATAAACATTTATTAAATGCCTACTGTGTGTTGGCCACCATGCTAAATTGGGGGATAGAAATAAAAAAAGAAAAACAGCCCCTGTCCTCAAGGATCTTACATTCTAATGGAGGAAGGCAACACACAAAAGGAATCTGCAAAGGGGTGGAGGTGGCATGAGATTCAGAGGAAGTGAGGGGAGGGGCATGATGGGAAAGTCCTAAGGAATGCAGGTGGGTGGGCGGGAAAGGAAAAGGCTGGCCTGGGCACTGTCCTTAAATGGAGGTTCTCTCAGCCCTCCAGTCAGAGGGGCCTCAGGGGCAGAGAATACTGACGAAGTATGAATTTCCAGAGCTGATGTATACCGAGGTATTTAATAAATGCTTATTGATTGATTGAGAGTAGGTAGTGAGATAATAGTGGAGAAACAGCAGATTCTAGAAAAAGTATTTGGTCTATGGATGTAGGATCCTAAGCACTTGCATGGTAAGGGGGTTAAAACATGAACACCATTGCCAAGGGAATAAGTATATAAGATTGTTTTTATTGGTTAGCAGTTGACCTATATCTGTAGGGAGGTTAGCCATTTTGTTGCTGGCAGGGATTCAGGACAGAAATTTGCCAAAACCTTTTAGTCTTGTTAAGTGAAGCTCCCAGGGTGATTTGTATGGATGTTGAGAGACAGATGAGGGTTGAAAGGGGTTGAAAAGAATTTTCTCATCCCAAAACAAATAGTTGGTGTCTAGGAGTGGCTGCCGGAGGCATAAGCAAAAGAATTCAAAAGACAACCTTAATTTAAACCTCAGGGTTTTTGCTTGCTTTTGCTGGCTGGCTGAGTGTGACTGTGATCCTGGACTCACAAAAGAAGCACACTAGTCTTAGAATGTAGCTAAAAGAGTTGAGAACCCTTCCTGTGGGAGAGGCAACATTGTATCGTGATTCAGAGGAACTCCAGGAGATGGCAGCAGAGAGCAGAGGAGGACCAAAGACAGTAGCCTGCTGTGAGCCACAAGATTGTCTCGGAGCATCTTAAACTGATGCTCAAGTATATCATCAGATGATATCTGTGGCTCTGAGAGTAGCAAGAAGATGTTTTAGAGGCAGAGATGGAGTTAGTGGAATTCTTCCCTAGGAGTATAGGTGCCTTGGCTAGATTTCCATGTATGCTTCTTGGTCACCCGTGTCCCCTAAGTAAATTTTGTCTCCCATCCATTGGGTGGTAATCTTGGAAAGGGGCAGTGTATCCCTGTTGAGTGGGGAGGGAAGCTGGGGGAAGATTTTGCTTATTTATTTTTCTTTGTTTAATTAAACGTCTTTTGTTTTGAAATAATGTATCTTCTGGTTTGTCTGGTAAAAAAGTATTGGTGGGGGCTCATGAGCAGCATTTTTTTATTTTTAGTAGAGGCTTACTCAGAATGGACCTTGAATCTCAGATAACTTCCAGAGGGCACCTGTATGAGAGCAACCCTGAGCTACATGACCTTGGATTTTTATGGTAGCTAATGAAAATTTTGACTATAAAAAAATCCAGCCTTTATGGAGAAAGAAAAGAATGAAGCAGTAGGGCCGCCTTTTCATTTCATTGTCTGTACATAATATGGTCAGTCACTATCCAGGTCAGCTCACTTTAAGAAAAGTCCATAATAGAGGTAGTATTGTATAGTAGAAAGGCAGTAGACTAAGAGATGAGACCTGGGTTCTCTTATCAGCTCTTCTACTAATAGGAAGGAAGGAAATAAGCATTTATCAGGCTCCCACTGTGGGCTAGGCACTGTGCTAAGCGCTTTACATGTTATCTTATTTGATCCTCACAACCACCCTGGGAGGTAGGTGCCATTATTATCCCCATTTTATAGGTGAGGAAACTGAGTTTAACTTGCTCAGGGTCACCCAGCTAGTATCTGAGGTTGGATCTAAATTAAAGTCTTCCTGACTCCAGGCCCAGCAGTCTATCTACTATGCCACCTAGAAGTATGAGCATAGACTTACAACTAGAAGGGACCCTAGTGGTCATCATCTAGATCAACCTTCTCATTTTCTAGATGAGGGAACTGAGAAGTTAGGTGACTAGCCCACAGTCACACAGGGGCTAAATGACAGAGACCAAGTTCCAGCTCATATCCTCTGATGCCAGATGGAGAATTCTTTCCACTCTGCCATTCTAGTGCTCATGGCAAGTTACTTCTACCTTGGTTGAACTCCCAGCCTTGCCCCTGGCTGCCTGTGTCAGGTCCTCTTACCCTCTTCACCTGGAAAATGAAGGGGGTAAAGTAGATGGGCTCCAGGGTCTCTTTTAGCAATAAATCTATGATCCTGTGACTCCTTGAGATTTCAGCTTTCTGTCAAATGAAGAGGTTATGCCTTCCAATTCTGACATTCTATATGAAATGGAATTTCTATATGAAAATGGAAATTTAGGGAACAGACAAATTATAGGAATCACTGCAGAACTACCCACCGTGGTAGACAGCTCGACTCAGAGGAAGGGAGGAAATAGAGAAATTGATAGTAAATGCCTATTATGTGCATTAAATTGTACACTAGGCTAAGCTCTGGGGTTACAGAGAGAGGTGAAAGGCAACCCCTGCTCTCAAAGAGCTCACAGTCTAATAAGGAAGGCAAATAATAGGTGCTTAATAAATGTTTATTGATTGACTGGTCTCCGTTATCCCCTCGAAGCCCAGCAATATTCTCAGCTCCTCAGCATCCTCCCCCAGAACCGAGGCTTGAACTTATAATTCTTGTCCACCAGGGGGTTCTCCTCACCTTTGTAAACTAGGTCCCTTGGACTATCAGAAAAGAAAGGCAGAGTTGGACGGAAGTGGTGGAATGGGATGACTGAAGGGGCTGGAGCAAGGACACATAACAGGTTTAGGAGTGAGGCAGTAGGGTTAATAGAAGGGCAAGACACATCGTGGCCAGAGAGAGGCATTTCAGAGGTCAGTGTCACAGAGATGTTGGTGAGATGTGACCACCCCTGTGGGGAGCGGGGGTAGGCTAGAGGGAGATGTCATGGAATTAGGGAGGCTGATGTACTTGGAAGCCAAGAGTTCAAGGGTTTGTCAATGTCAATATTGAAGTCACCAAGGATGAGAGCAGGGATTTGTGGCAGAGAGGAAACCTGTGAGCCAGGTACTCAATTCACTAAGAAAGAAGGGACAGTGACTGAGGGATCAGTATATGAGTGTGGCAAGGATCTAGGTAGGGTCAATAGATGGAGTGATCTTCAGAGGAGGAGAATTAGCTTAGAAATATGGTAGGGGTACAAAAGTAGCAATGAGGATCAAAGAATATACCAACCCTTCTCCTTGCCTGGTGAGCTGAGAAGACAGTGTGAGTAAAGGAGTGATCAGCACTGGAGAAGATAGCAAAGGGTGATGGGGCTTCAGGGAAGAGCCTGGTGACAGTGCCAAGGGATTGAAATGAGGTGAAAGGAGGACATGAAGGGTAGTTTGTTAACAATAGAGCAGGGGTTCTAAAGGGTGCAATGGGGGCAGAGGAGAAAAGAGATTGGGAAAGGGTAGGGCTGAACTAGACAGAGGTAAGAAAGTCAGGAACAGTAGAAGAGAAAGGGGTCTTTATCATAGGGACTCAGTATAAATTATAAGGATTAAGTGAGCAGGAAGTCAGAATTTGTTAGCTATAGAGCGTGATCAGTGCTAAGTATGGGAAGGCCAGTGTTAATGGTAGAGACAGAGGTAAAGAAGGCTACAATGTCCACTGTGGCCAGCCTCATCCCCCAGGAGTGACCAGGAACAGCTGGGCCCACTCCTTCAGCACTCCAGCTCCCATTACCCCCACACTTCCCTGAAACAGCAATTGCTCACAATTGTGGACTTGTTCCTGACTCCCCTTGGAGTTTTCTCTAATCACAACGAAAGAAGGCAAGAAGAAAGGAAGTGACAAGCCCCAGGTCTCAGTGCTGGTGTAAGATAAGAGTAGGACTAGAATCCTGCTTTACTAACTTATGGTCTAATTCTTCCCTCCATCCCTCTGTCCCTCCTTCCTTCCTCCCTCCCTCCCTCTTTTCCTTCCTTCCTTCCTTCCTTCCTTCCTTCCTTCCTTCCTTCCTTC
>NW_020949548.1:2090310-2105317 GCF_900497805.2 Vombatus ursinus | reverse complement strand
CTTCCTTCCTTCCTTCCTTCCTTCCTTCCTTCCTTCCTTCCTTCCTTTCTTCCTTCCTTCCTTCTTTCTTTCCTTTCTTCCTTCTCTTTCCTTCCTTGTCTGCTCCCTCCCTCCTTCCTTCCCTCCCTTCTTTCTTGCCAAGAGGCAGCATTAGCAATGGCTTTCAAGTTTCTCTAGCTACAGATTGGCATATTGCATATAGCCATATTCATGAGCCACCATAGAACAGGGGGTATTTAGAAATGCTTGCTGAATGAACACAAGCAAAATGAAGAAACAATATGATAATGTGGAAAGCATAATGGACTTGTATTCAGAAAGAACCTGGTTCAAATCCTCATTCTTGTATTTACTTGTTGTGTTACTGTGGAAAGTCAGTTAACCTCTCTGAGCCTCAGTTTCTTCATCAGTAAAGTGGGAATAAAACCTGTCTCATAGGGTTATTCTGAGACTTAAATGAAATACCTTTCACAAAACAATGCAAAGTGCTAGATAAATGTCAGTTATTAAGTTAATTTGAATATTATAAATACTCAAGTTAACTACAAAGGAAGATATAATCCATCTCCAGCAAAAGAATTGATAAATAGAAGTATGCTTAGCATGATTTTACATATATGTAATATGTATTTTACATGCATACATGCATACATTTGATATACATATATGTATGTCAAATGGTGCTCTTCTCTGGTGTGGGGTGGGGAAGGAGGGAGACAGACAGTTCAGAACTTAAAATGTAACAAATAATTAAATTTAATTTAAAAATAGATCAGTTATTATTATTATTACTGACTTTGTGACCTTAGTCAAGCTATTTAACTTTTTTGAACCTCAGCTTTCTTATCCATCTGTAACAGATGGGCATAATAATAGATTACCTGTTTTATTGGGTTAATGTTAGGAAAGTCTTCTATAAGCCTATGGGGACTAGTCCTGTGATTTCCTTGCCCAGATCAGGAAACTTCCTCTATCTATGCAAGCCGGCACCTTCTATGCACCTTCTAGGGGTAGAGAGCTGCTGAGAGCAGTAGTTCTCAAACTTTTTGGTCTCACGACCCCTTTACACTTTTAAAAATCATCAAGCACCCCAAAGATCTTTTGTTTATGTGGACTATATGAATCAATATTTACTGAGTTAGAAATTAAAACTGATAGATTTTTAAAAATGTTTATTAATTCATTGAAATAACAATAAACACACTGATGTTAACATAAATAATACATATTTATGAAAAGTAACATTGTTGTCCAAAATGAAAAAAAATGGTGAGAAGAGTTTTTCTTTTTTTTAACATATTTTTGCAAATCTCTTTAATGTCTGGCTTAATAGAAGACAGCTGGATTCTCATAACTGCTTCTGCATTCAATCTGTTGCTATATGTTGTTTTGGTTGAAGTATATGAGGAAAATCTGGCCTTACACAAATGTGTAGTTGGAAAAGGGAGGAGTGTTTTAATAGGCAAATAATGTCAGTATAATTATGAAAATAGTTTTCATGGACCCACTGAAAGGGTCTCAGGGACCCTCAGGGGTTTACTGACCACACTTGGAGAAAGCCTGGCCTAGTGTACTTAGAAGTTAAGTGACTTGCCTGGAATCGTAGAGCCAGTATGTGACCTGAATTCAAGCCTGCCCAACTCTGAGGCAGCTGATGCTATAATATATAGAGCACAGGGCCTGGAGTCAGGAAGATCTGAGTTCAAATTCAGCCTCAGGCACTTACTAGGTGTGTGACCCTGGGTAAGGCACTTAACCTGTATTTGTCTCTGTTTCCTCAACTGTAAAATGGGGATAATAATACCACTTGCCTCCCAGGGTTGATGTGAGGATTAAATGAAATAATATTTGTAAAACATTTAGCATGGTGCTGCTTAATACTTGCTTGTTTCCTTCCTTCCCGTCCACAAGGTCATGCTGTCTCTCATAAGACTTAAGGAGTTCCACAAATGTGTGTTTATAGAACTAGAGCTGGGAGGGACCCCAAAAGCCATCTGGTCCAACCCTCTCTCAATTTACAGGTGTGGTGATGGAGTCCCAGGGAAGTTAAATGACTTGCTCAGTGCTCCATGAGATGTGAGATTTGAACTTGTCTTCTGACTCCAAGAGCCTTTGCTGGGTAGACTTTGTAGCCCTGCCTCCAAGTTGTTATTAATTCAGAGGTCTACCTGACCTAGACCTTTCTTAGACATCTTTCAGGGCTGGGTCTGATCACTCTAACAATCTATAATATGCCTGGGCTAGACATTTTTTCTGGCCACAAATAAACCATCAAGAGTTTATTCCCCAATATACTCAGTCAGTAATTGGCACAGGCTCCTTTCCTGGGCTGGGAGTTCTGAAAGTTGCTATCATACTTCAGAGACTGTGTTCCGTGATTCATTTTGCAAACACAGATTGGTTTTTGCGTATATTCCACAATCTGGGCTGTGTCATGTCCCATGCATCACGAGGGACTAAACGACACAATGAATGAGGAATTTGTTTTTGTGAGTGTGGGAGCAGACCAGCAGATGGGCTCTGTTCCATTTCTGCTGCTCAGAATTCTCATTATGGAATGATGGGGCCTGTCATATGGGCTGGGTGAGAATGCTATTCTGGGGAGTTATATGAGTCCAAGGAATGGACAGAGGAAGGAAACTACAAGGATTGTAGCGGCTAAAGCGTTGGGATCGTCCACACTCCAAAGAGCCCGTACTGAGACTCGATTTAGGCTTAGGCATCTGATGAGTGGGTCAGACTCCAAAAACCTAATACTTTAGTGCATCTTATGTGGGAGTTCCTTTCAGCAATACAGATTACAACCCCTCCGTGACTCTCCATTCTATGTGACTCATCCGTGGCCTCCCCTATGAGAAGAACAGGATTCAACCATTGATTGGGAAATGGTCTGGGAGTCTTCCTTGTGTTCTCTAGATATCATCAGGACATACAATTATATATTCCTAGGAAAAGTTTAGAAGATTTAGGTTTTCTAGGCTTGCAGAAGACAAAAACCTTCAGTGGCTTCCCATGTGCTACTGAATATTTTTTAAATTCTTCAACTTGACATTCAAGGCCCTATACAATCTGGCTCTAATCTAACCTTTCTCATCTCATCTCACACTGCTCTCTCACATGTGTAGCCAAACTGAACTACCAGCTATTTCCCAACATGTCCCATAGTTTTGATTTTTTTTTTGCCCCATACCTTTATTCACTTTCTCCTATTACTCTTCTTCTGTATTTCCTAATCTCCAGTTTTTGATATTCTACCCATCAGTCCATGGTTCACATTAGATGTTACCTCTTTCGTGAAACCTTCCCTAATTATTCAGCTGGAAGTGATTTCTTTCTCATTTGATATCAAAATCATAATAGTCATAATCATAATACACACAATGACCTGTGTATAATATTTTAAGGTTTGTAAAATACTTAGGCATATTTTTACTAGATTTGATCTTCACAACAATCTTAGGGAACAGGTACTGCTGGTATTTTATAGTTATTATCAATATTTAAAACAATTAAGTTTATATTGGCATTTTTACTTTAAATCACCATCATTTTCAGATATGGCCATCCTCCTTTCCTCCCCAGTCTTCCCTTGAAATAAAATGTAAAAAAAAAATGAGAAAAGATCAGTTCAGTAAAACTAGCCAGAAAACTTAAGTCCGACAGTGTATTTAATGTTCTGTACTCATAGTACGCCACCTCTGCAATTTTTTTTTTAAATAGCAGGGAGTTACCTTTTCTCATCTCTTTTCTGGGCCAGGTTTAGTCATTATAATTACATAGTAATTAGTTTGGCTTTACATGTCACCTCAGCTCCACCTGCTCCAAATAATTCCCCGTAGGGTCATGTCTTTTGGTAAAGCAGACCTAGATTTGGGCTCATTCTCTGGCAACAGGTCATCTTCTCCAAAAAGTTGAAGTGCATTTGGTATCAATTGAGGATCTAGTATTTCCCAACTTCTCACACTCATGATGGTGCCTCCATCTTGTGATAACTGTATGGTCACTTCTAATCAATAAAAGAAACACAAAGCAGAAGAGGTGGTCATATCTCTTCCCCCAAGCACAGTTAAAATGAGATAGTCAGGAACCAAGATTTTGCAGTGAATTATGGAGGGGTCCATGCTCAGGCTCTAGATACCATATGAGAGTAGTAGTCATGCTGTTGGTTTAATGGAAGGACACCAGCCCTGTCTCTGTCCCTACAAGGAGACATTAAATAACACTTGTTCAATGTAACTCAGGTGTGTATGGAAAAGCTAAAATACCTCATGCCTCTCACAAAGGTGATATGGTCTCTCTTTTTCACTTTCTGGGCTGGCTCATTCACTCTAACCTACTCTTATACTGGCAGGTGTAGGTTCCTAGAAAAGGACCACCTCCATGAGTTTATACTCAAACTCGCCCAAGGTCCTGGGGTTATACTATTATGGAGGAATATACTCTTCCTATTCACCACTTTAGCTTTCAAGCCCCCACTGGTGCATTTTCATTTATACAGCCAGCTATATACAATGATGACACATTTAGATCTTAAACATAACCACTTACTTAGCAAGAAGGCAAAGAAATAATAATATTATAGGTACTCATATAAAAAAAGCAAATGAATAAATAATTAATAATTAAAACATATATAATCTTAGGTCATACTCTGCCATCAGAGCAATCAGTATCTGTGGGGAAGAATGGGCACACGCTTAGAGAAACCTAACAGAGAACTGCATGAGGGAGGAAAACCCATTTGTTCAGGGTAACTCATAACTCTGGAATTTGGGCTTGTTTTTTTTTTTTTTTTTTTTTTTGTCTAGGCAGTGGGGTTAAGTGACTTGCCCAGGGTCACACAGCTAGTAAGTGTTATGTGTCTGAGGCCTGATTTGAACTCAGGTCCTCCTGAATCCAGGGCCGGTGCTCTATCCACTGTGCCACCTAGATGCCCTTTGAACTTTGGGCTTGAATGTGATTGTTTTGTTCAAGGATATCTGCACTATATGAACTTGCTAATTATTTGTTAATATTAATAAATTTTAACTATTTGTCTTACTGCTTTCCAGCTGGGCAAATCCTCTTTCTTTCTATTTAAACAAACCACACATTTACAAGTTCTTTTAACTTACAGTCACCTTTGAAAGGGCATTGGAAAAGCGTTAATTCAGCTAGCGGCCCTCAGAGAACTGTAAAGCTCACCAGGCTGTCTGTCTGAGCAATATAAGCTCGGCTAGTTATTTACCCACTAGGATGTTGCATTGTTCTATCAGATCATAGCAAAAATGAACTCACAGAAAAACAGCTCAGATTGATTTTCTGGACAATGCATACCAGTTTAGCCAGCTCTTTACTCACCAGGTTTCTGTATAGCTTGGTTAGATGTGAGTATCTGTTCCTATGTAGCAAAGCAGCAGCAAAACCTGTCTTTCCCCTTTCTTACCAGAGAGGGGTACAAAGAACAGAGGCTTCACCTCTCTTAAGCTCTAGGTGGCCTTGAAAGACAATATCTTTTAATAAGTTTAAATCTTTTCAATATAGTCCTATACTTGTGTCTGTGCCTTTGAAAATTATATTTCTTCATATTCACATTTATCATTTTTAATAAATAAAAGTTCAATTTTCTCTGCCCTCTTAGGTCATACTCTCCCATCTTTCTCTGCCCTCTTGAACCATTAAACTATTTGTATACAAATGACGCATCATCCTACATCTTTTACAAGCTGATTTAAGCCTTTATATTTATGTCACAGTTCATTTTCTGTCCCAAACTGCTCAAATTCTATGTGACAACTATGTTTCTTTATTTATATATATATGTATGTATATATATGTATGTATATATATATATATATTTAGCAGTTTTTATTAAACTAAAGTTCTTTTTCTATTTCTTTTAGGAATTAAACAGTTGATCTATAAAAAAGGCAATACTTCATATTCTTTTCCAGTTGATTTCATTATTTTTCTTTACACAAAAGTGCTTTTTTTCTGTCCCTTTTAGCACTGAACTGCTTTGCAAATAGTAGGAGTTTGATAAAAGCTTGTTAAATGTAATCAAACTGAACACACAACCTTCTGCCTCTGTCTTCCCCACTCCTGGAATTTACATTTAGATTCGAAGGCATTATCATATTCCTAATGCTTATTACAACTTCTAGGTAAGGATAATAACTGCCCCATCATGAGCAGTAGAAAATGTACCTTATTACTTTGTGATAGAGTTATGCAAATTATACAGTAAGATATGGAGAAGGCTGGCATCTACATAGATGCCTGATCTATATGGACAGAGATGATAGGCTGATAGATTCAGAACTGGGATTGGTCATATAAATAATCTAATCCAACCACCTCATTTTGTAGATGAGGAAATGTAGGGAAAGAGACTTGCCCAAACTTAGACAGCTAGTTAGTAGCAGAGCTGGGATTTGAACCTAGGTTCTCTGACATGAGATCTTGTACTCTTTCCACAACATCACAAGGCCTCTCCTTTGAGCCTGTAAACCCCTTTTGGGGGAAGTTGTTAAATATGTATTTTTCCCTTGTTGTTTAAATTTGGCAAGCTCTTTTCTCTGGCTTAATGATTTCCTTCCGACAGATGATATTCTATTAGGAAACAGAATGCAAATCAGAGTGCAACTTTGAGCCTGGAGTGGGTGGGATACTATTACGTTACATTATACTTTTGAAAATGCTTCCATGATATTAATTTAGCATCGACCTGCTTATTAGGATTCCATTATTAAAGGAAACAAGTAGTAAAAATCATTAAGAGCATTTTTACAGATTTTTGGTACTGACTTAACTCACTACTTCCCCATTAAACTGGACCTGAAGATTTCTCATTCAGGAGTATCAAGTACAATACTATTTCCTAACTGTTGCTAAACATAGAATTTTTTCCCACTATATTTTTTCTGATGGAACTCATATAATTTGACACTGTTGGTGTCTAAGATAAGGGATATAGCCTTATGTACGAGCCAGGGCTATATGATTTCCCAACCCTCAATTTGATAAGCGTTTCATAAGTGCTTACTATGTGTCAAGAACTCGGCTAGGTGCTGGTAATAATAATAAAATAATAATAATGATGATGATATCTATCATTTAAATAGCACTTTAAAGTTTGCAGAACTCTTTACAAATATTATGTCATTTTCTCCTAGTAGGTGCTATTATTATCCCCATTTTACAGTTGAAGAAACTGAGAGAAACACAAGTTAAGTGATTAGTCCCCAGTCACACAACTGGTATGTATCTGAAGCTGGATTTGAATTCAAGGAGTCTTCCTGACTCCAGGCCTATGCTCCATCCACTCTGTGGCTTTTAAAGACAGAACAAACAAACAAAAACAATCCTTTCTCTCAAAGAGCTTCATAGGGATATGCAACCCATATATAAATTTGCCAGGTATCAATAAAAGATTACCTTCCTAGTATGTCTTCCTCATCAGTTTCTCAAAAGTTCCTGAAATTTCACAAGAGTCAATGTGGTACAGTGAGAAGTGGATTTGGAGCCAGAGGACCGGAGTTTAAATGTCAACTCTTCTACTTACTTCCTGTGAATTAAGTATATATGTAGACCTTGAGTAAGTCCACTCAACTTTTGTGGAGCCTAGTTTCCTCACATATAAGGTGAGGGTGTTGGTTTAAATTCCTTCCAAGGGTCCTTCCAGCTCTCAGTCTAAGATCTTGTAACCTCTAGAGCCTGATTCCTTTCAGTCAAAGTATTTTGTGGCATGTTAATACCTCCAGAAATGGGAGACGCATCAAGGCATTATCAGCCATTAATACTTTGTTCCCATTGAGTTGACCAGACTATTTATGGATATGGAAAGAATCTTAGAGATCATTTAGTCTAACACTTTAGATGAGGAAACAGAGGCTCGGAGAAATTAATAGCTCACTCAAGGAAGTAAATGGCAGAGTTGGAATTCGAACCCAGGTCCCCTATAATAGATTGCCTCTCTTTTCTTTTTTTTTCCCTTTTAATCTTTTTGTCTCCCTTCTCAGTGAATTGTTTAGTTTATTTTAACTAGTCCCTTCAAAAACCTAGACTATCTAATCACCATCCTCCTTCCATCCCCCAGTCCACTGTTATTCTCATTTGGAGAGGATTGTCTGGACCAGGCATAGCTGACACCTTTTGATCGTAGAATACCAGAACTTAATGGCCAAGCAAAAGAGGGAATGATTGCCATCAATCTATCCAGAGTCATGGAGGCATTGAGGAATATGCTAGACTGGGAGGTAGGAAACCTGAGTTCAAATTCTTGTTCTGTGCTGTGTGACTGTGGGCAAGCTACTTCGTTTCTGTTAAGTCTTAGTTTCTTCATTTATAAAATGGAAATAATACTTGTCCTGTCTATCTCATGGGGTTGTTTTGAGGAAAGTACTTTGTAAATTTTGAAATTTGTTATGTAAATACAAACATACCTCAGAGATATTGTGGGTTCAGTTCCAGACCACCCCAATAAAGCGAGTCACATGAATTTTTATGTTTACACTATACTGTATTCTGTTAAGTAATCGTATTATGCCTAAAAAACAATGTACATCCCTTAATTAAAAAATACTTTATTGCCAAAAATGCTAACCATCTTAGCCTTCAGGGAGTCATAATCTTTTTGCTGGTGGAGGTTCTTGCCTCGATGTTGATGACTGCTGACTGCTCAGGGTGGTGATTGCTAAAGGGTGGGGTGGCTTTGGCAATTTCTTATAATAAGACAACGATGAAGTTTGCCCCATCAACTGACTCTTCCTTTCACTTGAACACTGAGAGGCCATTGTAGGGTTATTAACTGGCCTAATTCAATACTGTTGTGTCCAAGGGAATAGCACGGCCGGAGGAGAGGGAAGAGATAGGAAACCGGGTCAATGGAACAGTCAGAACACACACATTTATTGGTTAAATTTACCATTTTATATGGGCGTGGTCCATGGTGCCCCAAAATAATTACAATAATAACATCAAAGATCGCTGATCATAGACCTCCATAACAGATATAATGATAATGAAAAAGCTTGGAATATTGCAAGAATTACCAAAATGTGATACAGAGACACCACATGAGCACATGCTGTTGGAAAAATGGCGCCGATAGACTTGCTTCACCTAGGGTCCTCACAAACCTTCAGTTTGTAAAAAATGCAGTATCTGCTAAGCACACTAAAATGAGGTATGTCTGTATGAGTTATTGTTTAGAACACAGTGAAATGGGCATAGTGGGATTTGAAGGAAGGGAAGAACAGAGAAAGAGTTTGGGCTGGCTAAGTTGAGTTTATGGAGAAGGGAAGTCGCTTAGGTCCAGTGGAAAAAAGCTAGATTTGGAGTTAGAGTAGCAGAGTTTAAATACTATTCTTGCTGCTCACTGTCTGTGACCTTGAGAAGTGGCTTAAACTCCCTAGCCTTCTATCTCCTCATCTGTGGAAGGGGGAGTGTTAGTCTCATTAACTTCAGGCATCCCTTCCAGCTTTAAATTTATGCTTCTGTAATGTATTAACTAGGTCTCTGCCATATCATCCATTAGATGCTAAATCTTGGCTTCATCTATCAATGATATGAATGAAATACCTCTATTTCTCTCCAAAGCACCAGAACCCTAAGGCTACTAGATTCAGGAAGAGTCAGTCAGCAAGCATTTATTAAGCACCTACTATGTGTCATGCCCTATACTAAGAGCCAGGGAGACAAAGGAAGGCAAAAAAAGTCCCCTTTCAAGGAGCTCATAGTCTAATGGGTGCGACAACACATAAGCAACAATGTATAAATGAATTATATACAGGATGAATTGGAAATAACTATAAGAGGGAAGGCACTAGACTTATGGGGAATGGAAAAGGCTTCCTGTAGAAGGTGGGATTTTAGGTGTAAGTTGGAGGAATCCAGGGAAGTCAGGAGATGAAAATGAGGAAGGAGAGAGTTCCAGGTGTGGGAGACAACCAATGAAAAAGTTGGAGGTAGGAGATGGTGTGCCCTATTCAAGGAACACCAAGGACACCAGTAAATATGTGGGGGAATGGAGGATGTGCAGTTTAAGTAGACTGGAAAGATAGGAAAAGGCCAGGTTATGAAGGGTTTTAAAAACCAAACAGAGGGTTTTCTATTTCATTCTGGAGGTAATAGGAAGCCACTGGAGTTTATTGAATGGAGGTGGTGCATGACCTAGTCAGACCTGTATATAAGGAAGATCCACTTGACAGCTTAGTGGAGGATGGATTGGAATGAGGAGAGACTTGAGGCAGGCTGACACAGCCGCAGGCTATTGCAGTAGCCTGGTATGAGGTGATGTGGGTCTGCACCAGGGTGGTGACAGAATCAAAGGAGAGAATGGGATATAGAAACAACAGAGGAGGCGGAGCCAAGATGGCAGAGGGAAAGCAGTGACTTGCTAGAGCTCTCCCCCAAACCCCTCCAAATACCTACAAAAAATGGCTCTAAACAAACTCAAAAGCAGCAGAACCTACAAAAAAACAGAGCAAAACAAATTTCCAGCCCAAGACAACCTGGATGGCTGATATATATCGCTCTGGGCTGGGAGAGGAGCGCAGTTCAGCGTGGGCGCGCAAGCCCTAGCGACCCTGGAGCAGACCTCAGAGGACTGAATCGTGGGTAGCTGTGGCGGTTTCCAGACTTTTCAACCCACAAACACCAAAGACAACTTAGAAGGTCAGTGGGAAGTCTGTGACTGTGGTGACAGAAGAAGCTAGATCTCAGCCGCCCTGAGGGCAGCGGCTGGCTTCAGAGCTTTCGGCCTATAGACTGAGGGGGAATCGAGTGGCTGATCAGAGTGCAAGGATCTCTTTGCCGGGGCTGAGGCAGGAATCTCTTGCTTTGCTGGTGCTTAAATCTGGGTCGCAATTCTGAGGGGCGGTGCTGGGGCTAGAAGAAGCGTTGGCGTGGTGGAGCTTGTAGTGGCGGTGGAGAGAAAACACCTTGCCCCTTATCATAGCACCTGGGAAGAACTGACACTTTTCAGGTCCCTACAAGTATCTCTGAAAACAGCTGTACAAACCCCCAAAGCTTGGGACAGTGCATTCTTCACATTGGAAACAGACTCTTACCTTAACAGAGAGTTTATAACTCAAGTAATTGGGATCATGAGTAAGCATCGCAAAAAGAATCAGACTATATTATCTTACTTTGGTGACAAAGAAGATCAAAACAAACAACCAGAAGAAGACAACAAAGTCAAAGCTCCTACATCCAAAGCCTCCGAAAATATGAATCAATCCCAGGCCTTGGAAGAGCTCAAAAGGGATTTTGAGAAGCAAGTGAGAGAAGTAGAGGAAAAACTGAGAGTGATGCAAGAAAATCATGAAAAACAAGTCAACAGTTTGCTAAAGGAGACCCAAAAAAATACTGAAGAAAATAACACCTTAAAAAATAGCCTAATCCAAATGGCAAAAGAGGCCCAAAAAGCCAATGAGGAGAAGAATGCCCTAAAAAGCAAAATTGGCCAAATGGAAAAGGAAGTCCAAAAGCTTACTGAAGAAAATATTTCCTTAAAAATTAGAATAGAGCAATTGGAAGTTAGTGACTTTATGAGAAATCAAGACACTGTAAAACAAATCCAAAAGAATGAAAAATTAGAAAACAATGTGAAATATCTCATTGGAAAAACAAGTGACCTGGAAAATAGATCCAGGAGAGAGAATTTAAAAATTATTGGACTATCTGAAAGCCATGATCAAAAAAGGAGCCTAGACATCATCTTTCAAGAAATGATCCAGGAAAACTGCCCTGATATTTTAGAACTAGAGGGCAAAATAGAAATGGAAAGAATCCACCAATCTCCTCATGAAAGAGATCCCCAAAGGAAAACTCCTAAGAATATTGTAGCCAAATTCCAGAGTTGCCAGGTCAAGAAGAAAATATTACAAGCAGCCAGAAAGAAACAATTCAAGTATTGTGGAAACACAATCAGAATAATGCAAGATTTAGCTGCTTCTACGTTAAGGGACTGCAGGGCATGGAATATAATATTCCAGAGGGCAAAGGAGATAGGATTATAACCAAGAATCACCTACCCAGCAAAACTGAGTATAATCCTGCAGGGGAAAAAATGGTCATTCAGTGAAATAGAAGACTTTCAGGCATTCTTGATGAAAAGACCAGAGCTGAATCAAAAATTTGACTTTCTAATACAGGACTCAAGTGCAACATGAAGAGGTAAACAGGAAAGAGAAATCATAAGAGACTTATTAAGGTTGAACTGTTTACATTCCTGCAGGGAAAGATGATATTTGTAACTCATGAGACCTTTGTCAGTATTAGGGTAGTTGGAGGGAAAAAATTATATGTATATATATATATAGACAGATAGATAGATGGATAGATAGATAGATAGATAGATAAAGGGCACAGGGTGAGTTGAAGATGAAGGGGTCATATCTGGAGAATAAAATTAAGGGGTGAGAGAGGATTATACTAAGAGAAAGGGAAAGGTAGAACAGGGTAAATTATCTCACAAAAAAACAGAAAAGAAAAGGCTCTTACAGTGGAGGGGAACCGGGGGAAGGTGAGAGGAAATGAGTGATTCTTATTCTCATAGGATTTTGCTTAAGGAAGGTATAACATAACACTCTCAATTGGGTATAGAAATCTGTCTTACCCTACAGGAAAATAGGAGGGGAAGGGGACAAGAGAGCAGGGGGATGATAGAGAGGAGGGCAGATTGGGAAAGGGGGTAATCAGAAGCAAATGCTTCTGAGGAGGGACAAGGTCAAAAGAAAGAATAGAATAAATGGGGGGGCAGGATAGGATTAAGGGAAATAGAGTTAGTTTTTCACAGCATGTCTACTATGGAAGTGTTTTGCATATCTGCACATGTATAGCCTATATTGACTTGCTTGCCTTTTCAGTGGGGGTGGGATGAAGGGAGAAAATTTGGAACCCAAAGTTTAAAAAATGCATGTTTAAAAAAAATGTTTTAACATGCAACTGGGAAATAAGAAATACAGGAAATGGGGTACAGAAATCTGTCCTGCCCTATAGGAAAATAGAAGGGGAAGGGGCGGAGAGATAGCAGGGAAAGCAGACTAGGGAAAGGGGTATTCAGAATGCATGCCATCTTGGGGTGGGGGGAGGGGCAAGATGGGGTGAAAATTTGGAACTCAAAATCTTGTGGAAGTAAATGTTCAAAACTAAAAATAATAAATTTAAAAAAATAATAAAAATTAAAATAAATTTCAAAAAAAAGAAACAGCAGAACTTGGCAACAGATTGGATATGGGGATTGAGAGAGAATGAGGAGTTAAGGCTGATCTCTAGGTTTTGAGTCTGGGTGTCTAGGAGAATGGTGGTATCTTCAACAATGATAGGGAAGTTAGGAAAAGAGGAGAGTTTGGGGAAAAAGATAATGAATTCAGTTTTGGACATGTTGAGATTAAGATGTCTATGGGGCATCTAGTTTGAAACATTCAATTGCCAGTTGGAGATACAAGAATGGAGGGCAGGAGAGATATTAAGATTAGAAAAATAGATCTGAGACTTATCTGTATTAAGATTATAATCAAATTAATGGGAGCTTTTGAGATCACCAAGCAAATAGCATAGAGGGAAAAAAGAAAAAGGCTTAGGGCAGACTCCAATGATTAGTGGGCATGACATGGCTGAAGACTGAGACAGAGTGCTCTGATGGGTAGGAAAAGATCAAAGAAGGAGCTGTGTCAGGAATACCTACTGAGAAGAGAGTATCAAGGAGAAGAGTAACTTTTGGTATTTAAGGAGAAGGTTCGGTGCAGATTCAATCAATCAATCAATAAGTGTTTATTAAAACCTGCTTAGTGCATGCCAGGCACTGGGGATACAGAGACAAAAATGAAATGGCCTCTACCCTCTAGGATCTTACATTCAACCAGAGCATACATAGGATGCTGTCTAAGGAAGATCAAGGTGTGGACTGGTTGCTGGCTCTGGGCAGGCACAGGACAATATGAATATGCTAGGCACCTGGGAAGGGGCAGGGCATGCTCATGGGGCAAGGAAAGAGGAGGCTGTAACCAGACTGGCACCACTTCATAACCCTGTCGTGCTTATTCTGCTAGTGATGGTGTTCACCCATCATCAACCATCCACATACTTTATTACATCAGGTAATAGTGCTGGACAAAGTATATAGAAAAAGCATCTGCCATCCTGGGCAAAACTCTCAGCCATTTTTGATTTAAGGTGAATCAAGTACTCCCATCAAGGCTCCCTCTCCCGGCTTCTTTTCAGATGTGGAGTGGATTCATCAGAGCTGGAACACCTTTATGCACATCAGTTTGATTCTGGCCAAACAGCTTTCTTCTCTCTTCACACACACACATATATATGCATATATATGTGTATGTCTATGTCTGTATACGTGCATGTTGTTCACTTGTTTCAGTCATGGATGACTCTTCGTGATGCCATTATTTTCTTGGCAAAAATACTGGAGTCGTTTGCCATTTCCTTCATTTTATAGATGAGGCATTGAAACAAACCGGGTTTGTTAAGGGACTTGCTTGTGGTCACACAGCTAGTAAATGTCTAAGGCCAGATTTGAACTCAGTAAGACGAGTCTTCCTGACTTAAGGCCTGGCACTCTAACCACTTTGCCATCTAGCTGCCCCTATATATGTGTGTATACATACATACATGTATATCTATTTCAATTTCTTTACCTTTACCTACTTCATTCTTCCCTTATTTCAAGACAAAAAAATCTAGTATAGGGCCTTATGCTAAAGATTAGTACATGAGTTCCATCTGTAATCACCCCCTTGTTTTTCTCTGGCGTATACTGATCTGGACTGTTTCTCTCTCTCTCTCTCTCTCTCTCTCTCTCTCTCTCTCTCTTTCTCTCTCTCTCTCTCTCTCTCTCTCCCCCTCTCCCTCTCTCTCTCTCACTCTCTGTCTGTCTATCTGTCTCTCTCCCTACCTCTTCTCTCCCCATCTCCTCCTCTCTCTCTCTCTCTTCTTCCCTCACTTCCTTTCTATCCTTCTCTTTCTTTCTTTCTTTCTTTCTTTCTTTCTTTCTTTCTTTCTTTCT
>NW_020949548.1:2031164-2090300 GCF_900497805.2 Vombatus ursinus | reverse complement strand
TCTTTCTTTCTTTCTTTCTTTCTTTCTTTCTTTCTTTCTTTCTTTCTCTCTCTCTCTCTCTCTCTCTCTCTCTCTCTCTCTCTCTCTCTCTCTCTCGTATGTTTTTCTGATTCCTTTTGTTTTTACATTGCAGTCATTTCACCCACCCTCCCCCAATCACATGGAACCTTCCCTTGTGACCAAGAAAAAGAATTAAGCAAGAACAACATATACAAGGACCACATCTGACAATGCATACATGGATTTGTCTTAGTAGCCCCTCCACATGTATACCATGAGATGGGAGGAGGTATGCTTCTTCTACTGTTCTCAGGAATCTTTGTTTTTTTTTAATTGTTCACAATTAAACTCATTTTCAGTGTTCTTTTCATTTACAAAATTGTAGTCATTGTGTATATTGTTACTTATTTCACTCTGAATCAGTTCATCCAAATCATTAGATCATAAGTTTAGATCTAAAAGGGACCTCAGAGGTAATTGAGTTTAGCCCTCTCAATTTCCGGATAAGGAAACAGAAGTCCAGGGGTTAAATAACTTTCTCAGTGTCACACTGGTAATAAATGGCAGAACTGGGGTGGGAACTCAGGTCTTCTGATTCCAAATCCATCACTCTTTCCACTAGATCACACCCAAGTCTCTTTGAATTCCTGACTACACATGAGTTCACATACCACAATTTGTTTTTGTTTTTTTTTTTTCAGGCGTGGACTGATTGATCTATATCTACTTTTTTTTACAATTCTTTGCTATCACAAAGAGGCTGCTGCTGAGTTTTTTGTTATATATTGGACTTTTGTTTCTGTCTTTGGCCTCCTTGGAATGAATATATGCCTAATAGTAGGATTTCTAGATCAAAAGGTAAGGACGCTTAAGTCACTTTTTTGGGGCATAATTCCAAATTAATTCAGAGTGTGTGGACCTCTGCACAATTCTATCAATACATGCATGCTAGTGTGCTATGTTCCCATAGTTCCTTCAACACTCGAAGTTCCCATTTTCTATGATCTTTGACAATTAACATATGTGAGGTGAAACCTCAGCACCTCACATTTCTCTGTTAGTGATGTGTTTCATGTTTTTGTATGGTGATTAGTTTGCAGTTTTTTGTTTGAAAGTTATGTGTTTTATATTCTTTGAACACTTACCCTATTGGGGAATGACTCTTGGCATTATACATTTGTGTCAATTCTCTGTACATTTTGAATATCAAACTCTATTAATGATATTTGATGCAAATATTTTTCTTACTCAGCTGTTTCTCTTCTTATTCTATCTTCCTTGATTTTATTTTTGTGAACACTTTTACAAAATTTTATGTAGTTAAAATTGTCATTATGATCTTTTTTATCCCTTATTTGGTTCAGCATTCTCCCCATAGCCATGGTTGTCAAAGGTTGACCTGGATTTCTTTATGAATCACTGAGACAAGATGAAGACAGTTTTCTAACCAATTAATCTACTTGGTCCAGGTGCAAAATGTCCTAGTTACAACTCTGTCATTCACTATGACTTGCAATAGTCCCTAGGCTCAGTGTGGGGCAGAGACCCTGGAGCAACTTTTAAGTTTTTTAAGATGAGCTACTGCTGGAGGTGTATATATATATATGTGGTGGGGATGGGGGCAGTTGAATGTTATCGTAGTTAGGCTTCTGGTTAACAGTCTTTCTGTAAAACTACTGCCCTTGGCACCTGCATAGTTCAGAAAGACTAGTTACAAATCTGATGTTTTTTAGTGGTGTTTACTTATGTTAGAACTAAGAGGCTGGCTGCTACCTATTTCTCTTTTTAAAAGCTTGGGTCTTGTATCCTTTCAAAAAACTATTGTCATTTATACATCCTTAATTAGAGTTTCCAGAGGGGGTGGCTGAATTGCTGTTATTTTGCCTTCTTTCCTTGGGGGGATGGGGGGGGATACTTTCCTTTTTCTATCAACAACTGGTCTCATTTCTGCATTAAGAGGGTGGAAACTTGGTTCATCCCTACCTTTCCTTGAGGCAACCACTCTGTAGCTCACCCAGCAACAAGGCTGTTTGATCTTAACATGGGAGGCACTGTCCTGGCTCCTTTCTTGTCTTCTAAGTTGCCGAACAAAATCCAGAAGAGTCCTTTTGTGCCAATGCCCTACTTTTCCAATGCTCCCTCTGGAAAACCAGGTGGGGCAGAGAGATGATGGCCTCTTGTTTGGGTTAAGTTTTTAGCTTGAGGTTAACTGTTGAAAGATTCACAGAAAGAAGCCAGGGTAGGGAGATGTTTTTCTTAATACGAGGTGCCTGAACTGAATTAAGGATTAAAGTGGTGGTTATAATGACACATGCATTGTATGCATTCTGGCAACAAACTATGTTTGTTGTGGTGTGGGGTCTGTGTGAAGTGGCAGAGGGTCTTCTCACCGGTTCCCATGTCTCACTGTGACAAATTGTCATGATTGTAAGGAATGTTCTGGGTCTCAGAGAACTAATAAGGAAGGAGGAATCTTTCTATGGGGACTATGGAGATGGATGCAATATAAACCCCATGTCAATTGACTATTTAAATGGTGTTTGCTCTTTGTTCAATGCTCGTTGATTGATTTGTTATAAGGAAGGAATCAATAGGAAAGGAAAGGTTGGGGAAAATGACCATGGTGCAAAAACAAAAGGCTAAAATAAAACTTAAAATGAAATAAAATGAGAGGAAAAAATAAAATTATAGTCCACTGTGATCTTCCCTCTCATGAATGTAGGTACCACTCCTTTGTCAATCACTTAATGACTCTGTCCCCTTCGTTATGTCATCTCTCTCTCTCTCTCTCTACCCCGCCCTTTGCTTTTACCTATGATACCCTTCCCTCCTAGCTATCAAAACTCCATGAAAATATTAGAAGAGTAATCAGTGGAATGTTTCCCACCAAACTGGACATGTGCTTTGTCTTTTGGCTGAATCGACATATGATAATGATACAACAATGCCTAGTTTTCTTCTCAGCCCCCACAAGTGGAAGGTTGTGTTGAAGATGATTGGCAACTGAAGCAGGAAGAGTCACCTGCTCTGAGGTAGATCAAGATAATAAGGAAAAAGGCTCTCCTTTTTCTTTCATACCCTTCCCTGGTTGCACATACTTTCTTTGACTTGTAGTAAGGAGAAGAGTATTTCCCTGCTCCCTCCCTGCATAAGCAGTGGCAGCCACATACACATGGCATCAGCAACATAGGCTTGTCTAGGTGAACCTGAATCTCTGGATACCACTTTCTGTCTCGGTTCTTCTTCTTCTTCTTCTTCTTCTTTTTTTTTGCTGGAGCACAGGCCAGCAACTGTAGATCCTGAAAAATGGCCTTGTTGGTTGAGAATCCCAGAGTTCTGAAGTCAGGTGGATGCCAATCAGAGGGAGGAAGACTTCTCAGAGAAGAAAATTATCTCTGTCAGTCTGTACTGTAGCTTATTGGCTAGTGAAAGTCCAAATCTGGACTGACTGGCCAGGAGATCTGAACCTCGTGTGTTCCTTAGATGGCACAAGTCTGTGGTGAAACTGATCAAGAATTTTTAGCTTTAATTTGTGTGATGGGACAGTACTATAATGAGTGTATCGGACTATTTGAGATATTCTTCATGGGTGCCTTTGGGTCCTTTGATATCTTAAGTATTTATTTGGAGGATATAAATGCTGTCCTATACCTGATAGTCACTTTATACATTGAGTATATTTTCTCTAAGGGACACATTTTGAGAAAGAATGGGACATGAACTATATCTGAGTTTTGTTTTATGAGCCAGAGAAAAAGAGAAATTTGGCCCCCTTTTGGGGGGTTCCCCTTGGATGAATTCAGATCCATGTGAGTTTTGAGAAACCCTTCACTATTAGCTGCTCAGCACAGTTTCTCCCATCATCATCCTCCTCAGGAAAAGCTCATCACCAGGAGTCTTATCATCTTGGAGATTGTTTCAGCTTTGGTACTCATATCTAACTGTTGTCTCTTTCCCTTTGATTGTAGGGCTGGAGGGTAGGGCAAAATACCCCTCCCAAAGCCTTTCTTTAAAGAGGGCCTAAAAGCTCAGCCAGCTCTTCATTTCTCACCAGCTTCTCTGCTTGGTTTCAACTCCATCAGCATCATGCCCAATATCCAGTACCTTTTGGCTCCCCACTACCCCACCTGTTTTCAGCTTTCTTTTGTATGTTGTTTTCTCTCCTTAGATTGTAAGCTCCTTGAGGGCAGAGACTGCATTTCTTTTTCTTATTTGTATCCCTAGCATTTAGCACAGTGCCTGGCACATGGTAGGGTGCTTAATAAATATCTATTATATTGTATTGTTGAACCTCCCTGGATTGTGAATCACACAAGCATCATTGTTTAAGTAAACAGTTTAATTGGATTTTAAAAGGATAATAAAATGTTAACAATAAACATGTGTATCTTAGAAGGGACAATCATTTTAATTTCTTCCAACTCTACAGGATGGAACCTTACTCTCATTGGCTTTTCCTGTTCAGGGGTTTAAAAAAAGTTCAAGTGTCTAACGCAGACCTCCAAATTTTTGCCATGATCAACGGAAGAAAACATCATTCATTCATACAGTCTACAACAAAGAGACATTGGGATGCCTTGTCATTGCACTAATGTCTTTGGGAACCTTGATACCTCCTTGTCTTTTGCCTCTTAGCATTACTCCTTCTCAGTTTGGCTGGGTGGGGCCCTGCTCACTCTGCTGCTCACACTTACTGACTTTTCTGCTACAGGAATGAAAAGCTTTTTCACTGGGCACAGATTTAAGGCACACACACACACAGACACTACAACCATGTCTCTTCATATCTCATAGTTTCTTATTTACATCTTGAAGGTCTAGTACCCAGTAATGTCTATGTATCTTGTGTGGGATCCTGAAAAAATCATTTTCATGTAATCATAAGCCCAAAGCCTCTCAGGAGATGAAGTTTTTGGGGTGAAAACACTCCAGGGCTATATGCACATACCCATGATACATACCTATACATAGCAATGATACAATGGGGACTAGCTAAAATAGAGAATAACTGTGATCATCGCCACTTCTTGAAGAATAAATATAAAAATATCCCCCAATAAAAAGTTAAATTAATATAAAAACAGTCTCCCTGAAGGGCCCAGAAACTGTCTTTGCTAAGCAGAGAGACATGGCAACTGAGGGCAACACCAGTTTAAGACACAAGCTTATTTATAAAATATTACAGAAAAGGATGGCGGTTGTTACAAGCAGTATTGACTCATAAAATGGGGAAAAGCAATGGAGGGGAAAATAAGCCTACGGAAAACTTAGTATCTCAAACCATAGAAATGCAATTTCAAAATACTCTATTGAAATAAAAGAAAATGGAGAATTGGAGGGATATTCATTGCTCATGATTAACTACATCAATATGCTGTAAAAATGATGATACTATCTAAATAAATTTATAGATTTACTGCTATGCCAATCAAAATACCAGGGGCTTATTTTGTAGAACCAGGAAAAATAATTTAAAAATTCATTTGGAGGAACAACAGATCTAGAATCTCAAGGGAAATAATGACAATCAAAAGGAATGATGGGGCACGATCAACTTTCAGGCCTCCAACTTTATTATAAAACAGCAATCAGAATTATTTTATACTGGTTAAAAAAAGATCGGTGGAGCAAAGTAGATAAATAAAGTGTGTTTGATAAACCCAATAACATATATTACTTGGGGAAGGACTTCCTAGTCTATAAGAATGTCTGGGCAATAAATTCCATATGAATATATGATCTAAATTCAAAGGGTGACTTTTTTGGGGGGGGGAGGGAGGCAGTTGGGGTTAAGTGACTTGCCCGGGGTCACATAGGTACTACATGTCTGAGGATGGGTTTGAAGTCAGATCTTCCTAATTCAGGATGGGTACTCTATCCACCACACCTAGCAAGCCCCACTTTTTATTAAAGAAGAGAATGAGAGGCAATACCTTTCACAACTATGTTTAGGGGAAAATTCATCAAATAAAGGATAAAAGTAATCATAAAAGAGATGTTAGACTACATAAAATTCAAAAAGCCTTTGTACAAACAAAATCATTGCATCTAGGATAAGAAGGGAAATTGTCAATTATGACAAATTTGCATTGATTATCCCTGATCAACATCTGACATCTAAAATATATAGATAATTAACACACTTATATGACCATTCTCTGATATAGAAGTGATAAAAGGAAGTCAACAGTTTTCAAAAGAAAAAAATTTCATGCTTTCAACAACTATATGAAAGATTGCCCCAAATCACTAATTAAAGAAAAGCAGATTAAAATAACTCTGAGGTTTTTACCTCATACTCGGCAAGTGGGAAAAGATGACAAAAGCCAAAAAGAGTCACTGTTGGAAAGACAGTGGGAAAGCAGACAAACCAGTATGCTATTGATGAAACTGGGAATTTGTTTAGGAATTCTGGAAAACAATTTGGAATTCTGTAAGAAAAATTGCTAACTTGTTTATACTAGTGCCTAGAAATCCCACTACTGGGCATATACTCCAAGGAGGCTGAAGATGAAAAGGTCCCACATATTTGTCAATAAACTATACTTTTTATGGTAGCAAAAAACTGGAAACAAAGTAGATGTCCATCAATCAGGGAATGGTTGAACAAATTGTGGCATAGGCATGTAATGGAATATCATTTTGCTGTAAGAAATGACAAATGAGGAACAGAGAGAATGGGAAGACATTTGAACTGATGCAGAGTGAAGAACTAGAAAAGCAATGTATACAAAGACTACATTAATTTACATTAATGTAAATAAAAAAGAATACTAAAATGCAGCTGAAAAATGTGTAATTATAATGATCTCTCTGGAGAAAGGGGATGGTGAAGAGATGAGAAATATTGCTGCCCTTCTTTTCTTGGTGATGTGAAGAGTTTTGGGCAGCAAAATATTATATACACTGTCAGACTGTTAGATGTAGTCATTGTGGACTGCTTTTGCTTTTTTCTTTTTAATTTGGTTATAAGAGTATAGGGAGGTATACCTAAAAAGATTGTAATGTCAAAACAAAAGATGTAAATAAAACTTTGTAAAAAGAAAGCTAAGCAATTAGGGTTAGGGTTAGGGTTAGGATTAGGATTATCTTGAAAGCATTTATAGATAAAAACCAGAAATAAGACAACAATTAGATGTGAAATGGAACAGATCTGCCAGCTTTTCTTTAGTGATTTATTCTTATCAATGATGGTGGAATCATCTCTTTTGGATGGACTCCTGAATATCTGATGTGTTATATAAGGAAGTAAGATGGCACTCAAGAAAATGAAATTTTGTAATTGGCTGGTCATGGAAAAATACATATGAACAAAAATCAATGCTTGAGATGGAATAAGTTTAATGGATCTCAGGTACTGATTTTTAAGATATCTTTAGATGGAAAGTTTCCAAAAGAATAGAAAAGATTATGGTTGGTATTGTTACCAAAAAAAAAGGGTATGAGAAGACATTGGTAACTAGCAACCTGTATTCTTCTTCATCTCTATTAAATTTTCATGAGAAGAATCTATGAATTTATCAGGGAAGTTCAAGGAGAAAATATGAAAAGGGCACAGGGAGATTTTTGTGAAGGATTCTCTAAAGTAGATCACGTCTCTACTGTGCACAATTGAATGAAAGAAGTAGAAAATACATGATCCAAATCTCTGTGTGTATATATGTGTATATATGTATATATATATATATGTATGTGTGTATGTATATATATGTGTATATATATATATATATATGTATATATATATAAAACAAAAAATCATTGAGCAGTATAAAAATGCAGCTTTATGACCCTTACTTCAACAGGGCATCCTGGCATGTGCCAAGATCATGCAAGATGCCTTGATAGGTATAACCTTGTCCTACAGTCCTCTGATTATCAAGTGAGGCATAAACAAGGAGATAGTCTTGTCAAGAGTGTTAGCTACTGTTATGAATGAATGAATGAATCAAGCAATTTTAAATATTTACTATGTGCTAAGTGCTGGGGATACAAATAGAAAAGGAAGACAGTCCCTACTGTCAAAAAAATCACATTGTAATAGGTGAGAGGTGGGAGACAGGAACTATGGAAAGTTTCAGTTGTCAGTCAGACGGAAAGGTCCCATAGTCCTTAGGGTGCAGCAGCAAAGTAGATGGTCATGCTTCTTCTTGAATGTCATTTCCACTGATAAAATCATATCAGTTTTTCATTTGACTGTGCCAAGAACTTTCTTTTCTGGGTCCTCAGTAGCTATGACCGTAGCACCTGCAGGAGCAGATGCCAAGCTGTGTCTCCCCAGGGCTTGTTTCCCAGGATTATGACTATGGACACTGAGCCAGAAATATTTTTATTCCCAAAGCTCTTGAGTTCAGAGTCCTGGGCTGCTGATGGAGGACTGAAGGTCACAGAGACTAGAATCAAACATACAATTTCTGTACAAAATAGATTATAATAGGAGTTTAAGGGAGGTAAAAAACTTGGAGAAAATAAAGATGGTTTCTGATTGGCAGGATCAAACATAACATGTTTATCTCTCACAGGCCTGTAGGTTGGAAACTTGGGATGCTACTTTTGAAATATGGCCAACCCATCTTCCAAAAAATTCTGCCTTCAAAAATTTAAAGCTGAGGGTGGGAATGTATGGGGAGGAGGGAGAGGGGGATTATTCTATACCTTGCTTATATCCAAAACAAAATGCAATGATGCACAACAGCTGTTTCTCAGTTTCTTTAGAGCAGGAGATTCAAAAATTATAGAATGAATTGGTATCATCTATTTATTGCTTTTTATTTATGTACACAAAGCAGCCTAATAAATCATTGTTTTAAATGGGGATCTGTTCAGTCAGGTACTCGTTCCTAGAATCTGATAGGAGGTAGTTAACATAAAAATGTTTCCTTATAAGGTGTTCCATTGCATCGTTATGTATTTTTTATTCTTTCCACCTGAAAATAAGGACAACCTTATAAGGTCTCTTGGCAATCAACTCATTTTCATTTAAATGGACACCACTCCAAATCTAATTTCCCTTTGATTTTCAATAACCTGAGGCCAATGAGATTTTATTCATTCTGATGGCATAGCTCTAGTAATACTGAGCACTGCTTTGCTCATGATTTCTTAGGCTTCATAATCATACCATCCATTATTTATCACATTTTGGAATTTTTGGGGGGAGAGTGCTCAAAGCCTTTTGCATAGGTTAGCCTCATCTTTGCATCCCCAGGAAGCAGGCAAAAGGCTTTTCACTCTGTAAGTGGGGAAACTGAGAAATAAATATGCCTGAAGCCATGGAACTAATGAGAGTTGTTTGATCCCAAGATTAGGATCCTAAACTTTCCAGCTAATATCTGCCATTCTTATGCTAATCAAGATAATTTTTAAAAATTCATTTTTATGAATGCTTTTTAAAAAAAATTTACATCATATTGATTTCTGTATATCCCCATTTTACCCCACCCTTTTTGAACTCTTTCCTTGGAACAATGAAAAACAGCTAAGCAAAAACCTGCTACAGAGACATTTGACAGTATCTAGAACATCCTGCTGTAGTCTCCCACTTCTGTCATGGAGCATGGAGGCATCTTTTATTATCCCTTTTAAGGGACCATCATTGTTTTTCAGTTATTTAGTATGAATCTCTGTTAGTGATCTTTTCACATACATTGTCGTATTAGTAGTGAATGCTGTGTTTTTGCTTCTGCTATTTTTATTCAGACAAATCTTTCCAAGTGTCTCTGGATTCTTAATAGTGGTCATATTTTTTGTTGCACAATAATATTTCTTTATATTCTATGACAACTTATCCAGCCATTCCCCAGTTGTCAGGCACCCATTTCATTTCTAACCAAGAGAATTTTAAGAATATAATTTTATTTGAAAGTTTTTGATGGAATCGTCAAACATTTCTTTCTAATTTAATATATTTTATTTTTTCCCAATTACAAGTTAAAACAATTTTTAAATTTTTTTAAAAAAAGTTTTGAGTTCCAAATTCTATCCCTCCCTTCCTCCCTCCCTGAGATGTTAAACAATCAGATATAAATTTCTTTTAAAAAAATGCATTGCAGGGGCAGCTAGGTGATGCAGTGAATAGAGCATTGGCCCTGGAGTCAGGAGGACCTGAGTTCAAATGCAGCCTCAGACACAAAACACTCACTAGCTGTGTGATTCTGGGCAAGTCACTTAACTCCAATTGCCCCATCCAAAAAATGCATTGCATCCTTTTGCATTTACATAACATTAATTTCTGACGTATTCATTCCTTACTCTACCACCCTTCCAGCTTCCCTTGTAACAAAGATTTAAAAAGAAAAAGAAAGCAAACCATTCCAAAAAGACAAACTAACACGCTGACTTCATCTAACAGTATATGCAATATTTCATACCCGTAGTAGCCCATCTCTGCAGTGGCAAAAAGGAAATGAATTTTCTTATACTAGTACTCTAGGACCATTATTATTTTTTTCCTTTTATATCGTTGTAATCATTGTGCATATATTTTTCTACTTTTGCTTATTTCATAGGATTATAGATTTAGAGCTGGGAGGGACATTAAGGGCCATTTAGCCAACCCCCCTCATTTTACATGTGAGGAAACTGAGGCCCATAGAAGTTAATAAGGTAATAAGTCACAAAGGAGAACCTTGAAGCCAGGCCTTGGACCCCAAATCTAATACTCGTTCCCTTTGTGCCACATTATCTCTGAACCATACCTAATCTTTATCAGTTCATACAGCTAAGTCACTCCATGTTTCTCCGACTCCTTCGTATTCATCATTATGGCATGCTAATACGTTCACGTATCAAAGTTTGTTTAGCCATTCCCCATCCAGTGGGCACTGACTTTGTTTCTAGCTCTTTGCTGCCATGAAAAGTGTTACAATGAATATTTTGGTACACTTGGGACCTTGTTTTAGGGGTGACAGACAAATCGCTAAACAATTATTAAGCTTCTGCACACATAGTCACCGAGTAGCAACGTACTAACACTACCATCTTTTCCACTTCATTCTCAGTGTTTCGTTATTGTTGTTTGTTCATTTCTAGGTGTTGAATGAGATGCTCGTTCCTTTTCCCCAAGGAGGGAGCCACACAGATGGGAGGGGAAAGGGCAGAAGAAGTGGGCAACGTTGACAACATCCGTATTTTACCCAGGCTTGCTCAGTTGCCAGATGTTCTGTCTTGATAGCTGAACATTCCTCAGATACTGAATCTGCCCCAAATTTCATTCCTGCTTTAAAATTCCATCCTGAACACAACTCGATCACCACCTAGTGGAAACTTGCAAACAGTACCTGAATGAACAAGTTAATTGGCAGAAGAGTACCCCCCTCCCCCTTTTTTCCTTGGTATTATATGCAACTAATACAACTGCAGATTTTTCCACCAGATGAGAAGCTGCTCTCCTTTGTTTATGGAAGGCAACATAATCCCTCTGGAATGTTAAGGATTGCAATTAAAAAAAATCTCTGCAAATTAACCAGAACATATTTGTCTTTGCAATAAGACTAGGTACATTATCTCTTGTAACTTCTGACTATTAAGAACAGATAATTCTAAAAAAGGAGAGATAAAGTCTGGTTTCTTTTGGGGTGGGTGAGAATGTAGAAGGGAGGAAACAATAATTTATTTCAGATAGAATTGAAAATCTAATCTAATTAAGCACGTATATGCTGGCTGCTGGGGATATAATAACAAAATTGAAAAACAGCTCCTGACCTCAAGAAACTTACCTTCTGCCAGAGGGATATATTGTACATAATAATTTGAGGTAGAAAACTAGGACTAACAACTAATGAAACTGGGAAAGACTCTTGTAAAAGATGGCACATGAGCTAAGCCTTGAAGGAATTCTAAAGGGTAGTGAGGAGGGAGTTCATTCCAATCATGTTGTGCTGTTCAGTCATTTTTCAGTTATGCCCGACTCTTCGTGACCCCATTTGGGGTTTTCTTGTCAAAGCTACTGGAGTGATTTGCCATTTCCATCTCCAACCCATTTCACAGATGAGGAAACTGAAGCAAACAGGGTGAGTTAAGTGACTTGTCTGGGGTCACTCAGCTAGTAAGTGTCTGAGGTTTTAAATGGGGATCTGTTCAGTCAGGTACTCGTTCCTAGAATCTGATAGGAGGTGGTTAACATAAAATAATAACTCAGAAGATGAGTCTTCCTGACTGCAGGACCTGCACTCTAACCACTTAGCCACCCAGCTGCCCCCTTTTTCAATGACAGAAGGCTGCCTATGCAAAGGCATGGATGGTAGGAGATGAAGGGCGAGAGAAGAACAAGCATGCCAGTTTGTCTAGAACATAAAGTGCATAAGAGAAAGGAATGTGCAGAAAGTCTGGAGAGGTTGGCAAAAGCCCGATTTTGAAGGTCTAAATGCCAAACCCAAGGTTTTATATTTTATCTTTGAGGCAATAGGGATGCACTGGAAGCTTTCAAGAGAGGGTAACATGGTGGGATCTGTGCTTTTACAGTGAGGTGGCGTAGTGGATAGAGCACTAGACTTGGAGTCAGGAAGACTTGAGCTTGAATTCTGTCTTGGACACTTAACCAGTTGTAGGAACCCTGGGCAAGTCTTTCAGCCTCAGTTTTCTTATTCATAAAATGGGGATAATAATAGCATACTCCTTGCAGAGTTATTGTGAGGATGAAATGAGACAGTATATGTAAAGTGCTTTATAAATCCTAAATTGCTATGTGAATTCTAATTATTATTATTGTTATTAGCATATATTAGGAGGATGGATTGGAGGGGGAGAGAAATTGGAATCTAGGAGTCCACGTTTTTGCAGTTGTCTGGGTGAGAGGCAATGAGGGCCTGAACCCTGTGAATGAGGAGGAGGGAATGTATCAGTGAGATACTGTGGGGGTCAGTCAGTCAATGAACATTTATTAAATGCCTCTCCCGTGCCAAGGACACAAAGAAAAAGTGAAAGACAGTCCCAGCTCTCAAACAACTCACAGGGAGAGGCAACATGCAAACAAGTTATATACAGGATAAATTGGAAGTAATAAACCGAGGGGAAGCTTTAGCATTAAGGGGAATTGGGAAAGGCTTCCTGTAGAAAGTGGATCTTGAAGGGAATCAGGGCTGATTAGATATGGGGACCGAGGGGGAAGGAAAAGTCAAAAATGACTCCAAGGTGACTTGAACATTGACGGTGCCTTCACCAGAAAAAGGGAAGACTGGAGGATGTGTGGGTTGGGGGAGGGGAATGAAGATTCTATTTTGAACATGTTGCTATGTGAATTCCAATTATTATTATTGTTATTAGTATATATTAGGAGGATGGATTGGAGGGGGAGAGAAATTTCTATATGACATACAGTTGGTGATATGCAGCAGGCAGCTAAGGATGTGGGACTAGAAATCTGGAGTCTGTGGCCCCTGTCAGATCTTCAGGCTTTCAGAATTGCTGTTGAGCTGGGGAAATGTGGCATGTACCATTTGCAGATTCATTTCTATTTCCACAAGCAGTGACTTCTGTGTCAAAGCCGTTTGGTTCTTCCTCAAAGTGTGGCTTGACCCTGGTTAGAGCGTCTGAAAACACGGATAAAAAGCAGGGACCTTGCTACAAACTAAGCGTGAGCCTATGGGTATACTCTCTCTACTTCCCCCAAATGGAAGAAAAGAGTCATTTCTAATAGTCTCATTATAGAGTTAGACATGAAAGCTCAGAGATAGCCCCAGTGGGCAGATCATACGAGCACTCAATGAGAAAGGATGTTATTGATAATAGTCAGCCTAATTTCTTAATTGAATTTGAGTGCTTACGTAACGCACTGGCTAATGTTTCAGTTCTGATTTCTGTTGAATTTTTATCTTTTAAAACAGATTCGTGTGAGTGGGGCTATGCAGTATGCTGACCCCTTTCCACTCTTCATTTCCCCTCAACTTAACTGGTCTCCTGTCTGTGTCATTTCCCTGGGAGGCAGGGCCGGAACAAAGAGACGCTCTTAGGCCATCTGGTATTTAATAAAAAGATATTGACTGAATGATAGCACTGGTTCTGGTACAAGCAACTTCCTTCATCTTCATGTAGAAGCTTGAACAGTCATCAGGGGAGCTTGGGCCAGATGAGCTTGAAGACTTGCAGGCATTGGGGCATGTGGGTAATGTCAGAGGGGCGCTGCCTCCTCGTGGGCTGGCCTTTTATGCTCTAGGAAGTCAAGAAGCCCAAGTTGCTGTTCGAGTCATGGATCAATTAAGTCTTAGGGGCAGCTCCCTCGCTGTCTTTTAGGGAGAAATTAGCACAGCCTACATGGTAGGACCTTAGAAAAGATTTCTTCTCATACTTTTTTACTTTATTTTTTATTATTTTTCTTGGGTTTTTTCTTTTGCAACATGGCTAATATGGAAATATGTTTTGCATGACTTCACATATATAATTGATATCATATTGCTTGCTTTCTCCAGGAGTGAGGGAGGAACAGGAGGGAGGGAGAGAATTTGGAACTCAGAATTTTTAAAAATGAATGTTAAAAATGTTTACATGTAATTAGGAAATATTTAATGAAATAAATAAAAATATGTTTTTTAAAAATTGTTGCTTCTACCACAGCAGGCCTGCAACAGATTGACTCCTGATTGTATATATAGTCCTTGGAGAAAAGTAGAAAAGTAGAGAAAGTTTGAAAAAAGAAGCAGGATGTGGAGAATTGCTCTTCAATTTGAGGGTTGTGGTAGTGAAGGGATGAGGGCTAGTCCCAAGAGGCAGTTCAAGGTTTAATCTCAGATTAGAAGTAGTTTAGGTGGCTTAGTGTTTTCACTAAGCTTCAGTCTTAGACTGAAGTCTGGAAAATCTAAGTTCAAATGTAGCCTCAGACTACTTAGTAGTTGTGTGACCCTGGGTAAATCACTTAACTTCAATTTCCTCATTTGTAAAATGGAATAATGATAAAACCTACCTCCCTGGCTTGTTCTGAGGATCAAATGAGATAATATTTGTAAAGTGCTCAGCGCAGTGTTTTTCCCATAGTAGGTATTTAATGCATACTTATTCCTTCCCCAGTAAATAACTAATAAGTTGATTCCTTAGTGGCAGCTAACTATAATATTGTGAAGTAGATACGTATGGTTCTCTGCTTTTATACTCAGGTTCCTAGAACCTGTTTAGACTCACCCCAAATTCAGCTACTGTTTGTAAGTCCCCATATTTTCCTTTGAAGCTTCCATGCAAGCCAGATCTAATCACAAGGTAGGCATCACAGCATTGCCAAAGGACATTTATTTAAAATAGAATGTAGGATGAGTGTGCGGATATTCCAGTAGGTTTCTGAGCTCAATGATATGGATATTTGCTCCACCAAGGCAGCCATAGTCTGTCCACCCACTGTTGATTCAGTAATGACCTCCATATCAGTCATGAGTCAACTCCATTCTGTTAAAAGTTTCATTTCTGTGCTTTTCATATTGGATATACCATATCTAGTGCCTCCAACTTCTTTTCTTGAAGAAAGAATTTAAGATGCATAGGTGGAGAGGCTTCTGTGTGCTTTGTCTCTCTCCTTCCTTACATCTGAATCATATTTTCCAATATGTTAAAAAAATCTTCTCATCTGCCAACTTTTGCATTGAAGTCATAAAGAATATGTGGACTTAATTTGGAGGGTCTAACCCCAGCTATATTTTCACCTGACCTCTTAGATGACTCAGACAATTTTATACCAGTCAACCCACTCAACACTCCACCATGTATCAAACCAGAATCTTATTTTCTCCTGGCATAAACCATCCTCCCAACAAACTGGTAGGCATCCTAGCTCTTATAGCCTTCTTATTATTTTAATTATCTCTATACTTTAAACCAATAAATTCTAATTTTCTGCCCTGTCACACAATGCTTCTTATGAACCCTAATCAACAAACAACCTCCTTAACGTTACATGGATCTCAGGTCAGCCTGTAGAGGAGACATTTATTATTATAGGCCCAATCATCTCAAGTCTCTACTTTCTCTTTCTGGGTATGTAGAAAACAAACTACTAAATTAAAGGGTCTTAGTAATTAAATAGCACAAACAATGAGATTAAGCAACTAGGGAATGATTTATCCCAAAGTCATTTTCTTGGTGCTATAACTAGGAGTAGGAGGGAGAAAATGGGGACAAAGAGAAAACGGACTTTTTTTCCCTCTACCTCTTTTTTTTGGAATCATATGGGGAAAGGGAAGAAGTGCAGAATTGGTTGGTAATTGAGAAAATACTTTCTTCTACTGGAGGGATAGAGGATGCAAAGACTAACTAGTATGGTAGGAGCAGTATCCTGAGGTTCTCCCTATACCACCCAGGTTAGGCTAGATTTTTATTTAAAAGGTATTGAAACCATCCTAAGAGACTCAATTGGACCAGGGGACTAAAGCCTAGGCCTGCCAGTATAGCTTCCTGGTAGTCTGAGTACAAAAAGGCCAAAGCATGGGGAGCTCCAGATGTCCCCCTCAGGCTTCTGACCTGTAGACCACTATGGGCAACTACAGAGACAAGGAAGGGTATGTAACTAAATGGCGGCTGCATTCTTATTGAATAACCTTCCCCTGCTCTGGCCAGGTTAACTTCCTTTTGCCAACTTCATGAGTAGCTCATTTCATATCAGTCCTGACCCTTAGGTACTAGACTTGGTCAGGCAGGTCTAACACAACTGACTCCTTAGCCCCAAGGTCTCTTGGTCACCACCTCACTCCTTCTGTCTGATCTGCTTCTTTTCCCTCTTTGCTTCCCTATGTACCACAACTCAGGTGATGGACATGAGTCAGCTCTTTGATCTGAAGGTGCCGGGTACAATCCTGGCTGGAGCTCTCCGCAGATTCCCTGTCACTCCAGAATGGCCACCATACTTGGCTATGCTCTTGGAGTTCAAATTTAGCCTCAGTCACTTACTCACTGTATGACCTTAAGCAAGTCACTTAACCCTTGTTTGACTGAATTTCTCCCTCTATAAAAAAACGGGGATAATAATAGCACCTACCTCCAAAGGTTGTTGTGAGGGTAAAATGAGGTAATAATTATGAAGTGCTTAGCACAGTGTCAGAAACAGAGTAAGCATTATATAAATACCAGCTATTATATTATTAATCAGAAGATAATTGGATTTTTATCTAGAATGGACTTCAGAGATCATGTAGTTTGGTGATTCTTAAACTTTTTGGTCTTAGGAGCTCTTTGCAATCTTAAGAATTGAGGACCTCAGAAAGAGCTTTTGTTTATGTTTATAAATATGTGTTGATATTTATCATATTAAAATCAAAATGTTATTATTATGAAAATAGCTTTGATCTTGAGGACCCCTTGAAAGGGTCTAGGGGCCCTGGACATACCTGGAGAATTGTTGATCTAATCTCACACTCACATTTTGCAGATGAAGGAATTGAGGTGGAGGGGGTTAAGTGCTCAATGGTAGGTGGTAAACATCAGGGCTGGAATTCAAAGGATGGATTCAGGGCATGAATTGAGCCACTGATTCTAGATCCATACACATACTTATTGTTGTTGTTGTTTGTCCTTTGTTCTTGAAGAGGACCATGACATCAGGAAGGTGATACCATGAGGCAAGTGAATTGGGAGGGCTGTGCAAAGTCACTGGCCTCACTTTCTCTTCTGGAACCATCTGGATCCAGTAGCAAGATATAGATCAAGACTACTAGAGATGGCCCTGGGTGCAGTGAGAGACCTTGGCCTTTTTAAGCTGAAGGTCTCAGTTTGACTGAGGCAATGCTCATTCAGTGATTAAGGCTAGGTAAGAAATGAGCCAGAGAATGGTCTCTTACCTAGTCCAAAAAAAAAAAAAAAGAAAAGAAAAAGAAATCAATCTGGGAGGGGAAGACCCTCAGGGTTTCTGGCCAAAACAGAAGCAATTGCTATTTACATTCATTCTGAGCCAATCAGGGCCCAAACAATGACCAAATGGGGCTTGGCTTGGGATCTGTTGTTGGCCAATCAATGAGAGACAGAGTGATTTGGATTTAAGGCATGGTCCTTATAAAGCACTTTACAAATAATTTCTCATTTTATCCTCACAAACACCCTGGAAAGTAGGTGCTATTATAATTGCCATTTTACAAATGAGGAAACTGAGGCAGACAGAAGTTAAGTGACTTGCCCAAGGTCACACAGCTAGTAAGTATCTGAGGCAGGATGTGAAGTTAGCTCTACCTGACTCTAGTTCCAGCACTCAGTGTCCTTTCTGCTATGGCATGTTAGTAACATTGCCTAGATCAGGGCTTTATTAGCTGTTCCTTTCAGACCCTGAGCATTCTTTTAAGGGTACCATGGAAGGAAGTTTGGTTTGCCCAATCGTGCTTCATTTGGGCCTGCTCTCTCTCTGCCCTCCCTCCAGCACTCTCCAAGACTGGAATTTCCGGGCATGAACAAGAATGAAACAGGGTTCCACCCCCTCAGTCAGATTTGGAAACTTGACTTCAAGTCCTCAAAACTCTTGGGCTGTTGCTGTTGGCAAGGTCCCATCTCTCAATGCTGGATCACGAATTTTTCAGTCTGTTCAATGTTTATTCAGAATGGGGGGTTGTTGTTTGGTGTAGAAGTCCAATGGAAAGAACCCCAAGCTAGGGATCAGGACACCTGGGCCCTTGTCTTGCCTCTGCCCTTAATTACCTTGACGTGCAGGGGGGGAAGAAACTACACAGCTTTCTCCCTTGTAAACTTATGAGATTGAATTTGAATATCCCCCACTGCCCTTCCAGTCCCCTTACTCCATGACCTATTTAATCATGAGGTTTGAGTTCTCTGCGGTCACCTCGTTAGCTGGCTGACTTTGGGCAAGTCCTTTAATCTCTGCAGACCTCAGTTTCTCCATCAGTAAGATGGACTAGATGACCTATAAGGTTGCCCCCAGCTTTTTTTTTCATCCAGACCTGTGATTTGATCAGGTGTGGCAAACTCCCAATGTGGAAAATTTCTCCACTGATAGCAGATGGCCAATTTATCCGTAATTTGCTATCTTGGATAGCTACTTAGGGGCACTGAATGTCTCAGTGCTTTGCCCATTGTCGCACAGCTAATATATGTCAGAGACAGAGCGTGAATCTGAAGCTTCTTGACCCCAAGGCCTAGCTCTTGTTGGCACTTCACTGGGTGTGTGTGTGTGTGTGTGTGTGTGTGTGTGTGTGTGTGTATGTCTCTCATTTCATAGACACATTGGCAGTGTCAACAAGCTAAAAGCAGAAAACAAGGCCATATTCCCCCTCTCTAAAGTCCCACCAAGCTTTCAAACTCTAAAAATCCCACTTTCCCCCACCTTGTATGGGGTCTTGACGTGAGCTTCACACATTTCATTGGAATGTTAGCTCCTTGAGGTCAGAGACTGTTTTAATATTTTCCTTGTCTCCCCAATAATTTGAACATTGCCTGGTATGTAGTAGGCATTTAATAAATGATCTATACTGGATGGAACGGGATAGTGAGTGCTTGTTTATTGAGTTCAATCAATTGATGAGCATTTATTAAACACCTACTATGTGCCAGATACCTACCATGGGTCAGGTCGGGTGATAGGAATATAGATACAAAAGTGAGACAATGCCAAATTGAAATGAATTAAATCAGGACATCTAAATGATTCCATTTATCACTTTCATTTAAAAATATTCTAACTATTGTGTTTTTCTCTTCCTTCCCCACAAGAGTCTCTTATTTAGCCGCATTTAGCAAATCACCCATGCGTGCATGGATGCATGAGTGCATGTATGTGTGTGTGTGTGTGTGTGTGTGTGTGTGCCTTTCTTAGTTCCATAGACACATAACCAGTGTCAACTGGAGCTAAAAGAAGAAAACAAGCCCGTACTATAAACACCCACTCCCTTCCCTAACAATTTGTACTGGTTAGAACTGAGCCTTCTAATATTAGGAATAATAGTGTGAGGATAATTTCTCATCATCGAAAACAATCATGAAACGACGGGTGACTCACTGCCAAAGGAACACTTGAGTCATCTAGAAGGGCCCCCTAGGTTGTTCAAATGGGGGAAGCTTCTAACACAGGATCCTTGTACTAGGCAACTCCTATCTCTTCTCACTTGGTTGTTTGTGCTGGATTTGCCCCTTCAGGCAATATTTTACACTGATTATAGTTCTAGCCTCATGAAACAGTCTGCTGAGCTTCTGCTCTCTGATCTCTGATCTGAAGCCCAATCATCCAGCCCTTTCTAGTCCGAGAATTCTTATTTTGTCCAACCTAAAGCCATTGCCCCATCACCTCTGATGGTTTTGTGGTGCCTTGTTTGGAGAGAGAAGAACTGGATTCAGGTGCAAGCTTTAGCTGATTGGTTACCTTGGACAAACCACTTAACCACTAGGGACCTCTCTGTGGCTCATTGGTTTTGCTCAGTAACCAATGTGGTTCACTGGAAAGGGTGCTGGATCTGATATCATAAGACCAGGGTTGGAATTCCAGCTTTCCCACTTATTGGCTGTGTGACCTTGGGCAAGGTACTTATTCTTTGTCTGCCTCAGTTTCCTCATCTGTAAAGTTGGGATAATATTAACAACACCTACCTCCCAGGGTGGTCGTGGCAATAAATTGAGATACTATTTAAGAGCTTTGTAAAACTACACTGAAAGCACCTGGTACACGTCCCCATTTCAACATAAAAACAGACGTCATCTTTCTTCAAAAAACTCTAAAATGAGGGGGTTGGAGTAAATGACTTTCAAGGTCACTTCTAGCTCTAAACCCATGGTCCTATGAACCTATTGTCAGCAAGAAAATATGCATTGGGCTTTTATGATTTTATTAGTGTGGAACCGTCTCCACCAGAGTGGATCACAATCCTTTTAAAACTTAGCGCACAGGTCTTAAGGAGTTGCTTGAGTCTCGGAGAGTTGAAGTGATTACCCGTGCCCTCACAACTAGTAGATTTCGGAGTTGGGATAGATCTTCCCAGTTTCAGAATTCTATCCCCTACCAATCTATGCCTTACCCAGGATTCTGTCCCCTGCCAATCTATCCCTTACCCAGGATTCTGCCCCCTACCAGTCTATCCCTTACCCAGGATTCTGTCCCCTACCAATCTGTCCCTTATCCAGGATTCTGTCCCCTACCCTAAGCTGTCTCTTTGTAAAGTATGGATGATAATGATACTTACACTATTTAGCCTCTAAGGCTGTTATGAGGATCAAATGAGATAAAGCATGTAAAACACTGTGTAAACTGGAAGCTATTTTTATTCAGGCTTCTCACAGACAAAAGAATTCATGCAACAAATGCATACACTTACAGAGCAAATGAGTTGCAATTTTTACCCTCATATAGTCTATTTATGTTCATATTGCTTATTAGAAGTGTAAAGTTGCAGTAATATCTAACAATGCCCTAGAAACAGTCTATTTGAAATCTCCAACAAAATGATAAACTTAATCAGTGGTTCACAGTCCTGTTGAATTTCTCCCTGACCTCCAGTGAATTAATACAATCTCTCAAAGACCACAGCCAAACAGAAAACAACAATTGTTATGAGTTTCCTGTCCAGTCAGGGGCTGGGTGCTGGGGGGAAGAGGGAGAATTTGGGAGAGCAGCCCAAACACCTCTGACATTAATTGCTATGACAAGCCCAAACCAAGATTGGCGTATCAAATAGCTTTTGACAATGGTGAGGGCTGTCTAGCCATCCATCCCCTGAATCCATTTGACAAGTAAAACAAATATGGAAAACAGAATGTAATCCATTCCAGAATAGTCATGTGAATCCTTTTAAAAAATCTATTAGGTACTGTTTGAAACTCAAATGGAACTGTGGTCTCAATTATGTGGATGTTGCCTCTGTTGATGCAGATGCACATTGCAGCCTACTCTTGCCTTCCCATCTTGTGTGCCTCCTGTCTATGTTCTCCCATTGGGTCACCATAGGGCATGCATCCAACATGCTGGGCAACTTCTTCACTCCCTCTTGATGTCCTAAGGATACCAGTGGAGCCCATGAGCCATCCATTGGTTCTCCCTTACTTTCCAATTATATTTTGACTATTTATTCTTTTGAATGCATCCTTTGTTGTAGTTCTCCTTCAGAGTTCCATATTTGCCATGAATTCTAGGCCTCTACACCAATATTCAAACCAATCTCAAAAGCAAGAAACATGGATTCTAGTCCTGGTTCTGCCACCAGCTAGCTATGTGAATTTAAACAAATCGCTTCATCTCTCTGGGCCTCAGTTTTTTCGTCCACAAAGCAAGAGAAGGTGGTAGACTAGATTACCTCCAATGTACCTTTCCATTTCTGTTATTTATATTCTTCAGTGAATTATCTCGTTTTTGTTTTTTTTTGTCTTTTTATCCCCAGCACCAAGCATAGAGCCTAGCACAAAGCTAATTAACAAATGCTTGTTTATTGATTGATTGATCCATGATCTCGGCAAGGTGACCACTTTCTCCTCTGGTACAAATTAGAACCCATCTGCACCATCTAATCCTATGTGATTCTTTTCCATGTTATTGAATAGATCCTTAATGGAGGAGATAGTCAATGCGCTGATGCTATAATTATTGGCATAATTGTAAGTAGGAAATCATGTAGTACTTAATTCATTATTTCAGTAAATCTGTGATATCACTAATGTGGGTATTCTTTCCATCGGTGTAGATTGCAAACCCATCCATGCCCTCTCCTCTTATATGATTCTTGCCCATGTCCTTTTGTAGTTCTTCCGCAGAAGAATTTACCTTACGGGCTGCCCCTCCTCTATGTCTTTGTATATTCCGCAGGATCCTATGCAGCAATCAAGCTATTCATCTGTTATTTATCACTGTTGCTATATGACCAGTCCATTTTCCTTTTTGATTAAACATTCCCTCACCGATATCCCTAATCTCACTTGCATGCAGGTTACCCTTCATGCATGTACATACATGCATTATAAAGCTCTTTTTTGCCCTTTGGATCACCTAGAAATTTGATTCTTTTGGACATTGTGTATCTAAGGATTCACATCCATATATCATCTCCAGGAGGACAGTGGTGTCAACAAGAGGTAATTTTATCAGGGTATGTAGCTCAGGACTGTTGAAAACGTTGAACTATTCCCCAAATGAAATCTTAATGATATAATTCCAATGTAGTTCCCAAGTAGAATGTCTATTTTTATGACATTTTAAATGAGTAAAAAAGCACTGGCAATTTAACAAGTCAAATTAACAGGAATTAAAATGTATGACAGAAAACTAAGAAACCAGATTACATGTTAAAAAATATTTAAAATGCCAACAACATTGTAAATAAGAACAATGATCTTTTTGTCAGCCTATCTTTATGTTTAAATTTATGCCTTTTCTTACATCACATTTATTTCTGGATATATCCCTGTCCCCCTCCCTTACCTAAGAAGCCTTCCCTTGTAACAAAGATTTAATATGAAAGAGACTTTTTTTTTTTTTTTTAGCAAAACCAACATATCTTCTGAGACTGTGAGTATATGCACTATTCTAAACCCATAGTCTCCAACCTCTTCCATGAAGGAACGAAGGTATATTTTCTCAACTCTTCTCCAGGAACAAGTTTGGTCATTATAATAAACAGCATTCAATTTCATTTTATTGTTCTTTCAGTTTATATTGTTGTACTTATGTATACAGGTTTCCTGGTTTTCCTTATTTCACTTTGTGTCAGTTCATATAAGTCTTTCTATGCTTCTCTGGATTTTTCCTACTCATTTTTTCTTATAGTTAAGTAATATTTAATTACATTAATATGCCACAATTTGTTTAGTCATTGCCCAATTGATTATGGAATTCTCTCTTAATGAAGTGGTATCTAGTACTCTTCAGTTATAAAGGGTATAGGTTATACCATGTCAAGGTATCATCCCTAGTGGTATGTATCTGTCCCTGAAAGGAACTCCTTTCCTTTCTTAGCCAACTCCCCCAACTCAGCCCAGAAGAAAGTGACAGTTTCTGTCCTTCTGTTAAGATAGAGCTGGAAAGAAAAATTTGCCTGGAAGACTGAAGTCTCAAAGGAAGGGGCAAGGCTTTCCCCGGAGCCTTTATGGCTCAAGAGAGGATTAGAAAAATGAAGCAGCCAGTATTGAAATCATAGGATCAAATATTTTGAGTAACAAAGGGCCTTAGAGGTCATTTAGTCCAAACCCTAAGAATGTGAGGCCTACAGAAGTTGTGACTTTCCTAATGTCAACTAATACGCAATCAAGCTGATATTTGAACCCAGAACTTTTGATTCCAGATCATCACTCTTAAAACATTTTTTAAAAATTATGAACTTAATCATCATCAACAAACACGAATATTTCAATATACAAAGAACAAAAAGGATTGGATATGAAATCATGACCATCTGTTATGTGTAGGAAAGCACAGACTTAATACCATAGTAACAAAGTTGTCATGTTTGTTTATGTTCCTTCAGAACTTCTTTTTGCTTTCTTCTGTGTATTATAAAAATATTTTATTGGTGTTCTTTGGTTTCTTTTTAAAACTTTGACTGCTCCTTCCCTCCTTCACAGAAGCCATTGCTGTTGTTGAGTTGTTTCAGTCATATCCAACTCTCCGTGAGCCTATTTGGGATTTTCTTGGCAAAGACACTGGAGTGGTTTGCCATTTCCTTCTCCAGCTCATTTTATAGATGAAGAAATGGAGGCGAAAAGAGTTAAGTGACTTGCCCAGGGTCACGTAGCTAGTAAGTGTCTGAGGCCAGATTTGAACTCATAAAGATGAGTCTTTCTAATTCCAAGTCTGCTGCTTTATCCACTGTGCCACCTAACTGCCTTGCAGGAAGTAAATAAATTCAGTCAAGCAGAAAAAATCGACACATTGTCCATGTCTGAAAATGTATGTTTCATTCTGCACTTCTAATCTATCACCCCCCAAGAGGTAGGGATAATTTTCTTCATCATTAGTGATCAGAAGTCATGATGGGTTATTGTACTGGTCAGATTTCTGTGTTGTAGTCTTTCAAAGTCATTTTACGTTACCTTCTTGTGGTCCTTATAAGTTCTGGTTCTTCTCATTTCATTCTGCATCATTTCATAGCAATTTTCCCAGGTTCCTTTGAATCTGCCATATTAATCGTTTCTTATAGCACAGTGGCATGTGATCACATCAATACATTGTACCTCACTTTGTTCATCTATTCCTTGACCAAGGGTTACTCATCCTCTTTCTAGGTTTTTTACTTGCTGTACTGAAAGGTTCTGGTGTTCTTTGCACCATTCAATTTCAGAGTAGAAGCCAGCAGGCCAAGGGGGGCAATGATAGGGAAATACTATTGCATTTTAAAATATATAGCTTGAGGGGGGAGCGGAGCCAAGATGGCGGAGTAAAAGCAGTGACTTGCTTGAGCTCTCCCCCAAACCCCTCCAAATACCTATAAAAATGGCTCTAAACAAATTCTAAAGCAGCAGAACCCACAAAAAGACAGAGTGAAACAAATTTCCTGCCAAAGACAGCCTGGATGGTTGATCAGAAAGGTATATCGCGCTGAGTGGGGAGAGGAGCGCAGTTTGGCATGGGCACACAGGCCGCAGCAACCCTGGAGCAGGCCTCAGAGGACTGAATTGTGGGCAGCTGTGGCAGTTTCCAGACTTCTCAACCCACGAACGCCAGAGACAACTTAGAAGGTCAGTGGGAAAAAAAGTCTGTGTCTGTGGGGAGAGAGAGAAGGACGGTGGGATTCCAGCCCCATTCCCTGAATGCAGCCCGGGGCAGCGGCTGCTTACTGAGCTTCCGGCCCACAGACTGAGGGAGAATCAAGTGGCTGATCAGAGGGGGATTGCAGAGATCTCTCTGCTGGTGCAGTATCCTCCTGCTTTGCCCGTGCTTGGATCTGGGTCACAGTTCTGGGTGGCAGTCCTGGGGTGAGGAGGACAGCTGGTGTGATGGAGCTTGTAGTGGCTGTGGAGAGGAAACCCTCCTCACAGTTCCAAGACAGAAAAGAGTGCTGTCGACCAGAGCACAGGCCAGGAAAGGAGTAAACACCTTGCCCTTGATCATAGCACCTTGGAAGAACAGAAAATTTGCAGGTCCCTGGAAGTATCTCTGAAAACAGCTGCACAAAACCCCCAAAGCTTGGGACAGTATATTCTCCGCTCTGGAAACACCCCTACCTTAACAAAGAGTTTATAACTCAAGTAATTGGCTGAGATCATGAGCAAGCAGCACAAAAGAGTCAGACTATATTATCTTACTTTGATGACAAAGAAGATCAAAACATACAACCAGAAGAAGGCCATGAAGTCAAAGCTCCTACATCCAAAGCCTCCAAGAAAAATATGAATTAGTCCCAGACCATGGAAGAGCTCAAAAAGGATTTTGAGAAGCAAGTAAGAGAAGTAGAGGAAAAACTGAGAGTGATGCTAAAGGAGACCCCAAAAAATACTGAAGAAAATAACACCTTAAAAAATAGCCTAACCCAAATGGCAAAAGAGGTCCAAAAAGCCAATGAAGAGAAGAATGCCCTAAAAAGCAAAATTGGCCAAATGGAAAAGGAAGTCCAAAAGCCTGCTGAAGAAAATACTTCCTTAAAAATTAGAATAGAGCAATTGGAAGTTAGTGACTTTATGAGAAATCAAGACACTGTAAAACAAATCCAAAAGAATAAAAAAATTAGAAAACAATGTGAAATATCTCATTGGAAAAACAAGTGACCTGGAAAATAGATCCAGGAGAGAGAATTTAAAAATTATTGGACTATCTGAAAGCCATGATCAAAAAAGGAGCCTAGACATCATCTTTCAAGAAATGATCCAGGAAAACTGCCCTGATATTTTAGAACCAGAGGACAAAATAGAAATGGAAAGAATCCACCAATCACCTCCTGAAAGAGATCCCCAAAGGAAAACTCCTAGGAATGTTGTAGCCAAATTCCAGAGTTGCCAGGTCAAGGAGAAGATATTGCAAGCAGCCAGAAGGAAATAATTCAAGTATTGTGGAAACACAATCAGGATAACACAAGATTTAGCTGCTTCTACGTTAAGGGTCCGGAGGGCATGGAGTATGATATTCCAGAGGGCAAAGGAGTTAGGACTACAACCTAGAATCACCTACCCAGCAAAACTGAGTATAATCCTTCAGGGGAAAAATGGTCATTCAATGAAATAGAGGACTTTCAAGCATTCCTGTGGAAAAGACCAGAGCTGAATAGAAAATTTGACCTTCAAATACAAGACTCAAGTGAAACATGGAAGAGGTAAACAGGAAAGAGAAATCATAAGAGACTTATTAAGGTTGAACTGTTTGCATTCCTGCATGGAAAGATGATATTTGTAACTCATGAGTCCTTTGTCAGTGTTAGGGTAGTGGGAGGGAAAAAAATTATATGTATGTATAGATAGATAGATGGCACAGGATGAGTTGAAGATGAAGGGGTGATATCTGGAAAATAAAATTAAGGGGTGAAAGAGGATTATACTGGGAAAAGGAGAAAGGGAGAAGTAGAATGAGGTAAAATATCTCATATGAAACAGACAAGAAAAGGTTTTTACAGTGGAGGGGAAATGGGAGAAGGTGAGAGGGAATGAGTGAATCTTGTTCTCGTAGGATTTGGCTTAAGGAGGGAATAACATACACAGTGGGGTATGGAAATCTATCTTACTTTACAGGAAAATAAGGGGGGAAGGGGACAAGACAGTAGGGTGTTGATAGAGGGGAGGGCAGATTGGGGCAGGGGATAATCAGAAGCAAACACTTCTGAGGAGGGACAGGGTGAAAAGAGAGAATAGAATAAATGGGGGGTAGGATAGGAGGAAGGGAAATATACTTAGTTTTTCACAACAGGACTACTATGGAAGTGTCTTGAATGACAGCACATCTATAACCTGTACTGAGATGCTTGCCTTTTCAATGAGGGTGGGTGGGGAGGGAGGAAGGGAGAAAATTTGTAACCCAAAGTTTTAAAAACACATGTTAAAAATAAAAAATTTAAAAGAAAAAAAAGAAAAAACATATAGCTTACAATTTAGAAAGGATTCTGTTGTTGTTCTAAGTTTGTTTTTAAGGCAATTGGGGTTAAGTGACTTGCCCAGGGTCACACAGCTAGTAAGTGTCAAGTGTTTGGTCTGAGGGATTTGAACTCAGGTCCTCCTGACTGCAGGGCCAGTGCTCTATCCACTGCGCCACCTAGCTGCCCCCTGTTGGAAATTTGATCAGGTTTTTTGGATTCCTACAGTGCAAAACTATGATATGGTACATGGTTCAACCCAAGGCATTCTATGAATGTGCTCATAGGGTTGAGAGAGAAAAGAAGAAATTCTGATGGGGCTAAAGTGAAAGAAGTCATTAAGGCTTTGAAGGCATCATATACTCAATGCTGTCTGTGCTGTTTTATAGAGGATCATAGATTTTTATCTGGAAGGGATTTTAGAGGGCGTGGTGTCCAACCCCTTCACCTTACAGATGAGGAAAATGAGGCTCCAAGGGCTTAAGAGAATTGTCCAAAGCAAGTAAATCCATCGCTGTATCTTTTGTGTCACTTCCTCCATCCTTAGTGTAATTCAAGATATGAGATGTACTGAAGGGCAGGGTGGGAATGAACAAGCTCTAACACATTGTGTATAAGGAATCACTTAGGAGAAGAGATACAGAGAATGTCATCAAAAAATGTTGGATCAAAAGAAAAAAAAAAAGGATGGGCTGGTCGCATGAGGAGAGCATGGGATGATCAACTGAAGCCCATGTGCTTCACTGGTTTCCTCATGATGACAAGAGAACTTGAAGAAGGCCCCTAGCCCATTGGTTGGACTTCCTATGGCAACCTTATGGCAGGAAATGGATAAGAATTATACAGAAGATGGACAGGGGAGAGGAGTTTCAAACTTTGCCAATCTGGAGGGGTTTTCCATATCAGCGACTTCACAAATCCATTGGGGGTTGGAGGTATTCTGACAGACCTTCCCAAGGTGTTGGAAACATAATACTCTAGTATGGACAATCCCATATAAACTAGATTCTTGGCAAGGTTTTCTGGTACATTAAAAATAATAGCTAACATTTATTTTAAGCCTACAATGTGCTAGGCACTCTAACTGGTTACAATTATCATCTCGGTTGATTCTTGTAACAATCTTAGGAAGTAGGTGCTATTTTACAGATTTTATAGATTTTACGTATGAGGAAACTGAGGCCCAGAGAAGTTTGTGACTTGCCCAGGGTCACAGCTAGTAAATGTCTGAGGCCACATTTGAACTCAGAGCTTTATCCACTGTACTACCTAGCAATTAGCTTCCTAATTAGAGAGAGGTGTGGAACAGACATCTTAGAAACCTCTTTCCCAATGACAAGACTCAAATAGTTCTATGCATTCTATAGCTCCCTTCATCTTCTAAATGAAGAAAGCTAAAGTCAGTTAAAAACAAACCAAAACAAAGTTCTAGTTAATGATATTCTCCCAGAAGATTAGGTATTCTTTTCTCTTTCAACTTACATATGCTACCCAGAAGCCTCTGATTTTCCTGTAAAGTCCATTGAGAATTCCAGATGTTCTGGGAATAATGTTCAAATACCATAGCTTTATCTAACCATAACAGATGCTGCCCTATCCTCAGAACTGTCTCTGCGGTATGGCAAATTAGAGCTATTGCCAGATTGGACCAGGAGGATAGGCAGTGACTAAGGGAGGCAGCTGGTGGAGGAGATACAAGGAGGTGGTTCAAGCAACTGGTGCTCAAAAGTGTCTGAGGCTTATTTACATGCGGTCAGCCCAGAAATTATCTTACTGTTTGCAGGGCAAATGGCTAAGGGGACTGCTTCCTACCTTCACACAACCCTTTCGGGCTGTATTTTGCTTTTCAGCGTGGAAAGGGGTGTGGTAGAAAGAATTCTGAGTCTGATATTGGAGGACCTGAAGTGCCTATAGCACCTGTAGTGCTAGTTGAATAAAATAGAATTTTTTCTCTCTGTCTCTCTCACCCTCCCTCTCCTTCCCCCTCCCCCCATCCTCCTTGAGGTCCATAGGCTATTTCCACTTTAAACATATGTCCCTTTCCATGTTTAAAATTTCTTCCTATTCTGGAATCTTCTATGCCTGGAAACTTTCATGTTCTGCATTCTAGAATGAGGGGGAGGGAAGGCAGAGGGAGCAATCTCTGAGGTCTGCCTGCCTTTGACATCAGAAATGTGGAACCAATGAGAGCTCACCCCTTCCTGGAAAGCCTGTGGCACTCACCTCTGTCAATGAGCTGTGTTGGTAGATGGGTGGATGGGATATCCAGGTCGTCAATCAATCACCATGCATTCATTAAGTGCTTACTATGTACCAGGCACTGTGCTGAGCACTGGGGAGTCACAGATAAAAATAAAAGCACCCCAACCTCTTGGAGCTTGTACTCTACTGACGATCATAGATTTTGAGCTAGAAGTGACCCTTGAGGTCAGTGAGTCCAACCCCCTCATTTTGTAGAGGAGAAAAGTGAGTCTGAGGGAGGTCAGGTGACAAAACAAGGACCCAGGTGTTGTCCCCAAGTATTGAGAAGTGATGAGAGTTTGCTGTGACCTAGGTGTGTCAAGTTAGAGGGTGGTCACTCCCAGGACCATTGCTAATCCCCATGCCCAAGGCTTAGCGGACCCTGCCTTAAGCAACCAAGACAAAGTTGTGGCCTTCTCCTTTTGGGGACAGAGGCCTGGCAGAAGCCTTAGCCCAGAACCCCTCTTCTTCTCTTGTCTCTGCTCTTCCATATCTCTGCCTCTGGGTGTCTCAAGTCAGGCCTGATGTCTTTCATTTTGTGGTTTGTCCTTCGTTCTCAAAAAGGACCATGACATCAAGGAGGTGATGCCATGACATGGAAGTGAGTTAGATTTAAGTGAGGGAGAGCTGTGCAAAGTCACCAGCCTCACTTTCTCCTCTGGAGCCATCTGAGTCCCGCTGCATCCAGGGCCATCTCCAGTCATCCTCATGTCTTTCATTGTGGGCATTAAAATATGCCTGTAATCATGGCCTATTGCTTTCAGCATCACTGACCTATCTGACTCTTTTGTGAAAGCCTCTAAAGTCTGTTGAAATGGACTTAGGAAGCAACGATATTCTGGCCTGAATTGATCCTTCACTTTGGCTTAGATTTGAAAGGAAATATCAGGAAATGAATGGGTCAGAGAAGTGACTCCCTACACAGAGCTCTGGTGCCTTTTAGAAGGGCCACCAGCTGGTACAGAGACCCCTTCCATTGTCAGGGCATCCATCAGTCCTTGCTTCCTGGTAAATCACTTACCTGTTATCATTTGATGAATAATTCTGCTTCCCTAAGCTCTCCTGGGTTTTCACATTTGCAATTATTCTTTCCCTCTCCCTCCCCCCCTTTCTTTCTCTCTCCCTCTCTGTCTCTGTCTTTCTATCTCTTTCCTGCCTTCTACCCCTCTATCCCTCCCTTTCTCTTCCTTTTCGTCTGTTTCTTTCTTTCCATCTGTTTTTCTTTCCATCTCTCTGTTTCTCTTTCTTTTCCTCTGTCATCTCCCTCTTTTTCCTTCCCTCTCCCCACCTCTTTCTCCCTCTCTGACTTTTTCTCCTTCCATTGTCCTTCTTCTCTCCCTCTTTCTTTCCTTCCCTGCCTCCGTCCCTCCCTGTCTCTCTCTCTCTCTCCCTTTCCTTCTCTGTCTTTCCCCACCTTCTCTCTCTCTCTCTTTCTCTCTTATTTTTTCCCTCATAAAATGATTGATACAATGTTATTGCTTACCCTAATATCTTGTCTAATTATCTTGTTAAATCTAATGTTTCCCAGCTCAAGCATCTTTCCCCTTGCAAATTACCTCATATTTATTTTACTTATGATGTGTATATGTATGTGTGTGCTGTCTCCTCCATCAGAATATAAGTCCCTCAGAAAGCAGAAGGTTGTCTCATTTCTGTGTTTGTATCCCTAGAGCCTCACTCATAGTGGGGGCCATTAATAAGTGCTTGTTAGTTAAGTTGATTTCCTGCTGTCTTGTGAGAGTGTTTACATTGGTGATTATGTTGTGTTGCATGTGAATAGTCAATTGAGGAATCTTGGGTATAAGATAATTTGAGTGTTTGAGGAGTAGAATAGGGTTCTTCTAAACTTGGTGATAACATTTCCCATTTTAACAGTACTTAAAATTTACAAAATGCTCTCTTTCAAATATCTTTGGGAGATAGGGAACAAAAACATTATTATCCTTATTTTACACATGAAGAAACTGGGGCTTAAAGAGTTAATAAGATTGTTGATTTAGAGCTAGAAAGAAATTCAGAGGTCAGCCAGTCCAAGACCCTTGTCTTACATATGAAGAAACTAAAACCTGGAAAGTGAGCTGCCTATAGTTATGCCGGGAGTACGTGGCAGGACCTGGGTTTGGAAGTTAAGTCCACCGGTTTTTCAATTCAATTTAATTCTGAATTGGTAACAGACATTTATTAAGTAGCAGTGACCTATTAAAGTTACCCTGAATTCCTATACACTGGTGAAGTTCCAAATATAATAAGACAGGGTTCCTAAACTTGAGGAACTCATCTGCTTTTTCTCAGTTTCCAGGACTGTCATTATGTTTGGGTAATTAACAATGCATGTCAATCAGTGGGAAGTTTACAGCTGAAAGGGCATTATGATCCTGACTGTTATTTGACACCGGGCAAGTCTCAGCTTCCTGGGGCCTCAGTTAAGACCATAGATTTAGAGTTGGAAGAGATGTTAGAGCCCATTGAGTGGAGCCCTCTTATTTTGCAGATGACAGAACACGGAACAGAGAGGCTAAGTGGCTTGCTTAGTATCGCACAGCTGATAAGTGTGATCCACTTCTTGAATTCAGGTCCTCTTGATTCTAATTCCAGTCACTCTATGTCATGCCTCCTCTTGTTTCCTTCTCTGTCAAATGAGGGAGCTAGAGAGGTGATCTCCAAGATCCTTCTGAATTAGAAATCCTGTGGTGTTAGCAGTGATTATTATATTATGTTTATATATTTCTTTGTATATTATTTAATATTATATATATAGATGCACATATATACATATATGTGTGTGTGTGTATACATATATATCATATATATAATAGGCATTCAAAGGAGGCTGAGACGACATCTGCCTGGGGTAATCAAGGAAGGCTTCATGAGAGAGTTACAAGTTGAACCTAGATGAATGGGTAACTTTGCATAAATAAAATAAATGCTACGAAAAAAACATGGAAGGAGAAATAGCTTGGATGGAGTTCAGAGTCCCCCAGGGAGAAGTCAAGCCCTCCAGTGCAGGTGCTGTTGAGGGTTTTTGTCTTTGCGCCCCCAATACCTAGTACAGAGCCTTGCACGTAACTGAATTGCATTGAATCTCCAAGTTGGAAGGGAAATCAGAAACCAGCTAGATTATCTTCTCTCTAGTGTAGGAATTCTCTCCATAATATCCCCACCAAGTGATTGTCCATCTCTGCTTAAACATTTCTACTGATGGGCAGACATTGTTAGATAGTTCTAATCAGAACTGTAACCAGGAATTCTTTGGCCAGGGGCAGAAACAGCAGAGGGCCTGCAGGAGTGAATAGAGGAGAGTTTGTTTGGGGCAGGGGTGTGTGTATAGGGGTGATGTAGAAAACAGTATAAGCCAGAGGCAAGCAGAGACAGAAGCACCTTTTTTCCCCTTTCCTTTCTCTTTCCCTTCTCTTCCCTTCCTTTCTCTCCCTTCCTTCCTCTCCTCTCCCCTCCCCTCCTTTCTGCTCCCTTTCCTTCCCATTTCTTCTCCTCCCCTTCCTTCCATTTCCTTTCTCTCTACTTCTATCCCCTCCTCTTCCTTCTGCTCCTTTCCTTTCCCCTTCCTCCTTTTCTACCTTTAAAATACAAATTAAGTATTTTGTTATGCTGAACTTGACAAACACCAGCAAACAAACATTTCCATACACAAAGAGCAGAAAAAGAAGATTTATAAATGATGCTGCAAGGATGCTGGAGGCAGCAGTGTGAAGAGTTAGAAGGGAGTGTCCCATCAGTGTCCATCAGTGTCCTAAACATGCCCCTGCAGATATTGTGCTCCTGGAGGGGGCTTCCACAGTGACCGGATCCTGGGTGTGGCAAGGCTGGAAGAAAGGGCACAGTGGTATTGTGGTGTAGACAGGTTGGAGCTTTGCAAAGTTTAAGGATCAGGGGTCTTTCGAGGACTCTGGGAAAGAAGCATATTCCCACCCACCTGTCCCAGAGGTCAATACCCTAGGCAAAGCCTCTGTGCCCTGGCTCTAAGGCTTAAGGAAGATAAAGTTAGAAAAGTAAACTGGGGTCAGAGTATTTAGGACCTCAAATTCCAGGCAGTGGAATTTGGATTTTACCCATAGGAAATAGAAAGCCACTAGACAATTGAGCTAACTTTTTCAGATCTAAGCAGTTCCCATCTTTTGTAAATCAAGCTTTACATGACTCAGGATAGCATGGGCAGGTCCTTAAGTGAGAGCTGCAGAAGAATTCAGAAATGAAAGCCATGAAGTGGGATAAGGAAGTCAAAGATGCTAAAGATAGACCGAGATAGACAGGTTCTAATAGGGAGCTGGATGGCATTATTAATCAAGTGGACACTTGATGTCCATCAGAGATAGGGCTGGCTGGTCGAAGAGGAGACTGGACGGCAGCCACTGCTGGAAAGAAGGTGGGGCCGCCTAGGGCCAGAGTGAGGGAGCCAGCGATCAGCTTTCCCTCCAATTGATGAGGGGATTAGGATGCTCTGATGAGCCAATTCAGGCTTGGAAAAAGGATGTCAGGGATGAAAGCTCATTCTCCCAACCCTGTGGATTTAATGCTTTGGAGACCATCTTCTCTTCCTTTCCTTTCCTTTTCCCTTCTGTTTCCCTCCCTTTTCTCTTTTTCTTTCCTTTCCTCCTTTCCTTTTCTTTTTAAATATTAAGAATTTTGTTATACTGAACTTGACAAACACCAACAAACAAACATTTCCATATACAAAGAGAAGAAAAAGATTTATATGTGACACTGCAAATCCCATTTTGTACCGTACAACTTTTTGTTTTAAAGTATATATTCAATTAAGCATGTTCTAAAGCTGCCTTGCTAGTTTAAGAGTATTCAGAATTTAGTGACTTTTGAGGCAGAGTTTCAAATTGCTTTCCAGAATGGTTAAGCAGTTGAACCAACCTTAGTGTGCATTACTGTGTCTGACCTCCTGGCCCCCGCACCTCCAACCATTGTCATTTTCCCTTTTTGTTGTCTTTGTCGATCTGATGGGTGTGATATGGAACCTCAGAGTTGTCAATTTTTAGTTCTCTTATTATTAGTGATTGGGAATATTTTTATATGGCTTTTGCTAGTTTTCTTTTCTTAAAATTGTCTTTTCATATCCTTCGATCATTTACCTGTTGGGGGCTGGCTCTTATTTTTTATAAATTTGAATCAGTTACCTATATATCTCTGATGTCAGACTTTTATCAGAGAACTTGTTATAATGATTCTTTCCTAATTATTTCCCTCCTAATTTTAGCTGCGCTGATTTTGTTTGTACAAAAGCTTTTTAATTTTATGTAATTAAAACTGTCAATTTTTATTACTGATCCTTTATCTCTTGCTTGGTTAAGAACTCCTCCCTCCCTCCATAGTTGTCAAAGTTAACTCCTTTCCCTTTCGTTCCTCTTATTTATGATGAGACCTTTTGTATCAATGTCGTGTAACCATTTGGAGCTTATCATGCTACAAACTGTGCGGTGCTGGTGTAAATCTAGTTTCTATCCCACTGTTCTTAGTAGTTATTGCCAAATAGTGAATCTTTACCCTCGTTGGTTGAAGTCTTTTTATTGATTAAATCCAATGGTAAACTTGCCATTATGTCTGTTTGTTTCTAGACCTTGTGTTCTTAAGTAGGTTCTTAATATAAATGCTTATTACCTTCCCTTTCCTTTCCCCTTTATCTCATTGATAAAATTTTCTATTTTTAAACTACTTCCAAATAGTTTTGATGATTGCTATTGGTAACATATTTTGAAATCTAGTACTGCTAATCTCATTTTCTTCCCACTTAAAAAAATTTTTTTTGAGATTCTTGATCTTTTTTTTCCCTCCAGGTAAATTAGTATTTTTTTTTTCTATTTTAATAAGTAACCCTTTGGCAGTTTGATTCTTATGGCAGAAGGGAGAAGAGGGGAATAAACATTTATATAGTTCCTACTCTGTGATAGACACTGTGCTAAGCACTTTACAAATATCTCATTTGATCAAATTGATTACAAATATTATCTTATTATGGAACTGAATAAGTATATTAATTGTGGTAGTAGTGTCATTTTTATTATATTGACTTGGCCAAATATCGCTCCAGTTATTTAGGTCTGTCTTTATTTCCATTAAGAGTGTTTTATAGTTGTCTTTATATCTTTATAGGGCAGCTAGGTGGTGCAGTGGATAGAACACTGAGCCTGGAGTCAGAAAGACTCACCTTCCTGAGTTCAAATCTGGCTTTAGACACTTACTAGCTGTGTGACCCTGGGCAAGTTACTTCAACCTGTTTGTCTCAGTTTGCTCATTTATAAAATGATCTGGAGAAGGAAATGGCAAACCCCTCCAGGATCTTTGCCAAGAAAACCCTAAATAGGGTCATGAAGAGTCAGACACGACGGAACAATATTTTTAGGTAGTTCCCATGTGCTTCTTGTTAGGTGGACTCCCAAATAGTTTATATGATCTATAATTATTCTAAATGAAATTTGTCTTTCTACCTCTTCCTACTAGGTTTTGTTAGTAAAGTACAGAAAGGCTTGTGTTCGGTGTGGATTTATTTTATATCTTGCAGCTAAGTGGCACAATGGTTGGGGTCAAGAAGAGCTGAATTCAAGTCTGGCCGTAAGACATTTATTAACCATGTGACCCTGTGCAAGTCACTTACTTCTCCCATCTGTAAAGTGGGAAGAATAATGGCACCTGCCTCTCGGGGCTGTTGTGATGATAAAATGAGATAATATTTGCAAAGGGCTTAGCAAATATCTTAAAGCACTATGTAATACCAGCTATTATCATTATTACTATTATTATTTTGCTGGTTATTATTTTAATTAATTTTCTAGATAAATATCTGAGGTATGCTAATCTTTTTATAGATGGAAATGTGCAAAAAACAATGGTTTTGTTTCTTCTTTGCATTTTCTAAATCCTGGGCAAGTCACTTAACTGCTGCCTCAGTTTCCTCACTTGTAAAATGGAGGTAATAATAGCATCTATCTCCCAGGGTTGTTATGAGATTATATTTTTAAAGCATTTTGCAAACCTAAAAATGTTATATAAACCATAGCTATATTATTATTATTATCCCTATCTCTTGTTATTAACATAGTCTCTTAGGTTTATAATTTTCCCAATACTGAAAGTTATTCCCCTCCTACCTCATATTTTGATTCTCAGGACATCATCACCATGCCTCCTGCCCTGTAACCCTGGAAATTCCCTCAGAATCTGTGGCCTTCTCACCTTGAAACATTCCTTTGCCTCACTGCAATCCTCTCCTTGTTAAGTTTCTCCTGGGGACTCCATTAGTTAAAAGATTATCTATTTTATTAGGTTCCCCCCCCCCCCCCCAAATCTCCTGGTTATATTTATCACTTCATAAGGATAACATTGATTGAGTCAAGCTATCAAATCATAATACCCTACTTAAAGTAAGTGACAAGATACTACATTTTATACCTTTGAGAGGTGAGAACCATGTGTGAACAGCATCCAGGCATTTATCAATTTATCTAGGCAATCTATCAATCATAGACTTTAGACCAAATATGAAACAATCTTAATTAATTTGGAAGTTCTTGAAAAGCATTGGATGTATGAGATGATGCCACATAAGAAGTGTGTTCAGATTGGTTGAGCAACTTGGTCGTGCCTTATGGGCTTGTATAAGATCGTTAACATAATTTTGAATTGGTGATCTAACTGCTTAAGGTGGAAGCCTTCTAGCCAGCCCCTTGAGAAAAAAATCATTTGTGGGGGAAGAGAAGAGCTCTAACCTCAGCCTCAGTCTCCTCTATGCTCTCATCCTTGGCTGGAGGGGCATTGTGTGAGTTTTGAAAGTTATGCAGGATTTTGAACTTTCTGTCAGCATTTCCAAATCAGTGACGGTAGTTTTTACAGGGGGAGGTAGGGACAAAATGCATGTAATAAGGAAAGACAGATTCAAGGTTCTACAGGAAGCCCAGCAGAAAAACTATGCCATGCCTAAGGAGAATATTTTGGTGACTCTAGCAAAAGGACTTCAAGGAGCTACGGGTTAGCACCTGTGCCACGTGTAATTAACCTCTGTTTGCCTCAGTTTCCACAATTGTAAAATGGAGATAATAATATCTGCCTCTGAGGGTTGTTTTGAGGATCAAATGAAATAATATTTATAAAGTGATTAGCATGAATCCTGGTTCATGGGAGTAAATATATATATATATATGTATAATGTACATATATATACATATACATACACACATACATATACATATATATAATTACAACAAACTCTTTGGATGTATGTATATATGTGTGTATATATTCAACAACTTTCTTTCCATTTAAGATGAGTGAGGTTCATCTGATGCTTGTTCCCCTCCTTCTGTGTATTCTACATAAGTTCTGTCCCTTTTTCTCTCATTTCTTCCCTAGTGTATTGTTTTTCCTTCCCTTTTCTTTTCTCTTCTAAGACCATCAAACAAAATCATCCCCTGTCCCTCTGTTTCTCTTAATTCTCTCTGTGATCGTTGAAAAGGTAGGATTTTGATGGAACCCTTGTCTTTTCTCCCGCATTAGGATATAAGTCCTTGATCATTGTTTATTCCCTTTTAAATGCTCAACTATATTTACTTTTCTGTTTCTCCTGATTCCTGCATTTGCAATTCAGACTTTCTGCTCAACTCTGATCTTTTCATCAGTTATGCTTAAAAATTCTCTATTCCATTTCCTCCCTGTACTCAGTCATGAGTGTTGTTATTCTTGGTTGAAAATCTTTCTTTTTTGTAATTTTATATTCTAAGATTTTTTTCTCTTCTTTTTGGTAGTTGCTGCCAAGTCTTATGTGATCCTGACTATGGTTCCATGGTACTTGAATTTTTTCTTTCTCCATGATTACAGTATTTTTTTCTTTTTCTTAGAAGCTCTGGGTTTTGGCAATGACATTACTTTGAACTTAGATTTTGGAGTTTGTTTCAGGAGGTGACTAGTAGATTCTATTTTTACTCTGTCCTTTGGTTCTGATAAATCTGTACAGTTTTCATTTATGTTTTCTTGAAATATGGTATCCACAGATACCTTTGTTACTGGTCTTTGATTTTAGAGAATCTAATGAATCTCTGCTTGACCTGTTTTCTAGGTCAGTTGTTTTGATATGAAATACCTTACATTTTCTTTTGCTTTTTTAATCTTTTGATTTTGTCTTGATATTTCTTATCATCTCAGAGAGTTAGGGCTATTGTAGTTTTCAGGTACTTCATTATTTGGATAAGATTTTTTTACCTTCTATTCTATGCTATTTTTCTCTTTCCACATTTTTCTCCAGGGCTCTTATTTCACTTAAAATTCCAGTTTTTAATTTATTGTTTCCTTTCTTCTACTACTACTTTTAGTAGTCTTTATGGCCAAGCCATTTTTTCCCTCTGGGGCTCTGCTTGTAGTTGTGGCAGGGTTACTCTCTTTTCTGGGTTTACCTGGGCATTTTTTTGAGCTATCACATTTCTTCATGGAGATGAATATCTTCTCTTGTTTACTTAAATCTTCAGCTTCAATTCTTGATTTGATTGTTTGTGCCAGGGTCGGGTTTCTCCTTCTTCACAATTTTTGATGGTATGGTAAGGCCCTGATTGTTCCTAGCCTGTTTTCTGGGTTCCTGTCATTATTTTCCACCCTCCCATGTGCTAACAAGTTTTAGTGCCCCTGGCTGGAGCTGTGTGGTCTGCCTTCTTTGGCCAGAGTATCTCCATCCCATACTTGTTTCAGGCTTCCCCACTCCAGACACCAGTGTCGGTTTCTAGCCCATTTACCTGAGCTCATGCTGGCTTTACTAGTGGGATGCCCCCTCTAGAGCTCTTAGCTTCTGGTCATCTTTTTATATAGTTCTGGGGTGGATGAAGGAGTTTAGTCATGTTTCATTTTGTGTTTCTTGATCATTATTTGTTCTGGTGCCTTCAAAGCATTGCTGGAGTATATGAAGAAGAAATGGACTCCCCTTTCATACCATCATCTTAAACAGAAGTGTAAGACTATATTTTCAGGGGCTCTCCTATTTTTGTTTTTGTTTTTAATAAAAAGAGGCATAGCAGGGAAGTTAGAAAATCCCACCTGGTTTGTTTATTCTGGATTTATACTTTGGTTCTCTGAGAAGCTGCCCACAGGGCTATTGGTGTCACTTACATTTCTTTCATGCATCATTCATGGAGCTTCAGAAATTTAATGTATGCATGTCTACCCACAGAGAGATAGGATATTCTGCACGAGTGGTTTATAAGGATCTACAAGCAGCATCCAAATAAAGTATAATCTCATTTCTTTCCATTTATTCCATAGCAACCTAATATTTAAAAAATCTAGTTGGTGCTAAATTTCTTAATCTCCTGTTATCAAGAAGCTGCTGGTTTGATCACCCTTCCATAAAAGATACTTACATTTGGCCTGTTTAGTAATCTCTCATATTTAAAGTATTTTATGGTTTAAAAAGATGCCCTCGTAAGCTGGGTGATACAAGAGTTATTACCCTAATTTTATAGCTTCAGTCCAATGTTTTACCACTTATTTTTTACTTCCTGTATGACCACCTTGGCATGAAAACTACTGACTCTAAAAGTATATGTTGATTGAGTTTGGAGTTTCTTAAATGTCCTTCATAGAATTTCAGAGTATGACAATCAGTGACTCTAAAGTTTAATTTCAGAAACATAGGTAGGGAATTTGAAAGGATTTCAAAGGTCATCTAGTCCAACACCCTTATTTTTCAGATGAGGAAGCTGAGTTACAGATATTTAACTTGTTCATGATCACCTACATAGTAAATTTCAGAGGTGGGATTTGAATCCAGGTCTTCTGACTTGAAAATCAGTCATATTTCCACTCACTATGTTGGCTCTTATCCTTTACAACATGGTACATATGCGGCAATTATTTTCAGGGCATTCTTCTTGTAAATGTTTATCATGAACACTGCAAGACTACTTGTTCAAATGCCCCATGAAATCATGTTTTCTATTGCCTTTGGAGGTATAATTGATATGATATTTATAATAAATCAATTTTAAAAATTTTATTTCTTCAAAGATAACAAGTGAAATATCTTTCCACTTATCTCTCTCCAACTTCCTCTTGTTTTCTGGTTTCTTTTATAGCACGAATGTCAAGAACAATATGTTTTAGTTGCTCTGATATTACACCTGCTTATTGGTTACTAGACAAGGGTCTCACATTTCGAATCCCCACTTAATGTCCGTAGATGGTCTTAAATCCGTGATTCTGAGTACCAGCTGACATCTTTTCTTCTACAATTCTTGTCACTACAGAAGTAGGTGAGGGCTATGCAACTTTATTTCATGAGTTGATATGGCCAAAAATTTAAACACCACATGGCCCTATGGTTGCTGCTGAGTTTCTTTTTATTAACTCTTTACTCTCTGGGCCTCAATTCTATTCCTTTGCTAACATCATTAGTGTTGAACTTGGATTCATAGAATCTGAGTCCAAGTTAAGCGTTCTTTTTAATGTATGATGCTAGCTAGGTATTATTTCCAATCTACTTACCATGTGAAGAACAGGAACCTTTCCTTTGAGCCTTAACTGAGAATGCTTTCAAAAGGCATGACCTCCTCAATACATCTTTTTTCCTCCCTGGCTACAATTGAGGGAAGACATGTCTCTGGGTGTGGAGAGAGGCCTCAGACCTTACTCTCCCCACTAGGGGCATACATTGCCTCTGCCCTTTGCTTCTTATCATTTTTTTTTCTGGTCTTAGCTGAGGGAGTATAGGACTAGGCTGTGTTGCTACTGACCTATTTGACCCAGTATAGTGGTAGATCTTATGCAACCAAAAGGGCGCATTAGCAACTCAACCATTGGCCATGCCAGTTTCAGAAGTGAACTTGTTGGGGCAAATGCTTGGTAGTAACATCTTGAAGGATGACCCCCAATCTCCTCAGAGACCAAGGTGGCATAGAAAAGAGTGTGCCTCCTAGGTTTTGGGAGGAAATGTTTTATAACTTCTGTTTTTGCTATAGTAAATTTGGGGCAGCTAGATGGCACAGTAGATGGAGTGCTGGGCCTGGAGTAAGGAAGACTCATCTTTCTGGGTTCAAATCTGGCCTTAGATACTTATTATCTGTGTGACCCTGGGCAAGTTATTTAACCCCATTTGCCTCAGTTCCTCATCTGTAAAATGAGCTGGAGAAGGAAATGGCAAATCATTCTAGTATCTTTGCCAAGAAAACCCCAAATGGGATCATGAAGAGTCAGACTTGACTAAAAATGATTGAACACTCAGTAAATATTCCATTTGTAAAAATCTAATTAATGCTACCTGGTTAAATGATACTGGGACACTAATCACTGAAAGTTTTCTAATAGAAGGGAGACATTAACTGTAACTAGGGATTAATTTTGGGGAATCTAGCTGATAGCATTAGAGAGACAATGTCATTGGAAAAGATGTAGCTAGCCTTGCTCTGGGGGACCTGACTCATCAGTGTGAGTGAGAGTTGGCTAAGGATCCTCAGACCCTATCAGGGCTTCACATTGATCAAAAACAGAATGTGTTGCTAGGATGATATCTGACACCCTTCCAGCATGATAGAACCTGTTAGAACTTGTACTTTGGTAAAATAACCTTCCAGAACCTCAAGTCATGGCCATGCCACAATGTAGTACCAGGGTAAGGCTTTGTGGAGAAAACACACTCAACTATTTATTTACAAGAGACAGAAAGCTGGTCAGAAGGGCTAACATTGGATCACAGAGTCAGCTAGAATTTTGGGGTAGACATAATGAGACATACTTTAATAGGGATAAATACAAAGGTTTAAAAATTGAACTTCACAATGGCTACACAGCAATTCATTGGAAAAAGATTTGTGGCCTTTAGTGGACTGCAAGCTCGATATGAGTCAACAATGTGATACAGTGGCTAAACACTTGATGCTATCTTAGGCCTCATTAACCCCTCCTAGATTACTGCCTTGACATGGTGAAGGGGCTTTTGTAGCTCAATGAAACTATGAGCTGTGCCGTGCAGGATTACCCAAGATGGCCAGGTTATAGTGGATAGTTCTAACAAAAGGTAGTCCACTGGAGAAGGAAATGGCAAACCACTCCAGGATCTTTGCCAAGAAAACCCCATGGACAGTATTAAGATGACAAAAGAGATGACCCTGAAAGAGGAGTCCCCCGGGTCAGAAGGTGTCTAACATATTACTGGAGAAGAGTGGAGGACAACTACAAGTAGTTCCAAAACTAATGAAACAGCTGGGCCAAAACTGAAAAGAAGCCCAGCTGTGTCTGGTAACAAAAGGAAAGTCCCATGCTATAAAGATTAGTAGTGTATAGGAATCTGGAATTTAAGGTCTATGAACCAAGGCAAGCTAGAGGGGCTCAAACAGGAGATGGAAAGATTAACCATGGACATCTTGGGTGTCAGTGAACTTAAATGGATGGAAATGGGTGAATTTAATTCAAGTTATCACTACATATACTACTGTGGACAAGAATTCCTTAGAAAAAATGGAGTAGCCTTCATAGTTAATAAAAGGGTGAGAAAAACAGGACTGGGGAATAATTTCAAAAATCACAGAATGATATCTGTTTGAATACAGCCCAAAAGGCAATTCTACACATGGACATCACCAGGTGGGCAATATCTGTTTGAATCCAATGTTCAACATCACAGTAACACAAGTCTATGCTCCAACCACTGATGTCAAAGAGGCCAAAGTTGATCAGTTCTATGAAGATCTATAATATCTTCTAGAAACAACACCAAAAAAAAAAAGTCACATTCATCATAGGGGATTAGAATACTAAAGTGGGAAATCAAAAGATAATTGAAATAATAGGCAAGTTTGACCTTGGAGTACAAAATGAAGCAGGGCAGAGAATAATAGAGTTTTGTCAAGATAGGTTGTTCATCATAGCAGACACTCTTGTTCAACAGCCCAAAAGGTGATTCTACACATGGACGTCACCAGGTGGGCAATATAGAAATCAGACTGATTATATGTTTTGTGGTCAAAGATAGAGAAACACAGAACAATTTGTTCTGTGGTTTGGATTCAGTCAAAGGGCTGCACTTGATGACCTAGAGGGCCACATGTGGCCTCAAGGCTGCAGGTTCCCTGCACCTGCTCTATCCAGTGAGTTGAAACAAGACCTGGAGCTGACTATGGTTCAGATCATGAGCTTCTTCTGGCAAAATTCAGACTTAAATTGAAGAGAGTAGGGAAAACCATCAGACCATGTAAGTATGACCTAAATAACATCCCTTATGAATATGAATATGAAATGATGAATAGATTTAAGAGATTAGTTCTGGTAGACAGAGCATCTCAAGAACTGTGGACAGAGGTGGGCAATATTATACAGGAGGCAGCAACAAAAAACATCCCGAAGAAAAAGAAGAACAAGAAAGCAGAATGGCTGCCTAATGAGGCTTTACAAATAACCAAGAAAAGAAGGAATATGAAAAGGAAAAGAGAAGGGGAAAGATATATTCAACTGAATGCAGAATTCCAGAGAATAGCAAGGAGATAAGAAGGTTTTCTTAAATGAGCAATGCAAAGAAATAGAAGAAAACAACAGAATGGGAAAGACAAGCAACCTCTTAAAGAAAATTAAAGATATCAAGGGGATGTTTCATGCAAAAATGGGCATGATAAAAGATAAAAATGGTAGGGACTTAGCAGTAGAAGAGGTGGCAAGAATATACAGAATTATACATGAAAGATCTTAAAATCACCAATAACTACAATGGCATGGTTACCGATCTAGAACCAGACATCCTGAAGAATGATGTCAAGTGGGCCTTAGGAAGCATTGCTAACAGTAAGAAGGTGATGGAATTCCAGCTGAGCTATTTAAAATCCTAAAAGATGATGCTGTTAAAGTCCTGCACTCAATACGCCATCAAATTTGGGAAACAGTGGCCACTGGCATGGAAAAGGTCAGTTTATGTCCCAATCCTAAAGAAGGGCAATGCCAAAGAATGTTCAAATTACCAAACATCTCACATGCCAGCAAGGTTATACCTAAGATTCTGTAAGCTGGGTTTCAGTAATATGTGAACTGAGAATTACCAGAACAGGTTGGCTTTTGAAGAGGCAGAGGAACTAGAGACCAAATTCCTAACATTCTCTGGATTATGGAGAAAGCATGGGGGTTCCAGAAAGACATCTACTTCTGCTTCATTGACTCTACTAAAATATTTGACTGTGTGGATCACAACAAAATGTGGCAAGTCCTCAAGGAGATAGGAGTACCAGATCATTTTACTTGTCTTCTGAGGAACCTGCATGTGGGCTAAGAAGCAACAATTGAAACTGGATATAGAACAACTGATAGGTTTAAAATCGGAAAATGAGTACAACAAGGCTGGGTGTTTATTTATTTAACTTATTTATTTAATATTATTTATTTATTTAACTTATATGCAGAGTACATAATGTGAAATGCCAGGCTGGGTGAATCAGAAGCTGGAATTAAGGTTTCTGAGAGAAATATGAACAATTTCAGATATGCAGATGATACCACTCTGATGGGAGAAAGTGAAGAAGAATTAAGAAGCCTCTTCATGAGGGTAAAAGAAGAGAATGTAAAAGTTGGCTTGAAACTTAACATGAAAAAAACTCAGATCATGACAATTGGTCCCATCACTTCCTGGCAAATAGAAGGAGAAGACATGAAAACAGTGTCAGATTTTATATTCTTAGACTCAAAGATCACTGTAGATGGCTACTATAGCCATGAAATTTAAAGACACTTGCTCCTTGGAAGAAAAGCTATGGCAAATCTGGACAGCATACTAAAAAGCAGAGACATCACCTTGCTGATAAAGGTCCATATAGTCAAAGTTGTGGTTTTTCCAGTAGTAATGTATGGCTGTGAGAGCTGGACTATAAGGAAAGCTGAACACCACAGAATTGATGCTTTTGGATTGTGGTTCTGTAGAAGACTTTTAAGAGTCCCTTAGACAGCAAGGAGATCAAATCAGCCAATATTTAAAGAAATTAATCCAGACTATTCAAATATTGAAGCTGAAGCTTAAATACTTTGGCCACATAATGAGAAGATAGGACTTAATTGGAAAAGGTCCTGATACTGGGAAAGATTGAAGGCAAAAGGACAAGGGGACAGCAGAGGCTGAGATGGATATGAACATGCAATGAACATGAGCTTGGACAGACTTCAAGGAGACACTGGAGAATAGAAGGGCCTGGTGTGGATATTTTTGGTGGGGGTTTAATAAACCACTTGTATTGTTCTTACTGAGTCAAGGATCACAATGTTGGTTCAATGACAGCATGTGATTAGCACGTGACCCATATAAAAGAAGTCAGCCTTCAATGGAAAAGTTACATGAGATAAACTCATTTTGCTGACACCTTCTGGTCTTCATTTTGTGTGTTCTTCCTAATTCTATGCTTTGAGATGATGAAATAAACTTTTTTCCATTGGGAAAAAAATAAAATATTTTGTTAAAAACTTCACGTTGAACATCAACACACCAACGAAATTTGCTTTGTGACATTAATTTCATTATATTTGTAGCCTGTCAGGAGGATCTTCCTCCTCCTCCTCTTCCTCCTCCTCCTCCTTCTTCTTTTTCTTTTCTGTGTTACTGTCTGTCTGTCTCTGTCTTTCTCTTTCTCTGTCTCTGTCTCTCTGTGTCTGTCTGTCTGTCTGTCTCTCTCTTTCTCTCTCCTCTATGAAGATCCTCAGGGCTCAGGGAAATGATTCACAAGAGAGGCTGGTGGAACAAATTTTAGGATTGCACTATGCGAAAAGGTTGATCCCTCTCCACTCCGTGGAATCCTGATGATCTCTTTGAGGTAGGTTGGATAAAAAGAATGCTATCTGTACTTTGTTGCCATTCTTCTTTCTATTTGAATTTCCTGGGGTTCCTGGCATATAGTAAGTGCTTAATAAATGCTTGTTTCCTTCCTTCCTGAGGTCAGATGGCAATACCAGGGGTTGAGAGAAAGGCAACAGCTGCCTAGCAGTGAACATGAATTGGAACACTGGAGAATTTGGGGCCATTTCAGGCTATGAGGAGAGGATGTTTTTTTTTCTATGTGTATCAAGAACCCGACTTCGGTGAGTTTCTCTTTTTCGCTGTCTTTTAATTGATGAGTCTGAGAAGAGGGAATGAATGCTTCTCCTCTCATTCTTCTTTATGAGCTATGAATGTGCACGCTCAGGAATGATTTCTGTTCTCACTGAGGATCCAAGAGGGAGTGAGTATGAATGAGAGAGTTTATATTTTCTTTTGCATATTAATCTCATGCTATTCAAACTATATGATCACATACTGAGTGTGGGAACCTTTGTGTGCCAAGGGAAAAGACTAGAGAGTGAACTATTTCATTGAGCAATTAGCTGCAAACATTAATAGTAAATTTCATATTATAACATTTTATCAATATTCCCTCTCCTAGGTTAGATTAGGGCATGGGGCCAGGAGAGAAAACCACACAACCAGACATCATGTTTGGGAAAGGGAAAGCTTCCTAGTCTTATTCAACATTTTATCTTGATGTGAAGAAAAATCTTCCTACCAATTAGAGTTATCCCAAAGTAGAATGGACCATGTTTTGTTTCTCCTCACCGTAAGTCACTGTATCACCTTTTATTTGGCTAATTCTTATTTAGGGTTGTTCGGACTACATGGCCCCAGAGGTTTCTAACACCTCAAAGGTTCTGTAATCCTGGGGTCAAAGGTTAGCCCCACCAGCCAAGCAAGCCTCTTAGCTTTTCTGGGTCTTAGTTTCTTCCTTTGTAAAAGGTGGAGGGGCTTTGCTGGATACTCTCTGAGACCCTTTCCACCTCTAAGTCCTATAAATGGAGTTGGGTCATTGGCAAGGGTCATGGTTTTCTTTTCTATTAAAAATGCCCAACTTTCAACACCGACCTCATTCCTCCGGTGATACCGCTCGTACCTCTAGAAACTCTGAAATGGTTAAAAGCTTAAAAATCATGAGATTTAAAAACTTCATGCATCTGAAGTTCTGAGGCTCTCAGAAGTATCTGGGAAGTACATAAAATGACACTATTTGTCGGGGTTAAGGTCATGGGAAAGACATCTGTTCACATTTGTGGAACATATTGTCATAGAAAACTACTCCACATAGAGTGATGGAGTTGAAAAATCCAGCAACAAGACACACTTACATCACCCACCAAACATGTCTATCGAAAATTACTTGAAAATCATCATCATCGTTTTATCTTGAGTCCCACCAAAACATTATGATTAACTGGCCAGAACAAAGGCTCCCTGCTTTTGTTTTGGGCCACGGCCGTTTGAAGCAAATGGAATGTGACTGTAATAAGGGCTTAAGCTTGATCAGCCTCTTAGACCTCATTAGGCTGCCGTCATATGAAAGAGCTGGGAGGGTGAGAGAAGCCCACAACTTTTCACACAACACTCTGGGGCCCAACAAGGAAGGAAGGCTGACAGGTGCAGAGGAAATAAATGGAGCCCGCCATAAGATAACTCCATTGCAGCAATAACTCCTTGAGGGCACAGACTCTGGAGGGTGCTCTATATTACCGAGTCAAGAAATTTCAGTGATACATTGTTCATGAGAAAAATCCAACAAGGCAATTACAGGAAAGGGCAGGAAGGCCCCGCTATCTTCCAATCAGATTTTCAATATTTAACTATTGCTTCTGAAGTAGGCTACGCCCGGGGGAATTATGCAACATCTAGGGAGATTTGCTGGTAATAATGGATTTTGCATTACATATGAAGGGAGTTCTTTGTCTGTCTATTTTTTCTGGGTGCCTCCTCTATGGTTACTTCTGCCTTATTTGCATTTCTGCTTGCAAATTTGCCTCAATTATGAACAAAGAAATAATCAGGATGAAGTCTCTTTTACTGCCAGGCCCTGTGCAGAGCACAACCACTTGACCCTATACTAATTAACTATATTGGGCTGTATTCCATTTTCATTTGCACATGGAGGAATCCCAGGGATTCCAGTGAGAGTGAGTGGCAGAAGCCAGATCTGGCCAAGAATGGATGTAAGTGTTGTAAGATTCATGAAGTGTTTTGTTAATCTGAAAGTCCTGTATCATTGTGAGGTAGCCCCTGGTCTGTTCCTTTCCACTGCCACTCTCTAAATGGGTAAAAATAAGTTAAACAAAAGTTCGCCCACAGTAACGAAACAGGCTCCCTCAAGAGATGGGTGCCCAAGGACATCACCTCCTTTATCTAACATATCTTGCATACTTTATCTGGTAAACATGGCTGATCTCCACTTTGATTAAGCTGCATTTGAATGTGACCATAGTGCTTGAACTGAACCATCCTATCCCAAAGCCAAAATTAGTCCATATACCCCAAATACCAATACTTTAGTATTTGGCAATGTCAGTACTTTAGTGTTAGATGAGATTTTTCATTACTTTCCCTCTCTTTTTAACACTTCAGCTAAAAGAAATAAAGTTAGAGTTTCTATGGCCTGACTTGGTATCTCTTTACCCAGACTACCTTCAGTTAGGAAAGTTTCAGATCCTTAAACACGGAATGATAATCCAAGAACACTACATTGATTCATTCAACAATAGTGTATTAAATGCCTACTATGTGCAAGGTGTATTGCATGATGCAGGAGTACATATAAAAAGAAGTAAATCATGATTTCTGCTCTGGGGTTTAATAGTAGGACAAAACAAGTCATGTACAAAAATAAGTCTTTCTAGATGAATCTTCTGGGTAATTTGTGTGGACTAATTTTTACTAGTCAGGGCATAATGGGGATAAAGAGGTATTTTCTCACAGATAGCTTACACATCTGAGGCAGAGCTGACTAAGGGTTTTTGCTGACTGACTGGATATGGCTGTGTGGCTGACTCACAAGAGAGCTGATGTGGCCCTGAGGTTATTAGTTAGAAGCCCAGAAAGATCTGTTAAACATTCCACTTTGGGAGAAAAGGCCATATAATGCTTCAATTCAGCAGATAACCAACTGATTTAAAAAGTTCAGCATAGAACCAGCAGATGGCAGCACAACAGAGAAAATGGTCCAGCAGTTGATACCAACAATTTGGAACTCAACTGAGGAAGGAGCTCATGCAGCCTAGCACATAATTAGGCTAGTGGATGATGTCACCAATTCTGTGAGAAAAGCAGCAAATAGAAGATTCCAAAGCAGAAAGTTCCCCCTTGGACACAGCCCTAGGAAGATGAGTTGCTCTAGCCATGCATATTCCATTTTTCCATATACATTCCCTAACCTATATTACCTCTCTCATTCATGGCCCCTGGCTACATGTGGTCTCAATTCATGTTTCCTGTTTCCTTTCCCCCATTAGACCATGTGAATCCATGGGAGAGTGTATCTCTATGTGGACAGGGGAATTTCCATGTTTTTTATCTTGCTGCGCTTAAATAAATGCCTTTTACTTTCAATTAGTGTCCTCTGATTTGTCTGATAAAAGAAAAACATCAGTGGGGGCTCATGAGTTGTGGTTCTGAATAGGTTTTTGAAGAGTTCAACACATATTTTGAACCTAGGTTATCTTTTAGGAACCCATGTTGGAGGATGGGCTGGGTTGTAGTATAAAATGACTAGAAACGGAGTAGAGAGAAATCATAACTGGCTGGGGAGAGGAAATCAGGTTAAGTCTTCATGGACAGAAGTGGAGTTTGATCTGGGCCTTGAAGGATTTAAGCAGGGAGAAAAGGATGTTGGGGGGCGGGGCATGGGAGTACTCCAAAATTTTAACTTACACCTCTAAATGAATAGTGTTCTTTCAAGTAGTTACAATGAGTATATCCTGCTGAGTTTCTACACTTCTTTTGACACCTTTTTTTTTCACATTGTCTAAGTAGAATGTACCAAATACCATTATGTATATTCAATGCAGTGTAAAGTCGAGAGTAGAGATTGTTCAGTTTTTATCTTTGTATCTATAGCATCCAACACAGTGTCCTAAACACAGCAGGCACTTACAAAATGCTCATTGACTCAAACTATATTGAATGTATTCCAGAACATGATTTCCCCCCACTATAACCAGATTCATGGGTCTGTGAGGCCCTTTATAATGGTGTCTTATGGTATGAAATAATTTCTTCTAATTGTTTTGAGAGCTGACTCTAATTTTCCTTGGCTCTTTTGAGTATTACCTTTATATGTTTGCTCTCCTCTTTTAGCTAATACTGGATGCATTTTTAAGATAAACATTCATGGAAGAAAAAAAATGCTTGGATATTTCTCAAGAATAACAGAGTCCTGACAGGAGATTTATCAACATAGCTTATTTCAAAAACATATCTCTTTTTATCTGGTTGCTTAGATAAAAAAGAGAAGAACAAATTGTGACCCTAAACCATGTTAAATTTCTCATTATTCCCCCAGTTCATGGTATTTATTATATTTTTTAAATGATGTACTTCAACTTCTAAGCATAGGACACTCAAATTCATAGCCAGCCCTAGACTCTCTCTTTGTCTCTAGTCCTGTCTTCGTTGCCTGATTTCCACTTGAGTCTCAAATTCAACGGGTCCAAAACAAAACTCATTATGTTTTGCCCAAACTCATCCCTCCTCAAACTTCTCTATTTTTTTTTAGAAGGTGTCACCACCTTTCCATTCATTGAGGTTTTCACCCTTGGAATGAAACATATTTGAATCATCTTTCCTCTCCCACTCTGCTCTCTCTGCCTGCCTATATACTAGAAGTCAGACTAGCCTGTTGGCCATTTCCTCTGCATGTCATAGTATCATCTCTGGGTCTTTCTATGAGTAGTCACCATATTTGAATGCATCCCATCCTCACTTTCTTCTCTTAGAATTCCTAGCTTCTTTCAAAGCACAGTTATAGTCTCCTATATGAGGACTTAATTAATCCACCTAATTGTTATCTACCTCAGGAAGTGCTACTACTTACATTTTGGCATATGTGGGGCCTTTCTGTCTTTGACCTTTTGGGGACATATGCTCAGCAATGAGATCTCTGGGTCAAAAGGTATGAGGAGTTTAGTAACTTCTCTGACATAATTACAAATGGCTTTACAGAATAGCTGGACCAATTCATAGCTCCACCAACAACAGAGTATTACGGTGATTATCTTCCCATAGCCTCTCAACATTGACTATTTCTGCCTTTTCCAATCTCAGCCAATTTGCAAAGGTGAGAAATAAAACCACAAAGTTGTTTTAATTTGCATTTCTCTTATTATTAGTGATTTGGAACAACCTTTCATATGTCTGTTGAAAGATTCAAGTCTTTTGGAGTATCATTTGTTCGTATCTTTTGTTCATATATATTTTTTGACCTCTTAACTACTGTAGGAGAGGTTCTCTCTTTCTTGAAATTACTTACTATCACTCTGAATACACTTTGTATATATGTATCTGCATATATATGTATATAGGTATTACACACACACACACACACACACACACACACATGCATCCTGAGGGCAGCTTAGAGGTGCAGTGGATGATGTGCTGGGGCTGGAGTCAGGAAGACCTGAGTTCAAATCCGGCCTCAGACACTTAGTTGTGTGACCGTGGACAAGTCACTTAACCCTGTTTGCCTCAGTTTCCTCATCTGTAAAATGAACTGGAAAAGACAGTGGCAAACCAGTGTAGTATCTTTGCCAAGAAAACCCCCAAAAGGGGTCATGAAAAGTCAGGTATAACTGAAAATGACTAAACAACAACATATATCTCTCTAGTAGAAGTGCTTACTATGTGCTAAACACTGGGGCTATGAAGAAAGGCCAAAGACAGACACTGCCCTCAAGGAGATTACAATTTAATAGGAGAAGACAATACACAAAAGGAAGCTGAAAAGGTGGGGTCAGGGTGTGTGTAGGTGGCATGATGGAGAAGTCCAGATGAGTGCATCTGTGTGGGAAATGAGATATCTGGCCAGGCTACCCTCCTTAAATGGAGCTTCTGGGAGAGTTTTCTACTGTCCATGCTTCTTGAGGTTAGCCTTGACCATAGGAAACAATAAATGTTTGTTGAATTCAGTAGAATATGAAGTCTCCTTGCAAGTAATTTGAAATTATTTATGTGTGTGTGTGTATATATATATATCTGTATATATATATATGTATTTGAGGGAATTTGTTTTACTTGACTATCCAATTTGTGACAAAAACTTGTTTTTCTTGTCTTTTTTATTGGGGTGGGAGGGAGAAAAAATAGATTTCTGTTAATTTAAAAAATAGGGAGCTGTGGGGGGGTGCTACAGATGTGAAATGTTACATGTACTTTCGGATGACATTACTGTATTATTAGTTTTGCTTAACTATTTTACTATGTTACAAGAGACCTTTCATGAAATGAGAATAATCTGAAAATATTTGTAATATTAAAAAACATATCAATAAAACTTTGTAAAATAGTTATTGCTCAAGGTGACCAATCCAACATTTTCATTTTGGGTAATACTGTGCAATGTATTGCCACTTGAGTTATTATTATCTCTCCTTAGATAAAAGCAAATCTATTTCAACTGCATCAAGAAGCTGGTCACTCAAGGTGACCAACCCACTATTTTAATTTCTTTTATTTTAAATATATTTTGTTGATACTGTTGTTGCTTATTTCACAGTTGGTTGGACCCTCCTTTATAACAAAGAAAAGCTAAGCACAATTAACTGATACTATGACTGCATCTAACAATGTATATGATATTCTGTTCCAGATTCCCCTCCTCATCCTGCTTACTGCGGGGGTGCTGGTGGGGTTGGGTGTGTTGCTTTATTTCTTCCTCACAACTGAATAGTTATAGAAGAAGAATTTGTACTTGAACTACTCTCGTTCTTGAACTACTCTTCAGAGGTCTGACGCAAATTCCTATAATGGACAGTGCCTATTGACCATCTTTAGCAATATCTCATTTTGCTTAAATAATTAAAATATCGTCCATAAGGATGCATCAAAGTAAACTATGTATGATTTATAAAGCCCAATAAAATCTATGAAGAACTGAATGGCCAATTTAGTCAAACGAGGATATCTTTACTTCTGGCAATATTTCTTTGCAATGACAATGAAGGAGAGTCTGAAATATTTTGACCGTGAAGATGCTTTCGTAGAATCAGACAAAAGGGAGGGATCTTGAGAAATCATAGGCTTGGAGATTTAGTGCTAGAAGAGACCTCAAAGGCCCCTTCATTGTACCAAATGATGGTATAACCCCATCATTTTATTTTTTTTGGGGGGGGGGGTTAGGCAATTGGGGTTAAGTGACTTGCCCAGGGTCACACAGCCAGTAAGTGTCAAGTGTTTGGTCTGAGGCCAGATTTGAACTCAGGTCCTCCTGACTTTGGGGCTGGTGCTCTATCCAGTGCACCACCTAGCTGCCCCCAACCCCATCATTTTACAGGTGAGGCAACTGAGGCCCAGGTGAAATGATTTCCCTAAGGTTACAGAGTGTCAAAGGCAGATCCCCTATTCCAGGGCCAGTGTTCTTTATACTCTTATGATATTGCTTCTTAACCTGAGAAACAGGTCCCTCCTGACCTCAGTATCACATAGAAACCTTCCCCTCAGATGAAGACACTGTCAGTTTTTAAAGACCTCAACAGAAGATGCTCTCGTGGCTTTACCTGCACAGCCCTATCCATTAGAGAAGAACTGTCCTTCAGTATTAGGAAGTTCTTCCTTCTTGCTGTAGTTGAAATCCCTTTGTCTTTATCTGAGGGGAGATAATAATAACTCAGGCGGCAGCATATTCCACATTACAAATAAGGAATTATCAAAGAGAAACAGAATAAAAGCCATTATTAAAGAAATGTGCAATTGGGAAAAAATCGATAGGCTCTTATGTGTTGAGAGGAAGGGATAGCTAATGGACAACCCTTGTGTTTCTCTGGTATCCTTATGATATCAAAAGAAAGGAAAGGGAAGAGGGGAATGAGCATTGATTAAACTCCTCCTATGTTCCAGGTGCTGTGCTAAATATTTTACAAATATTATAAGTCAACTGTCTGCCTCATTTTAAGATGAGAAAACTGAGGCAGATCCATATAAGATCATATAGCTATTAAGTAACTGAGGCTGAATTTGAACTCAGGTCTTCCTGACTCTAGGCCTAGCACTTTCTCCGCTGTGCAATGTAGCTTTGGGCTACCACTTGGTAGATTCCCTATGGTGAACCTGGGAAAGGACATGGACAAGTGGAGCACAGAGTGAACAAGCAAAATCATAGATGCATTTGAGTAGCCCTTTGAGGTTTATTAAGAATTTTCCTCCAAAATAACCCTGTAGATAGTACAAGTATGATTCTCTCCATTTTACAGAGGAGGAAAATGAGGCTCAGAAAGGTTCAGTAATTTGTCAGGTTGGGGAATAGATAACTGGGCTATAGAGTATGGCCATTGTAAATATTGGTTCACAGTTCCTGTATATTGCACTTCTCATTTTAAACTCAGTACTAGGCTTGATCTAATATTCACAAACTCATTCAACCTCTGAGGCTAGTTTTGTCCCTTGATGTTTTTCTACTGTATTTATACACAGTCAGTGAACCCTCAGGTTGAAGATGTACAATTTTTTTCTTCTCTCCATTGGTATATACTATGTTAGCATGTTAGCACAGAGGAGAAGACACTGCAACAGATCTGTGGAGCCTCTCATGCGGTTGAGTAATTTCTACTTTTTAGAGTCTCTGGGAATGGGCTACTATTTCTTCTTTAGTCATTCTTAAGTTTGCTTTCCTAGTCTATTAGGCCTTCTGTCATACCTGAAATACACTCCCTCCCACCTCATCTTGGCTTTTCAGAATCTTTCCCCCTTTTTTTAATGACAACTTAAGAGTCACCTCTTCTTTGAGGTCTTCTTATATCTCTTTATAGAAAGTGTTTAATTAAGCTTACTTAGCAACTAGTTTCCTTTTGGGGGAAAACTAAAAGCATTTAAATATATAAGAACAAACTCCATTCCCCAATAGATATATGGTCAGAAGATATGAACAGGCAGTTTCCAAAGGAAAAAATCCATGCTATCAACAGCCATATGAAAAAAAAACTTCCAAATGACTAATTATAAGAGGAATGCAAATTAAGACAAACCTGAGGTTCCACCTCGTACCCATCTGGTTAGCAAAGGTGACAAAAAAAGGAAAATTAAAATTGTTGGTTTGGCTGCAGGAAAACAGACTGTTGATAAAACTATGAACTTCTCACGCCATTCTGGAAAGCAGTTTGGAACTACACCCCCAAAGTTACCAAATTATGTATATCCTGTAACATAGCAATGCCACTCTAGGTCTATATTTTATCTAGAGATAAAAGAAAGAGGAAAAGAACCTATGGATGCAATTGATATTTATAGCAGCTTTTTTGTTATAGCAAAGAACTGGAAACTAAGGAGGTGCCCATCACTTGGAGAATGGGTGTATGACTTATGGTATATGGATGTAATGGAATATTTTGAGCTATAAGAAATGATGAAGGGGATGATTTCAGAGAAACATGGGAAGGCTTGTCTGTACTGAGGAAGAGTGAAGTGAGCAGAACCAGGAAAACAATTTATACCTAACAACATTGTAAAGACAAAAAACTTTGAAAGATGTAAGAACTCTGATCAGTGCAATGATGAATCACAATTCCAGGAGATCAACGATGAAGGATGTTACTTTCTTCCTGATGGAGAGGTGATGGACTGAAACATGGAATGGGCATGGCTATTGTGGGGATTTGTTTTCTTTGACTGTACATACTTATTGTAAGAGTTTTGTTTTTGTTTCAATTTTGGGGATGGTGGTGGGAGGGAGAAATGGGGCTAATGATAAGATTATCCTCCAAAAAGGAAAAAGAGGGTCCTTGAAGCATTTTTTGAAAGGAATGTAAACAAGATAATGGAAAGAAAACTGGAAGGAAATGCAGACAAACAGAGCAGCTTTGAAAGTCACATGTTGAATTTATTATTAATGTGTCACGACTTATTTAACGATTCTATTGTTAGACACAGGATTTTTCCATGTTTATTGCAATTGCATATAATATTGTTATGAAAATCTTTGAACAGATAGCTCTTTTTGGTTGGTGTTTGATAATGTTGCTTTAAAGACATAATCTAGAAATAGAATAATCAGGTTAAGAGGTATGAGTATTTTAGTAACTTTTCACTTGTACTGTCAGATTGCTTCTACAAGTTTGCAATTCCACTACCAAGGGATGAGTGTACCTGTTTCTCTGCAACCTCATTGGTGCTGAATTGAATTTTTTTCTAATTATTTTTGAAATATTCTGGGTGTAAATTGGTACTTCAAAGTTGTTTTTAATTCCCATGAGTTTGATAATTAGTGAAGCTGAGCACTTTTTCAAGTGATTACTAACCATTTTTGTTTCCTCTTTTGAAAATTATCTTTTCATGTCCTTTGACCATTTATCCATTGTGGACTGGCAGTTATCCCTTTTTAAAAGTTTCTCTTATCTTTTTATGTTGAGTTTTTAGATGTCGTTTTTGCTGAGAATGTTTCCTAATTTGTTATTTTAAAATTTTAGTTATGTTGTTTTTTATTTTACCAATTAAAAAATTTTAGTGGGGTCAAGCATATCTATCTTATCTTCAGTAGTTCTTTCCATTTGTTAAATAAAAAGCAATTAATCTCATCTGCACAACTGAGATAAGTGTTTTGTTTCATTTTCTTCTATCCCCCCTATTCCCCACCAGCCTCCTGGAGTTTGTTTCTCATTCAGTGGGAATTCACTGAGATGCGTGGTATAAGGTGTGGATGAAGCCACCAAAAGATTCTGAGCAGGAGCGATCTGGTTGGATTTGTACTTTAGAAAGATAATTTGGAGAACTGCTTCTGTTTCATAGCAGGCCTAGACATTATCAAGAACCAGAGACTTCAAGAAGAAAGAAAAGGGGGGCAGCTAGGTGGTTCAATGGATAGGGCACCGGCCCTAGGGTCAGGAGGACCTGAGTTCAAATCCAGCCTCAGACACATAACACTCTCTAGCTGTGTGACTCTGGGCAAGTCATTTAACCCTAACTGCCTCACTGAAAAAAAAAGAAGGAAGAAAAGGTCCCACATACCTCACAATCCGAGTGTCCATTACTCAGTCTTTTCTAAGTCATCAAAGAAGTACTATTTTCTCATGTGCCGAAAGAAACACTGAATTGAGAATCTGAAGAACCAGAGGACCACTGAAGGAAGAGCTGAAGGAAAGACCCTAGACTAGGTATCTCCCAAGGTGCTTTCCTAGACCTTCTTCTCTCCTCTCTCTTTACTTTCTTCCTTGCCAATTGGTCCATTCCCACAGGCTTGAACAACCACCACTAGGGACATTCTAGTTCTACCCCCTTATTTTACAGAAGAGGAAACTGAGACTCAGATTCGTGTTGTTTTCTATTTTTCATCAAAAAAGAAAGAAAAGAGAGAGGGGCATGACAATGCCTTAAATGAGTATATGAAGTGACCTGTCTAAGGTCATAGAGAACTAATTAATGACAGAATGGTTTACTGGAACACAGACCTCGAGTTCAAGCCCAGAGTTCTTTCTACTGTACCAGGTTCCAAGAGTCTTGGCTTTGCCACTAATTAGCCTTGATGCCTTTGGTAAGTCACCAAAACCAACTCAGTTCAATGCAATTCATTCCAACTCAGCAAACATGTACTGATGCCTAGTGTGTTCCAGGCACTGTAAAATCAGGAGGTGGGGATAGATGATTTTCAAATTCTAGCATTCTGTGATTAGACTGTAACTCCCATCCAGGGATATCGGATATGGGAGGACCAAGGTCTAGCAGCACATAAGGGTGCACCAGAAGAGTTTTCATGGCTCTGAGAGAGGCCTCTGTAGAAGAGCCGCACAGAGACAAAGGAGGAGGAGGGCTTTGAGAGGCTGTAGTCCCTGTGTTTCTTCCAAGTCAGATGGGAACTGGGGGGGCTGGGTGCTGCCTCGGTGACAGAACTCAAGAGAAGCCACATAGAGCAAAGACTTCATGGTATCTTGGTGATGAGTGAGGGTGAAGACAGATGCAAATGGAGTGTCAGGATCACTGTGGTTGTGAGACCCCAAGAATCCAGGCCACAAAGCCCATCTTTCTCCTTACCCCATGCCTAGAACATTCCTTGGGGAAAAAAAACAAACT
>NW_020949548.1:2027626-2030764 GCF_900497805.2 Vombatus ursinus | reverse complement strand
CTCAGTTTCCTCATCTGTAAAATAAACTCGAGAAGGAAATGGCAAACCATTTCAAAATCTTTGCCAAGAAAAACTCAAATGGGGTCAAAGAGTCAGACACAACTGAAACGACTGAACAACAACATGAGACTTGCCTCTGAGGCTAGATTTGAACACAGTTCTTCTTGACTTCAGGTCCAGTGTTTCATCCATTGTACACTGTAGCTACTAGGTAAGAGCCCAGAGAACAACATGTTGGCTCCCAGAGTTGGGACGAGACAGTTGTATAACTTGGGCAAGGTCTGAAAATTATATACCAACTTCCATCCTCCTCTACATCCCTGCTTGAAAACTGTGCTCTGTGTGTTATTGTCCACTAGAGGTTTGGAAGTCTTCACTGTTAAGCATATAACTTTGTTGTTGAGTCATTTCACTCATGTCCAACCCTTTGGGGCCCCATTTGGGGTTTTCTTGACAAAGATACTGAACTGGTTTGCCATTTCCTTGTCCGGTGGATGCAGTGGATCCATTTTGTCAGGCAATCAGTGGTTAAGTGACTTTCCCAGGATCACACAGTTAGGAAGAGTCTGAGGCTAGATTTGAACTGAGGTCTTCTTGACTCCAGGCCCAGTGCTCTATCCACTGAGCCACCAGCTCCCTGTACACATATAACTTAGCTTATCACAAAATAAATTCTTCTATACCAGGGAATTTTCTGTCATTAAGATACATCCATGTGTAAAAATTCATATTAAAAACTGTCTCTTGTTGAGCCCTGCTCTGCATTATGCATTGCACACTGGGCAATTGCCTCCCTTGCCTATCCCAGGTCCCCGCTTTGTGAGCCTCTGGCGTTTGATGGACTGTGGGACTCTTTGATGGCCTGCAAATCCTCAGGAATTTCATATTGATTATAGCTGCATACAGAGAGGAGCATGGGGTGTGGCATGTGTTGTCTGTCTGTCATCAGCCAGAGCAGGGAGTAGTTCTACAGACCATGAAAAATGTGTATCGAGTAGTCAGGGTGCTAGGGACGGGACTAAAATGGATTGTCAAGAATTCATGAATGATTAATCAGCAAGTGCAGTGATGTGGAGCAGAATGTGTTACACACTGGATGAAGAGCAGAGGTGGTGGGGAGAAAACCTACTTTCTCTGAATGTTGATGAGCATGCTTGCATAGCAATGACTCCCATTTCTAAAGAGCTTTAAGGCTCACAAAACGGTTTCCTCTCCAAGAGCTCTTGTGGTTGGTAGGATAAAAATTATTTTCTCCATTTGATGGATGAAGAAAACTGAGGGCCAGAGTGGTTAAGTGACTTTCCCAAGGTCACACAGTTAGACCTTGAACCCAGACCTTTGAATTCTAAGACTAGTGCACATTCTGTGCTCTCTGTATCATGCTGCCTCCCCACGCATGAGACACACATGAACATAGTATCCCTGGAGAGATTGGTCAGTTTTCCCTCTGTGGTGTTCCCCGAGTCTGTGGCCACCAGTCCCTTCTGTGTGGGAGTGGCCAGTAGTCTCCTCCATCAAGCTTCTTCCCCTCTAATTCGTGGTATATGCATCGATGACCTCCATCTTCCTAAAACATAGCTTTCACTACAGCTGTCCTCCTTCCCGAAACCTTCAGGAGCTCCCCAATGCCCATGGGATGAAATCTAAATTCTTCAGCTGGGTATTCAAGACCATCCATGGGCTCACTCCAGTGGACGTTCCCAGGCTTATCTCTTACCACCCCTTAACCAGCCTCTGCCCCAGCAAGTTCTTAGTCTGCTCACTGTATACTGAATACTCTTGCATGCTTGCCTCTACCCCACTGGGCATGCCAAAATGCCACCTTCTTCTTTACCTATTCTGACCCTTTCATTCTTCAAGACCCATCTCTCACACCAGCCCACAATGAACTCTGCCTCTGAGCTCCTGATGCTTGTATTATGTACATTAATCCTGTGACATTTATCATATGGCTCAGTGGAAAAAACACTGGCTCTGAAATCAGAAGTCCTGGGGTCAAATATTGTTCCATTTAATAATTAAAATAATAATAATAGCCAGCACTGGTATGGCACCTTAAAGTTTGCAAAAGCACTTTACATATATGATGTCATTTGATCCTCACAACAACCTTGGGAGGTCGGTGCTATTGTTATCCGCATTTTACAGATGAGAAAACTGAGGCCAACAGGGTTAAGTGACTTGCCCAAGGTCTCACAGCTAGTAAGTATCTGAGGATGGATCTGAACTAAGGTTTTCCTGATTCCCGGACTGGTGCTCTATCTACTGTACCACCTAGCTGCGCTATGCTTGTCCAATAGCAGATGCTTAATAAATATTTGTTGATTGACTGGTTGAATGCTGGTTGATTGGTAGTGAGAATGATCTGTGCCCCACTTCATCTATGTATAATGTTTACCATTTAAAACACTTCCACATGCACCGTATCATTTCATCTGAGGTAGGTAATATAGTATTGCACCCGTTTGACAGATGAAGTGATGAAGACCTGGAGAGATACAGTGACTTACCCACAGTCATGCAACTAGCAAGCATCATAGTTAAAACTGGAGCCTTGCCTTCTGATAAGTTCAGTGCTCTTTTTAGTATATCGTGATGCCTACCACACTTAACCTTCAGGGATCAGTGTGTTAAGACCCCATTCCCCACCTCTAGCAAACCAAAAAGAAAGGGGTCATAATCTTGATACTGAGAAGTATAAAGGTTTTTTTCATAGCCCGATGGAGGTGATGATCGGAGCTTGAGTTCAAATCACGAGTTGTAAGAAATATTTTACAAATCAATCAACCAACAAGCATTTATTTAATGCTGATTAGAGTTCCAGAGGGAGACAAGGTTGATTGGAAAGACACGCAGGAACCCGGTTCAGGCACAGACTTGGGCTAGTAGATGCTGCCACAGCAGGTCCCCTAATTGGAAGTAGCTCAAGCAGCCATGTGTCTCCCCAAATGCCAGATTCCTGAGTATGGGGACAGGGTAGGCCCTGTCAATGACTAACCAGGAATACTCAGTGGCAATGGAGAGCACTAACCCAAGAACAGAATGACCTGAGATCTTCTGGTATCTATCTATCTGTCTGTCTATCTTTCTATCTATCTATCTATCTATCTATCTATCTATCTATCTATCTATCTATCT
>NW_020949548.1:2003749-2027616 GCF_900497805.2 Vombatus ursinus | reverse complement strand
TCTATCTATCTATCTATCTATCTATCTATCTATCTATCTATCTATCTATCTTTCTCTGTATCTATCTCTGTATCTACCTATCTATCTGTCTATCTACATATATAGCTAGAGATCTACCTATCTACACATATCTAGCTAGATAGAGATAGATAAATACAAAGATAGATAGATAGGTAGGTAGATAGATAGATAGATAGATAGATAGATAGATAGGTAAATAGATGCTCCCCCCAAAAAAGGATAGAAAACTACTGGCAATGTCTTTGTGAATTCTTTGAGGACAATCATGTGCAGGGTACATTGAGGGCAAACCTGGTTCTGGGAGAAACTTGTGACATGAGGGATATGAGTTATCTCTACAGAAGCCAAGGAAAGTGAATTCATGCTGAGCAAAATCTTCAGCAGGAAAGGAACACTCAAGGAACATTATCTTGATATAGGCATTGCACTTAATTGAATTAAACTAATAATATTCCATAGCTGCCCACCTGGAGGAGCTACACACTCTTTATATAGAATCACACAACTTTTGACCTAGATGAGACCTTAGCATACATCTGGTTCAATCCTCCCTTTACAAATGGAGAAAATGAGGTCCAAAGAAGTGACATGAATTACTGAAGATCATATAACCATTGAGTGGTAGAGTTGAGCCTTGAACCTAAACCTTCTGACAGCATGCTTAGGATTCTTTCCATTGTACCACTGCTGCTTCTGCTCTTACAGTATAGAGAGCATCGTTATCATCATCATTGTTATTATTATCGTTGTCAAGATTAAATTAGATTACACTCCAAGAAGTGACATGCTTTGTTCAAGATCATACAGCTAGTAGGCCATGCTCTTTCCGTTATGCCACATTGCCTATCATTGTATTTCAGTGATTGAAAAATGAAGATATTTAAGGTTATTGGGACATGTCTTCACATTTTATAAAAGAGTAAATCAAATAAACATGCATTTTTGTTTTAAAATTTATTTTTTTCAATGAACAGATAGCTATTTTCTTTCCCACCTACTTCCCCTTCCATTGGAAAAAAAGAGAAGTGAAATTCTTGTAATCGATACACATGGTAAAGGAAAACACCTTCCTTCGTTGGTCACATCCAGATATATCTCTATGTCATTTCTGCTCCATCTCTGCATCTCCCATTCCACACCTTGTGTCCATCGCCTCTCTAACTGGAGATGTTTCATCATCACTCCTATGGGATTGTGATTGCTCATTGCTTTCATCAGAGTTCTTAAGTTAAGATACATCTTAAATGTCGTTGGTCATCTTCAAGAACGAAGGACAAACAACAACAACAAGGCAGTGATCAAGTGACTTTAAAACAAATTTTAAAACTCTACCTTGAAAACACCCCCCCCCAAAAGAAGTTATTTCTCCCCAAGGGCACAGGTATAGTTATGCTCAAGCATCTTCTAGGGTCAAGACATATTTAGGAATCCAAGCATAGGTGAGGTAGAAGGCCACCAAGGATTGCGATTTTTTTTTAGGCAATTGGGGTTAAGTGACTTGCCCAGGGTCACACACTTAGTAAGTGTCAAGTGTTTGGTCTGAAGCCAGATTTGAACTCAGATCCTCCAGACTTCAGGGCTGGTGCTATATCCACTGTGCCACCTAGCTCCCCCCAGGGATTGTGATTTAAGGAGCATTGAAATGTCCCCCTACTCTTAATACTATAGAGCACTCGATTTCTAGTCTAGAGGCCCTGGATTGAAACCCTCACTCTACCACTGTATGACCATGGACAAGTCACTTACTATCAATGGGGTAAGTGAAAATAAGTCAAATTAGAGAGTCGTCCTAGATAACCTCGAAAGTTCCAGTTCTAAATCTAGGACTTTATGATACTATGATCTTCTCCCCCTTCCATCAAATCAACCTGAAAATCCACCGTTAGAGTCACTCTTTTTTATCAAAGGTATTGCTTCTGTAAGCTGCCTGTCAAAATGCACATTGGCTGGGCAGAGTTAGTAATGTGTTACTATATTAACACCTATTAGCCCATCTGCAGAGGTTGATTTATCAGCTTAGGTGCTGTTTCCTAGCGGAGACCAGGGCCCTGAGGGAGCTGAGAAAAGATGGGGAAGTTTTGATGAGGCAATTGGCTTAGGAAAAAGCCATGCTACCCATGAGAAAATGTGAAAAAAGAGGGCAGCAGAACAGACATAATCAGAGCTGACATTTATATAGCATTTTGTCTCATGTGATTCTCACAATAACCCAGCGAGAAGGATTGAGGTGGCCATATGTCAACCTGATAGAAACAATAAGGATGTCTGCTGTCTTCCCAGGGTATGTAGCCAGGATGTGATGGCAAGCCTCCTGAGACTCCTGCTGACCACTGCCTGTGCCCAGTGATTCGCCTGTGTATGAATGACGTTGCCAGGAGAAGCCTCAAAAGTACTGATGGGGAGTGAAAAATTGGGGGCAAGAAATACAAGACATTAGGGGTGTGGGATATAGATTCGTCATTATTGCTAGCAGGATCTTCAGGGAAAGAAAGGTGGGTTTAGGACAGGAATAGCTATCTGGTGAATAATGAGAACAAGATAAAGGAGTGATGGCCAGGAATGGAACGCATTTAATGAGAGCCAGGAAAAATACATTTGACTAAAGATTTGAAAATCTGATGAAGGGGACTTCAAACTCTTGGGAGAAAACTGCCCACATATATACATCAGCCCTGAAACTATAGAGCATGGTATAGGAAGAAGAGTACAGATAAAGAGGGCTAGGACAGCAGAGATTACCCTGGGGCCTTGGTCAAAACTGTTGCAGTTAATAATAATAGCTAACATCTATATAGCACTTTAAGGTTTGTAAAGTACTTTGCATTTATTAATGATAACTAATGATAGCTAACATTTACAAATGCACTTGAAAGTTTGCAAAGCATTTTGCAAATATCTCATTTTTCTCCTCACAATAACCTTGGGAGATATTATTATGCACATTTTACAGTTGAGGAAACTGAAGCAGACAGAGGTTAAGTGACTAGACCATGGTCACACAGCTAGTAAGTGCCTGAGACTGGATTTGAATTCAAGTCTTTCTGAATCTAAGTCCTGCCCACTTGTCACCTAGCTGCCTCACAATGGCCTCATTCAATCCTCATAACCCTTTGAAGGAGATGCTTTGATTATCCCTGTTTTACAGATCAGAAAACTTGTGTCACATCAGTCGTGTCTGATTCTTCGTGATTCCATTTGGGGTTGTCTGGGCAAAGATACTGGAGTGGTTTGCCATTTCCTTCTCCAGCTCATTTGACAGATGAGGAAACTGAGGCAAACAGGGTTAAGTGACTTGCCCAGAGTCACACAGCTAGCAAGTGTCTGAGGTCGGATCAGAACACTGGTCTTCCTGACTCTAAGTCTAACACATTTAACCACTGTGCTACCGAGTTACACTAGTTCAAAAACACATGCCTAGACCAGAGTGCTACTGTTACTTTGACAACTTCCATTTTATTTTGTTTTTTAAACCTTGAACCCACATCCATTGCCTTCAGGTGATCTCTCCAGATGTTATGGAAACATTCTCTACTTCTACCACTTAATTCTCTCTTCTCCAGTCCCAAGTAATGTAGGGTAAGTCAGTTTGACGACCACTTCTGCCTTCTGGCCTCTGGTCAACGTGCCTCCCTCTTGTGTCAACACCAAATGCTTAGTTTGGGAGTTCAGATGGGAACTCTTCCTGGTATTTCTGCCCTGTATTATCCCGTATCGCTGCTGGGCCAGGTTATTCATATTATCCTGAAACTGCTTCTCCAAAGATTCTTTGGTGTTTCTGGAATAAGAAGGAGTGGTGGAACTGCAGCTCATGGTATGGGTGCTTGCCCTGAGAGGGGAAACTTTCAGTCCTCACTATATTCTCCAACCTAGTAAAAATTTGCAGTCCCTACAAATTACAAAAGATACAGATGCACACTTTACATGGGTCACACGTAGTTATATGTTGAACAGCATTCTTGGGTCATTCATAGTATGGTTATCTACAGACAGCAAACCCTATTTTCTGCATGCCATTTTCTGCTGTATAGTCAGTAAGTATCTGGAAACTATCTGGTTACTGAGGACCATTTCTCCCTTGTATGTATATCAACATGGTACCTGGCCAAAGGTTGCTGCCACTCTTGAATGCTTGGTCGGCGTATTCATTGTGGGGAATCAACTGTTCTTGGGCACACTGTCCTCCATTCCCAGTTCTTGGTCCACGGATGACTTAGAGCAAAATGGGGCCAACTCTTGTTCCTAAGAATTTAAGTTCATGTAGTTGTTGTCCCTTTTGGGAACTATAGTGGTGGAATAGTGGACAAAGCGCTAACTAACTCTGGATTTAGTTCTGTTTCTTTCATCTTGAAATAATTCATAGAAAATAATATCCAAAAAGAAAGGCAATAATAATAACCATGACCTCTGACATGACATATACAAATGCATGAAGTGTGGATAATAGACATGGTGCATTAGAAATCTTAAGCATATAAATTCAACTTTATGGATTTCATTGAGACTTGATGAAATTTGACCTTGAAAATGGAATATAAGCGGGGGAGGAAGTTAGGTGGCCCAGTAGTTAGAGTGCTGGGCCTGCAGTCAGGAATGTTAAGAGTATGAGGTAATTTGAACTTGGGTCTTCCTAACTCTGGGTATAATATATGTCCACTGTGCCACCTAGCTGGGAAGTTAGCCTCAAAAGAAGGGAAGGTATTGAAGAATGAAAGCATGATAATAGAGAAATAAAGGGAGGAAAAAGGAGTTATCCAAAGTGCCCAATGAGGATGCACAATTAGATTTCATAAATGGAAGATGGACGCAAAGAGAGATAAGGATGAGGATGATGCTAATACATGGTCTTGTAAAAGCAGCATCAGTAGTGACAAGGCTCAGAATGAACTGAGGTTCATGAAGAAGGCTGACCACCATGAAAGGAACTTCTGAAAGTTTGGTTGGGACCAAGAGAATGATCAAAGAAGGGCTAGGACTGGTTCTTGGGATGGATTGGTTAGTGATGATGGATTACGGAAAGAACACATGGCTATAAATCTTATTGATTCTGTTTTCTCTACTAAGGGAAGTGGGAAGACCAGAACAAAATCATTAAAGGGGAATTGAAACCCAATGATTTCAAGTCCTAAGGCCCAAGTGAACAACATCCCAGGGAAATGGAAGGGCTGGTCAATGTGAATGCTCTATTCTTATTGGTGCCCTTTAAAACATGGTGGAGAATGGTGACAGGCTGCAGGCCTGGAAATAAACAGATGTTGACCTGATTTTCAGAAGCCAGAAGAGCCTAGATTCTAGCAACTATAGGGCAGTCAGTTTGAATTTAATTCCTGTCAAAGTTCTATTAGTAGCTCCTAAGATCAAATTAGCTATTTTGGCTGACATGTCACACTGTTGATGGATTGAGATTGTGGCCCACAAACACTATTTTCTACCTACTCCTCCTTCCTCCTGTACTTGTGCATATGATTTTTTTTAAACTTTTAATAAGACTTAATAAAGGCAACCTGGCATACTGGACAGAATGCTGGACTTAGTAATAATAATGATAGCTAGCCTTAAGGCTTGTGAAACTCTTTACAATATTATTTTATCCTTATAACAGTCCTGTCAGGTAGATGCTATTATTTCCATTTTAGAGATGAGGAAACTGAGTCAGACTTAAGTGATTTGCCTAGGATCACACAGCTAGTGAGTATCTGAGGCAGGATTTGAACTCATCTTCCAGACTCCTGGTCCAGGGTTGTATCCATTGTGCCATCTAGCTAACTAGAGTTATAAAGACCTGACTGCAAATTCTACCTCTGATATTTATCAGCTAAGTGACCCTGGACAAGTCACTTAACCTTTGTGAGTCTCTCTAACACTTCCCTACTAAGTCATAGATGGGTTTCAGTCTGCCCAGGTAGAGAAAGGTTTCACACTAAGAGTTCTCTCTGCTTATGAAATCACAGATCGTTCATGTATAAACTGGGCAGGTGTCATTGCTGAACTAATGTCAATCATTTTTAAAAGATGATGGAGAACAAAGAGTCACTTCAGGACTGGAAAAGGGTAAATGTGACAGTTTTTTTTTTAAAGGGAAAATAATTGTCTCTGTCAACTATTGGCCAGTAAGCTGGGCTTCAATTCCTGGCCAAATTTTAGAAAGGATTATTAGAGATGATCAGTGAGTCATAAGGAGGTGGTGATCACAAAAAGCTAGCATGGTCTCACTATGAGGTAGTCATGCCACACTAACCTGATTTCCTTTTTTGATAGGATTACTCAATGGTAAATGAGGGAACGCTTTAAGTATTATTTACCTAGTTTTATCCAGCAATAGATCTAGTACTTATCTCATACTTAACTTTGAAAAGGTTGGAGAGATGAGGTTTTGGTGATGGCTTGGGTTTGGTGCTGGTTACTAGTTGTACTCAGGCATTAATGACTCAATGTGAACTGAGAAGAACATTTCTATTTTACTTTATTTTTTATTTTTATTTTTTAGGCAGTTGGGGTTAAGTGACTTGCCCAGGGTCACACAGCTAGTAAGTGCCACCTAGCTGCCCCAGACGAACATTTCTAGTGGAATGTCCCAGGGACCTGTAATGGCCCTCTACAGTGTAACATTTTTATCATTGACTTGGACAAAGACATAAATGGTGTGTTCATCAAACTTGAAAATGATTCAAAGGTGGTAGAGATAGCTAACACACTAGAAGAAAATCAAGATCCCAAAAAATCTCTGCAGGCTAGAACAATGGGCTGAATCCAATAAAATGAGATTGAATAGGGGTACATATAAAGTTTTACACTTGGGTTTATTTCACAAGCAAGGGTTAGAGTCACAATTTGAAGAAGCAAACTTGGAGATATGAATCACATGATCTACACAAGATGTATGGAAAGAGGGTTAACTTTTACCTTTTTAGGGGAGCCTCAACCACAGGGTGGTGCTCTGAAGGTCCTAGGGGAGAGGTGGGAATCATGAGAAGGAAGACTTGTTTTGACCATGGCTGTGGACTTGGGTGCTAATTCTTAATATTCTGCATTTTCTGTGGGGTAAAATAATGGCTGTCCTATATTCAGTATATATTGTTAATCTAAGTACTTGCATGTTAGGGTTGGCGGGAAAGGGAAAGAGGAGCTGGGGATACTTTTACCTTTTCTGTAGACAATTACATATGAACCAAATTCTGAGGTTCTTAGGGGGAAAAGGAGAGGGAAGATAGATGCTGAAGAGTGGTTTATATGGGAAGCCCTCCAAGACTGAATCTAGTAAGTGTTAGCCCAGAGTTGGGGCTATGGGAAATAGGTTACTTCCCTGTCATATTTATTCTCCCCAGTAGATTGTAAGCTTTTTGAGGGTAAGGGAATTTTGAGGGCAAGGGAAATTTTAGAATTTTTATATCCACAACTCCTGCCAACCTGTAAACTGGTATATGTTCAGTGAATTGAACTGAGATGAATTCATATCCAAAGGATAGAGTTTCTTCTGATTTTATTTCTGCATTCAGCCTCTGGTGAAATTTACCGTTTGTTTCTTCTAATTCTTACATTAGAATGTACCCATAGGTTAATAGATGACTAGAAGAATTGGAAATCAGAAGGATTTTTTTTGTGGTTCCTTCTTTATTTATTAATGCCTTGAAATAAATGTAAGTTCTTAAATTATCTTTCATGGATTCTATTTAAAGTTTCTATTAGCTTCACCATACGGGAGCTTAGCCTGTTACTATGCAGTGAAAGAGCAGAAAATAACCTGGTGAATACTAAGTCCGTTTCGACTGATGTCAGCCAACCTGCCAACGTCTTTTATTGACGTCCCTCAACCTGACATTCGCCTTTCATTGATGTCACCCGAGCAGGGAAACTGGAAAGCTGTTGCAAAGTTAATGCTTCTCCTGTAAAGGTTTAGAACTTTAAAGACTGAAAGGTTAAAGTTAAAAATATGTATTTTAATTTGAACAACAGATGGCCTTAGAGTGACTGCAAGGCTGAATTAACTCTAGCAGCCCTATCCCTGATTGGGGGAAGGGGAGAACACCATCCAACCCTTAAAAAACACACACACACACACACACACACACACACTGGAACACACAGCTCAAGGAGTCTGTGACATCAGCAAAATCTCTCTGTTGAATTAATGTTCTGAATTTCACTGTAGCGCCATCTGTCCCTCTAAGGCCAGTCTAATCCACTATGTAATTATGCAGTAGAAGCCAGTTAATGGACATTCCTAACAGTCTAGGTCCATTCACACAGCTGTCCCATCTTCTAGAGATTTTACTGCTCCTCGGTGCCAGAGCAGAGTGCCCTTGAGAGCTCTGTAGAGGGCCATCCTGCCACTGACTGGGTCCCACCAGATGATGGCATTTCTGTGCCCTCCCTGGTGTGTCCTGAGCAGAGGGGCCATTGGCAGCTTAACCAATGGAGTGGACTGACATCACCCGTCACTCCTCCTGGCTGTTGTGTCTGAGTTGCGATGAGCCCAGCCAGGATGGTGTGAAATGCAGATGATCTGGGTCGCATCCTGCTTCTGACTCTCACTGCCTGTGTGATCTTGGTCAAGTCACCTGGCTTCCTTTGGCCTTAGGTTTTTTCTCTGTAAAATGAGGCAGCTGGACAAGACAGCTTCTGAGATCCCATTGCAGCTTGAAATCTGGGGTCTTATAATGTCATCATCTCACAGTGCCACACATTACACTCTACCTTCCCAAGCAGGCAGTGAACATTCATAGACTCACTCTGAGTACTGAGACTTAATACAATCATGCCTCATGCCCCATTGGTTCTACCATTCAAGTATCAATCTTTAAAACAAATTTTTGAATGTTAATCATTTTGCATGGGAATCTCCCAAAAGCAGTATATATTTCTCTGCTTTCTTAAACAAAACATGTTGGAGACATTTTTAGCCTTTTCTTCAATTAGTCAATGAAAAAAAAACCATTTATTAAGCACCAGGTATGTTCTAGGTAGTCTGCTAGGTGCTGGGGATTCACAGGCAGAAGTGAAAACAGTCCCTTTTCCCAAGGAGCTTGTTTGTTGTTTCTCACCAATGACATAATGAGGGTGATATCTTGACTTGTGGGTGGATCAGATTTAAGTGAGGCAGAGCCACACAAAGTCAGCAGCCTCATCCTCTCCTCCCCCAAGGACCTTACTCTCTCTTTGGAGAGACATTTACATATCCATATGCATATATAATATATACTACACACACATATGCATCTATAACAGATACTACATATATGTATACTACTGTATTTACTACTATGCTACTATTACTCTAGAGTATGCACTATTATATATGTATACAATATGTTATATGTACATATATAATACCTGCATATACATATCTATACACGCATACATATATACATGCATGCACATATATATTTTATATATAAAATATCTGCAAAAACCAGAAAGTGGTAAGGCTGCCAGGCTTAGTGCAGTGGATACAGTCAGGAAGATCTGAGTTCAAGTTTGACTCTAGATACCTCTTGGCTGTGTGATCCTGGGCAAGTCACAACCTCAGTTTCCTCATCTGTAAAATGGAGATAATAGCACATACCTCCCAGGGTTGCTATGAAAATCAAATGAAATGATAATTGTAATACATTTAGTGCACTACCTGGCTTGTAGTAAGTGTTATATGAATGTTAGCTGTAATCAGCTATTTAATTGGAGGGAAAGCAATAGCAGCTAGGGGGATCAAGAAAGACCACATGTTGATGGTGGCACTTGAGCTGAACTTTGAAGGAAATTAGGGATTCCAAGAGGTCTGTGTGAGGAGAGTATACCTTCCAGGCTGAGGGAGAGCCAGTATGGTGGGATGTGGAGTATTGTGTGTGAGGAATAGTAAGGACAGTTTGACTGGACTGTAGCACAGGGGGAATGTGTAATAGAATTGGAAAGGTAGATTGGGACCAGAATGTGAAGGGCTTCAAATGCCAAATAAAAGAGTTTCTATTTGATCCTATAGGTGAGTGGTAACCATTGGAGTTTATCAAGTCGGGGTGGGAGGAGGGTAAGTGACGTGGTCAGACATGCTTAAGGCTGTTTAGCAGCTATCTGAAGGATGGGTTGGAAAGGGGAGAGACTTGAGGAAGGAGGCCCAATTAGGAGGCTGGTTGATCAACTCATGGCATTGGGTAATCCACTAGCAATTTTGGTACTGATGGCAAGCTTCATAAAATACTCATTTGGGGTACAGCAAATGGGGAGAGGAGACGTCATCTGGTAGTTTCCAGTTATTGCTAAATAGGTGCTAAGCTCCCCTGTTGCCAAATGGCTGAAGGAGTGTGAGTCCTGCCAGTCCCTCCAAATGATGGTGATCTGGAGCAAAGCACTGATTGCCCCACCCTAGTTACAGTTCTGGTGATCATCATAGACGTGCACTGTCATAACTTTGCACGCATACAGTGATGTGCTCAGGTGCTCCCAAGGGCTTTTTCTCACTAAGATGGCCCCTGAATGCTGGGCTTTTGTAGGCCTGGTGCTGATTTTTCATGCTTTTCCCCACTCTATCCTTGTTGTCAGGCTGTTGCCTTTCACTGTTGCCAAGGTGCCCGTTTGTAGGCGTCCCTGTCTCCTTTTCCAATTTGTGGCTTTTAATCTGTCACAAACATTTATCTCAGGAGAGCAAAAGGAATCCTTGAAGCTTCTGCTTGGACAAGGAGTCTCCTCCACACATATTCAGATCATATAAGATTCCTTGGGAGATACAACCTTTGCATCTTAACAGGTTATTGCTTAACAGTCTCTGATTGTTAGTATCAAGCAACCGGTCAGCATTTATTAACTATCTGATGTGTGCAGGGCACTCTCCTAGGCACTGCTGATACAAAGCAAATGCAAAATAGTCCCTGCCCTCAGGGAGCTTACACTCTGTGAGGGAGAGAATATGTACATATATAGGTATGTGCAAAATAGGTAATAATAGCTAGCATTTATAGAGCATTGTAAGGTTTGCAAAGCACTTTACACACACTAACTTCCCAACAACTTTGGGAGATAGGTCCTATTAATCATTGCAACAATCTTGAGAGGTAAGTGCTATTATTATCCCCATTTTATAGTTAAAGAAATGGAGGTAGAGAGAGATTAAGTGATTTGCTCAGAGTCATCAAGCTAGTAAGTATCTGAGGCAGGATTTGAACTCAGGTTTTTGCAACTTCCGGGTCATGGCTGAGTTTTACAGGAAACTATGGATCCAAAGAGGCGGAGGGGAGGAGATAGTATATTATAGCCACCAGAGGATGGGGACAGTACAGAGGCACATTAAACAGGTAGATGCACTTGTCAAAGATGGCCATCAGTGTTGTGAATATTTTCCCAGGCAGGGTCCCAATGGAAGAGGGATTTCCTAGAGATGGTGCAGTTCTCAAACACCCATAAAGGCTCCTTTGTGAGATCCCTGATCCCTCCAAAGGGAGTAGCCTATCAGAAGAGGCAGCTATGAGGGGTCACGGTGGATAAAGTGGAGGACCTGCAGTCAGAAAAACCAGAGTTAAAATCTGGCCTCAGACACTTTCCAGCTAAGTGACCCTGGGCAAGTCACTTAACTTTTGTCTGTCTCAGTTTCCTCATCTATAAGAGGAGGATAATAATAGTATCTACCTCACAGGGTGTTTGTGAGGATCAAATGAATTAATATATGTAAAGTGCTTTGCAAACCTCAAAACACTATATAAATGCCAGCTATTATTATTATTATTCATCCACACAGGAAAAAGCAAATGGACAGAGAATACCTCTTGCAATACTTCTGAGATACGGTTGGATGGACAGCCCATTGAATGAGCTCATCAGTCCAGGAAATGGTGTGACAGCCTGGGGTAGCAGGGGCAGAGTCTAAAGTTCCAGTGGGAAAGGGATGAGGATGAGAAAGATGGCCAGAGGGCAGGTGGTATCATTTGGAAAAAGCTGAGAAATATCATTTTTCTTCATCTATAAATTGGAAATAATAGTACTTGCACTCCTTAGAGGCAGCTAGGTGGTGCAGTGAATAAAACACTGGGCCTAAAGTCAGGAAGACCTGAGTTCAAATCCAGCCTCCGACACTTCCTAGCTGTGTGACCCTGGACAAATCACTTAATCTCTGCCTCAGTTCCTCAATTGTAAAATAGGAATGATAATAATAGCACTTACCATTCAGGTAAGTTCAGGTGCCATTAGGGTACCTGTTCTGAGGATTAAATGAGATAACAATTGTAAATTGTTTAGCACAGTTCCTGGCTCATAGTAGTTGCTTATTAAAGTCTTGTTACCTTTCTTCTCTGACAGAGTTGTTGTGAAGAGTAAATATGATGCTGTATGTAAATCTATTTGTAAACTATAAAACTTCATAGTTTACCTTTATATGTTGTTATCTAGAGGGGTTTTACTATATACCCTGAGGCTCCCAATTTCTCCTTGTAGATGACTGTGAAGGGTCTGGGAATCACAGGATCATTGCATCTTAGACTTGGAAGAGAATTTGGAAGACATCTGTTTCAACTCATACCTATGAAAGAATCCACTCTCCAACTTACTTGGCAAGTGGTTATCCAACCTTTACTTGAAGACTTCGAGGAGGAATTGGTGACCTCCCAGAGTAGCCCATCTCACGTTTGGGTCACTCTAACTGCTAAGAAATTTTTCCTGACATCAAGCCTAAATCTGCCTCTTTGCCACTTATTCTGACCGCTTCTAGCTCTGTCCTTTGGGGCCAAGCAGAATGAGACCAATCCCTCTTCCACAGCCCTTCAGATACTTGAAGGCAGCAGCCACCAGTCCTGCCTTGTGCCATAGGGTCTCATTCTTCCACGGGAACATCCCCAGCAGAGGCAGTGACAGGGCATGGTTCTCAGCAGTTGCCTGGTTCCTCTTCATGCACAGCATTATTTGGGTTGGATTACATGACTGTAATCCTATCACTGCATATTCATGTGCCATCAGGTTTTGGGAGCTCAGACATTTAGAACATTCTAATGGGATTAGTGCCTTGGCTGATTCCTCTCCTTCTCTCCATGGGATCCCAGTTGGCTCTGTAGGCAAAAGAATTAAAACAAAGTGATGAAGCTGGAGGGGCTATGCCCCTTTATTGGCCCCAAACTTCTCCCTCTCTCCTTTGCCAGTCTCCTGTGGTGTCAGTGAGATGCCACAAAGAGCCCAGAACTGAGAAAATAATAGGTCTAGAGGGTGACTTTGGAGGAAAAAAATACATACAGCTGCAATGCTGGAGAAAAAAATCACCGGATTTGGCTCACAGGGGGTTTTACTGTTGGCTCGGCCAAATCCTGGATTTTTACTATTGGCTTGGTCATTTACTGGCTACATGAGTTTAAACGAATCATTTAAATTATCTGAGCCTCAGTTTCCTTATCTAAGACTAAGAGGACTCAGTGTTAGACGTCAAGTGTCTAGGTTATGGGTAGCATGGTTTGGAAATGTCTGGGAAGTGATGCTAAGGCTTGGGCTCTCTGAGCCTCATTATGCTCATCTATATAAACAAAAAATAATAATATTTTCACTGCTTACCTGTGAAGAGCAAATAAGGTAATATATGTAAAGCTATTTGTAAAATGTAAAGCTTTATAGTTTATATTGTTATTGTTTTTCTAAAAATCAAGAGACATTTATTAATAAACTCAATAAAAGTTTAAGTGTCTACTAAGTGCCGGACACCATGCTAAGCATTGGGGGTATAAAAAAGGGGCAAAAGACAGTGTTTGCCCTCAAGGAGCTTACAATCTAATTATTATTCTTATTATCTAAAAGCATTCTGCTATATACTTTATGTGTCCTAATTTCTCATTGTTAGTGACTGTAAAGAATCTGGAAACCATATCATCATAGACATGGAAGGGAATTATAAGCCACTACACGGACCAAGGGCTTCAGTCTTGATCTGTTTTCAGTCCTCTCTCCACCCTATCTAGGCTCCTTCGTGAGATCCCTGATCCCTCCAAAGGGAGTAGCCTATGAGAAGAAGCAGCTATGAGGGTTCACGGTGGATAAAATGGAGGACCTGCAGTCAGAAAAACCAGAGTTAAAATCTGGCCTCAGACACTTTCCAGCTAAGTGACCCTGGGCCAAGGGTCCTCTCCAAAATGGAGGGGAATTAAAAAGGTGATGTGATGCTAAAATAAGATAATATTTGCAAAATTCCATAAAAGAATAAAACTATTTTTACATATATTCTTAATCTCCAAACATTCTGCATTTGATCAATTATCCAATCCACTCATTTATCAAGTGCCTTCTTTGATCCATGAATTCTGCTGGAGGATTGAGTTATAAAGACAAAAATAAATAGTTCCTGTCCTCAAAGAGCTTACATTATATTCTGGGAAAGAAACAGTGTGAACACATATAAGTAAATAATGCCCCCCCTGCCACACAACATATATGTATAACTCCCAGCCTAGGTGCTTTCTAAAGTCCCTTCCAACTCCAAATCTGTGCTCCTATGATTTTGCACAAAAATGCATTGTATATTATAGGTACTTCATAAATATTTTGATTAAGAGAGGCAATGAAGCATAGCAGTTAGAGCCGTCATAGAAACCTAGATTCAAATCTTGCATCTCACACTTACTGGCAGTATCACCCTGAAAAAGGCACTTAACTTCTCAGAGACCTCAGGCAAGTCCCTAAAACTATAAGTTGCAGATATTTGGGCACAGGGAATTTTCATACTGGGAGTTCCCTATAGCAATAATATAGGATATCAACCTCCCACCCCACTGGAAAAAAAATGAAACAATTCTCAGATTGTGGGTTTATGAAGCAAAGGAGCACTTTGTATTATGAATATATTTTCTGCAAGAAAAAAAATGAAAAATTGCTGGGAACAAAACTAAAAATCAAATCCACGTGCATCCTCCTCAATTGTGTGATAGTTGGAGTTAAAGAAAGGATGTCTCTTAGGAGGCGTTTTCATGAGTCAACTTTGCCTACCCCGAAAGGACGTCAATAGCCATGTTTCTAAGGACCTTTTTTCTAAGCTAATTTCTGTGTTTTTTTGCGTGTTGGTGCCAAATGGCATTTCAAAAACACACGTTTCACACAAAGAACGTGCCGTCTTGCCCGTGGCACAGATGGAGGTTTTGACGACTAAAGACATCTTGTCTGAGGACACAAGGAAACTTTTTTTGGGGGGGGAGGGGAGGGAGGAGGTGAGGACCATTCACTCCACCCTGACATTTCTGCTTATTGATCCCTGGGGAAGGAAGAAAGCCCACTCCCATGCCTTATGACGCATTTGTTTGAATGACCCATAACCTAAATTCTTGGTGAAATATCCTGTCCACATGATTCAGCCAATAATTCAAAACTTCAGAAAATTCAGGATCTCATTGTGGGGGGGGGAACTAACTCCCTTAACAGCTGTAGATAACAAGCCCTTTGAGCCTTAGTACATGGTCTTTGTGAGTTTTAGCTGAAATAACTCATCAAAAAATTGAGGGATGGTACTGGGAACTACATTGAGGGGATGATAATAAGAGCAAACTTGGATAATGGTTGAACGTTTGCAAAGTGCCTGACATATAATTTCCAAATCGATAAATAGTCAGAGGATGTAAATAGGTAGTTTTCAGAAGAAGAAATCCAAGCTACTAATAGCCACATGAAAAATGTTCTAATCTAAATCACTAACAATTAGAGAAATGCAAATTAAAACAACTCTGGTGTGGTACCACTTCGCTAAGTTCACAAAAAAGGAAAATGACAAATGCTGGAAGGGTTGTGGGAAAATAGGTACTTTCATGCACTGTTGGTGGAGTTGCGAACTGATTTGATTTTCATTTTGGAAAACAATTTGTAACTATATCCCAAAAGTTATTAAACTTATTATTATACCCTTTGACCCAGCAATACAACTACTAGGTCTCTACCCCAAAGAGATTAAAAACTATACAAATATGTACAAAAATATTTATAGCAACTCTTTATGGTAAAAAGAAATGGAAACTAGAGGAAAGGCCATCAATTGAGGAATGGCTGAACAAGTTGTGGTATGTGATTGTGATGAAATACAAGTATGATGTAAAAAATTAGAAAGGAGATGGCTTCAGAAAAGCCTGGGAAGACTTATATGATCTGATGCAAAATGAATTGTGGAGAACCAGGAGGACAATTTATACAATCAACAGCATTGTGAAGATAATCAATTTAGAAAGACTTGGGAACTCAGGTTAACACAATGAGCAACCATAATCCCACAGGACTCAGGATGAAACATGTTGCCCACCTTCAGACAGAGAGCTGATGAGCTCAGAGTGCAGACTGAAGAAAAACTCTTTTCTTTTTTTTTTGGATGTGGCTAACAGAGATTTCTTTTGCAATACTACACATATTTGTAATGGATTTTGTTTTTCTTGCCTTCTCAGTGAGTGGGGGAGGGGGAGGGGGAGGGAGGAAAAAGAGGCAGAGAATTCAGAACTGAACATGAAATATAATTGAATTAAAAAACAAACAAAAAAATTGCAAAGTGTTTTACATAGATGATCTCATTTGATCCTCACAACAATCCTGTAGAGCATGTGCCATTATTATCCCCATTTTGCAGATGAAGAAGCTGAGGCTGCAATCATAGGAACATGGATTTAGAGATGAAAAGGACCTTAGCTATCATTGAGTTCAATCCTCTCATTTTACATTTCACAGGAAAGTGATGGCCACAGAGGTAAAGTGATTTGCCCAGGATCACATAGCTAATACGTGTCTGACAAAGATATGAACTTAGGTCTTTCTGCTTCCAGGCTCAGTTCTCTATCCACTCTACCACTTGCTACCACATTCATTCATTCATTCATGCATGCATTCATTCAATAAATAAGCGCTTAACTAGATTTTTTCTGGAGCTTTGTTGCAACATCTGGTAGCAATGGTGGGGGTACATTCCACAATAAAATCTTATTAGCCCACCTGGTGATGAACTTTTCTAAATTTAGCTGGCCTGTTTCTTGGAGGACAGATGCCTAGTTTATTACTGGGCCAATAATCAAAACCTTTCTGGGGAAAACAGCAATGGCTTATGCTGCAATGTTCTATAGTTTGAGATGCTTATTAAGGACCATCTATCTGCTTTAAGCATTGGGTTTACAAATACCCCAGAGTCACCTTCCAGTCATGTTCAGACATTTGGGGAGATTGAGTGGATTCCACCAAGATAAATGTAGGATGGGATCAAAGATTCAGGGGGTGAAAGGTGTTTCCTTACTGGGAATTCCCTAAACCGATACTATACAGATCAGGACCTCCCTCTTCCCCCGAAAAGGTAATAGATCTAAAAATGACTTCCATGACCATCTGGTCATTTTTTCAGATGAAGAAACTGAGGCCCAGGGAGGTTAAGATATTTGTTCAAGCCTGCACAAGTAATTAACACTGGGGATGGGATTCCAACCCAGATCTCCTCACTCCAGAGCCAATACTCTTTCCGTGTACCACACTTCCTCAAACATTCATACTGTAGATAAAGGAAAATGGCAATGGTGGAAGGTATTTTGATCCTAAAGAAGAAAAAACAAACTTCAGAGAGAGAATCAAGGGGGAGATTTTTTTGTCTTGGCACATGGGGACCTACTGTGAAGGGATGTTCCATTTCTTGGCATGATAGTTACAAAACGGCTCTACTTTTCTTTAAGTTTTGGCCTTTATTCCATGCCTGAATCTCATGATACATTGGAAAGGCCACTGGATTTGGAATCAGATGTAGTGAGGCTATCTCCCTTCATGTAGCATGGGGGAAACACTGTGGGGCTCAAAGGGAAAACCTCTTCCTTCAAGGGAGACTTGAGACCCAAGAGACTCAAGAGAAGTTAAGAAAGTGGATGGGAGCCAAGATGGCAGAGAGAAAGCAGTGACTTGCTTGAGCTCTCCCCCCAAAACCCCTCCAAATACCTATAAAAAATGACTCTAAACAAATTCTAAAGCAGCAGAACCCACAAAAAGACAGAGTGAAACAAATTTCCAGCCAAAGACAGCCTGGATGGTTGATCAGAAAGGTATATTTTGCCGGGCGGGGAGAGGAGCGCAGTTTGGTGTGGGTGCGCAGGCCACAGCGACCCTGGAGCAGGCCTCAGAAGACTGAGTTGTGGACAGCTGTGGTGGTTTCCAGACTTCTCAACCCACGAACACCAAAGACAACTTAGAAGGTCAGTGGGAAAAGTCTATGACTGTAATAAGAGAAGGAACTAGGTTTCAGCCTACCCCCGGGGCCGCGGCTTTTCCAGAGCTTCTGGCCCACAGACTGAGGGGGAATCGAGTGGCTGATCAGAGAGGGATTGCAGGGATCTCTTTGCCAGTGTTGAGGTAGGAATCTCTTGCTTTGCCCATGCTTGGATCTGGGTCACAGTTCTGAGGGGCGGTCCTGGGGCGAGGAAGAGTGCTGGTGTGGTGGAGCTTGTTGTGACGGTGGAGAGGAAACACCTCGCCCCTTATCACAGCACCTTGGAAGAAGTGAAAATTTTCAGGTCCCTAGAAGTATCTCTGAAAAGAGCTGTATAAACCTCCGAAGCTTGGGACAGTACATTCTCCACATTGGAAGTCAACTTTTACCTTAACAAAGAGTTTAAAACTCAAGTAATTGGCCGGGATCATGAGTAAGCATCGCAAAAAGAATCAGACTATATTATCTTACTTTGGTGACAAAGAAGATCAAAACAAACAACCAGAAGAAGACAACAAAGTCAAAGCTCCTACATCCAAAACTTCCAAGAAAAATATGAATCAATCCCAGGCCTTGGAAGAGCTCAAAAGGGATTTTGAGAAGCAAGTGAGAGAAGTAGAGGAAAAACTGAGAGTGATGCAAGAAAATCATGAAAAACAAGTCAACAGTTTGCTAAAGGAGACCCAAAAAAATACTGAAGAAAATAACACCTTAAAAAATAGCCTAACCCAAATGGCAAAAGAGGTCCAAAAAGCCAATGAGGAGAAGAATGCCCTAAAAAGCAAAATTGGCCAAATGGAAAAGGAAGTCCAAAAGCTTACTGAAGAAAACATTTCCTTAAAAATTAGAATAGAGCAATTGGAAGTCAGTGACTTTATGAGAAATCAAGACATTGTAAAACAAATCCAAAAGAATGAAAAATTAGAAAACAATGTGAAATATCTCATTGGAAAAACAAGTGACCTGGAAAATAGATCCAGGAGAGAGAATTTAAAAATTATTGGACTATCTGAAAGCCATGATCAAAAAAAGAGCCTAGACATCATCTTTCAAGAAATGATCCAGGAAAACTGACCTGATATTTTAGAACCAGAGGGCAAAATAGAAATTGAAAGAATCCACTGATCACCACCTGAAAGAGATCCCCAAAGGAAAACTCCTAGGAATATTTTAGCTAAATTCCAGAGTTTCCAGGTCAAGGAGAAAATATTACAAGCAGCCAGAAAGAAGCAATTCAAGTATTGTGGAAACACAGTCAGGATAACACAAGATTTAGCTGCTTCTACATTAAGGAACTGCAGGGCATGGAATATAATATTCCAGAGGGCAAAGGAGATAGGATTACAACCAAGAATCACCTACCCAGCAAAACTGAGTGTAATCCTGCAGCGGGAAAAAATGGTCATTCAGTGAAATAGAGGACTTTCAGGCATTCTTGATGAAAAGACCAGAGCTGAATAGAAAATTTGCTTTTCAAATACAGGACTCAAGTGGAACATGAGAGGTAAGCAAGAAAGAGAAAATCACAAGAGATTTATTATGGTTGAACTGTTTACATTCCTGCATGGAAAGATGATATTTGTAACTCATGAGACCTTTGTCAGTATTAGGGTAGTTGGAGGGGGAAAAATTGTATGTACGTATATATAGATATAGATGGATAGAGGGCCCAGGGTGAGTTGAAAATGAAGGGGTCATATCTGGAGAATAAAATTAAGGGGTGAGAGAGGATTATACTGGGAGAAGGAGAAAGGGAGAGGTAGAACAAGGTAAATTATCTCACAAAAAAAACAGAAAAGAAAAGGCTCTTACAGTGGAGGGGAAACGGGGGAAGGTGGGAAGGAATGAGTGAATCTTATTCTCATAGAATTTGACTTAAGGGGGGAATTACATATACACTCAATTGGGTATGGAAATCTGTCTTACCCTACAGGAAAATGGGGGGGGAAGGGGACAAGAGAGTAGGGGGATTGTAGAGAGGAGGGCAGATTGGGAAAGGGGGTAATCAGAAGCAAGTACTTCTGGGGAGGGACAGGGTCAAAAGAAAGAATAGAATAAATGAGGGTGGGTGGGATAGGATGAAGGGAAATAGAGTTAGTTTTTCACAGCGTGTCTACTATGGAAGTGTTTTGCGTAACTGCACATATATAACCTATATTTAGTTGCTTGCCTTATCAATGAGGGTGGGTGGGGAGGGAGGAAGGGAGAAAATTTGAAACTCAAAGTTTTAAAAACACATGTTTAAAAAAAATGTTTTCACATGCAACTGGGAAATAAGAAATACAGGAAATGGGCTACAGAAATCCATCCTGCCCTACAGGAAAATTGAAGGGGAAGGGGATAAGAGAAGGGGGGGGAGAGATAGAAGGGAAGGCAGACTAGGGGAAGGGGTATTCAGAATGCATGCCATCTTGGGGTGGGGGGAAGGGCAAGATGGGGTGAAAATTTGGAACTCAACATCTTGTGGAAGTAAAAGTTGAAAACAAAAAAATAAATAAAAATTACCATACAAGAAAAAGAAAGTGGAGAGCCTGCAGTACTGGGAGAGAACCTCTCCTCTCTCCTCCCCCACCTCTCATGCAGGTGCAGAGCATTGATTTCCACTAACAAAGAGAGAGTCCCACACAAATGGGCTTTGGAACTTGGGTTACCCAGAGGGGCTGGGTAACAACTAGCTATAGCCTTTCTGGGCTACAGTTCCCCCATCCACTCCCTGTAAAATGGGAGTATTAGATAACTGAGGTCTTTTTCAGCTGTAATCTGTACTGATTCCCAGTAAATCAGTTAATCAGTCAGTCATTACTAGATATTGTGCTAAGTACTGGGCATACAAAGAAAGGCAAAAACTGAATCTTTGCCCTCAAGGAGCTCACATTCTAATGGGGGTGATAACATGAAAATAATGATATACTAACAAGATGCAGTCAGAGTAAATGGAAGATAATCTTGGAGGATGTAGCACTGAATATGTGCCAATCAAGCCACCAAAGGATTACTTTATAGAACTAGAAAAATAATCATGAAAATCATATGGAGGCCCAAAAGATTAAAAATCTCAAGGAAAATAATGAAAACAAGTGGGAATGAAGGGAGCCTAGCAACAACAGATCTCAAACTATACTACAAAACATTAATTCTCTTTCTCTCTTTTTTTACATTTAATTTTAATTTCTTTTAATTACATGTAAACAAAAACAAAGCATCAATTCTCAAAACAAATTAGTACTGGCTAAAAAAATAGAGCAGCAGTTAGGTAACACAGTAGAGAAAGTGCCCTGCCGACAGTCGGAAAGACTTATCTCCCTGAGTTCAAATCTGGCCTCAGGTTCTTATTAGCTGTGGGACTCTGGGTAAATCATTTAGCCCTGTTTGCTTCAGTTTCCTCATCTGTAAAATGAACTGGAGAAGTAAATGGCAAACCACTCCAGTATCTTTGCCAAGAAAACCTCAAATGGGGTCATAGAGAGTTGGACACAACTGAAACTAGTGAACAACAACAAAATAGAGAGTGACCAGTGGAACAGATTAAACACGATACATAGAGAAGCAAATGTAGCTAGTGCCCAAGTATTAGGTAAATCCAAAGACCCCAGCTACCGGGGAAAGGACTCATTATTTGACAAGAACTGATGAGAAAATTGGATAGTACTGTAGAAGAAAATTAGATTTTGATGAACATTTTACACTTTATGCCAATATAACCTCCAAATGGATATGTGACATAAAATATAAAAGGTCATAGTATAAATAAATTAGAGAAACATGGAAAAATTACCTAAAAAATCTGCAGATAGAAGAAAAGTTCATGACCAAATAAGGGATAAAGAAGATCAAAGAAGATAAAATGGGTAATTTTGATTATGTGAAACTTAAAAGTTTTTGCACAAACAAATCCAATAAAACTAAGATTAAAGGGGAAACAATTTGTTAAGGGGAAAAAAATCTTTGTAGCAAGTTTCTTTGATAAAGGTTTCATTTCCAAAATAAATAAGTAACTGATTCAAATTTTTAAGAACAAGAGTCATTTTCCAACTAATAATGTTCTCAAGGGAAGAAATCCAGACTATATGAAATCCAACCATATGAAAAAATGCTCCAAATCACTACTATTTAGAGAATGGAAAATTACAGTGACACTGAGACTCCATTTCTTACCCATCAAATTGGCAGAGTTGACCAAAAAAGAAAGGAAAATGATAAATGTTGGAGGAGTATGGGAAAACAGGTGCGCTGATAATACTGTTGGTGGATCTGTGAATGGGTACAATCTTTCTAGAAAGCAATTTGTAATTATACACAAAAATTATTAAACCGTATATGGGCTTTAACCTAGCTATTCCACTGTTCTGCCCCAAAATGATCAATGAAAGGTCCTACATAAAAAAAAATACACACACACATATAGCAGGTCTTTTTGTGGTGGCAAAAAAACCTGGAAACTCGAAGAATGCCCATCAACTGAGGAATAGCTAAGTGGTGGCATATGAATGTGACAGAATAGTATTGTGCTATAAGAAATGAGAAAGTGGATGATTTTAAAGAGACATAGAAAGACTTTGAACTGATGCAAGTGAAGTGTGAAGAACCAGGAGAAAATTTATACTGTAACATCCATATCATAAAAATGAACAGTTTTAAAGAATTTTATAATCCAATGAAGAATGAAATAGAGCAGAACCAGGAAAACAATTTATATAATAACAACATTGTAAAGACAAACAACTTTGAAAGCTGTAAGAACTATGATAACTTCAATGACTGTCCAGGAACATGAGTGTATATGTGTGTGTGTATGTATATATGTATATATGCATGTGTATGTATAGATATGTGTGTTTGTATATATGTGTATGTATGTGTGTGTATATATGTACAATATGTGCATATATATTTGTCCAATGAAGAAATGTTTTATTTCATGATGCATATTTATTATAAGAAATTTGTTTTTCTTTTTTTCATGGGGACAGGGGTAAGAAGGAGAGAAAAGAAATTTCTATTAATAGAAACATTTTTAAAAATAGAAAATTTGGGGGGAGGATACTACAGATGTGGGATGTTGCATGTACTTTCAGATAAGGTAATTGGATTTAAATTTTGCTGTATTGTTTTACTTTATTACAAGAGACCTCTCATGTAGTATTTGTAATGTAAAAACAAAAACAAAAAAATCAAATATCTCAAGGATCTAGAAAGGCCTCATTTAGAAGGTGAAGGATTTGAGCTGAGCGTTGAAGGAAGCCAGGAGGCAGAAGTAATGAGCTAAAGCATCTTAGGTATGGGAAAAAGACAGTGAGTAGGTAGGGAAATAAGAGATGGGGCGCCATGTTCAAGGACAAAGAAATGGCAAGAAGACCAGTGTTGCTGGGTAAAAATCTTGGCCTGCGCCCCAACTCTTCTTAGTCATGGGCTTCACTTGCTGACTCCCCAGAGCATCATGTTGTATGCCTGTTAGGAGTTAATGGGGAGCCTAGAGAAGCTGTGGGGAACAGGTGAGCCAGGAGGTGAGTCACTGTCACCTTTCCAGGGTGCAAAGGCATCAGTGAGCTGAGGTTATTTCAGGAGAAAGATGGACCATGACTGTGAGGCCAGTGAATGCAAGCCTGGCTTCAACTCTGCTGATTTTGAGCAGCAACAGCTTCTCAGTGGAGAGGGGGAGAGAGAGAGAGAGAGAGAGAGAGAGAGAGAGAGAGAGAGA
>NW_020949548.1:1922355-2003739 GCF_900497805.2 Vombatus ursinus | reverse complement strand
GAGAGAGAGAGAGAGAGAGAGAGAGAGAGAGAGAGAGAGAGATGACCTATGTTCAGGGGAGCCAGCTAGCACTGGCTGTTGAGAGTGAATTATTAAATTTTCACCCTGAGCATTTACACCTTGGAAACTGGCAAATGCTACAAATCAGGGCTTGATTTATTGTTTTGTTGATTGTCTGGATTAAGGAAGTGATAGAGCAAATGTTAATAATAATGCAGATTTCTGCACAAATCACTTGATTACAAAGAGGCTTGGACACATCAAATATTTACTATTTACTTCTTATATTTAAAATGTTAGATTTATGTAAAATTCATGTTGTTGCACTGTACCATTCTAATTTGATTATAACATTGATGCTATTTTATCCTTCTACTCCATTTTAATAAATAATCTCACTGGAGTTCATTTACTTATGGAATGAACAGAACTGGTTATTGCATATGTAGGTAAGAGTTAAATAAACATTACCTTTATTCTAAAAGAAATTCAGATTAAAATAAAAAATGTGTCATTTGTACCTTTCTATTATTATTTTGGACAGTCAATTGTCCAGGGAGTTTTCCCTTACATGGGCATTTAGGGCATTCTGCCAGTGTTCTGATTCATCAGGAAGGCAGCCATGTTGGGGAACATATGTCTATGCCAATCCATCCCACCCCCACTTCCCCATCTTGTCTATTACAGCTGTGCCCTTGGGGGATTAATAACAGCTAACATTTCTGTACGGTGCTTTAAGGTTCACAGAGCTCTGTACAAATACTATCGTTAACCCCCAGTACAAACTTGGAGATGTCATAGAGGCGGACGATTGGTTTCCCCTCAGCACGATTATTATCAGATTTAGCCCTTGGGACAAGGGCATAGCAAGGGCATAGCAAAAAAGCTATTTGAAATGTAAGCCACTGCAGGTATGTCCAGATGGGGCCAAGTGGCCAGACTGGAGGGCACCTTACCTGGGGTCTGGCCCCTTGGAGTGGATGGAGGTGTGTGGGGTGGGGGGGCGGCGCGCACTATCTTGTAGCCTATTTTAATTCATTCTTGCTCATTAAGTGCTAAGTTTCGTTGTTTTAGGCTGCTGAAGGATTGTCACTGCCCTCTAAAGTTTAGCACCATAAACTGTAAGTCTCCGTAATTACAGCTGTGGTCCCCCTCCTCAAATATCCCTGTAGAACATTGTTGGGGTAAGTACTTCATCCCCAGAATCTCCTGCCTCGTATTAGGATCATAGATCCAGAGACAGAAGGGAACACAAAAGTCATCACATTCAACCTCCTTATTTTATAGATGGGGAAACTAAGGACCCAAAAGTGAAGAGACTTGCCCAAGGTCACTTAATTAGTTGGTGACTGGATTTGAAATATATTCTACTCATCTGTGAATGACTGAGCAGAAAGAGCATTGGTTCTGGAGTCTTAGTAACTGAGTCAAAATTCTACATCTAACACTACCGGCGTGGCCTTGGGCAAATAGCAGCCATGTTTTTCTTCATCATCAGGTATCAAAATCCCAGTCACCCACTAACAAAGATCCTATCTTTTCTTTAATCTTTCTCTTTTCCTCAATATGCCTACCCCTTCCCCACTTTTTTTTGGTTCTTAGCTTTCCTCAGGAACATGAACACATTAAAAGCTTTATGTCTCTGGACATTGTTGCTGCAGGACCATGTTTTAAAACTCATCCTCTGTTATCTGTTCTTGCCATCATCTTCTGTTTATAACTTTCCCTGCCTCTCCCCACCATAAGTTCAATGATCATCTCTTTGCTAGTGACTCAAAAATCTAAATATCAGCCCTACTGAATCTCCTATGCTCTAGTCGAGCCCATCTCTATTTGCCTGCTGGACAGCTCCACCAATATGTCTTATGGGCATCTCAAATTCAGCATGTCCAAAACAGAACTCATTATCTCCTCTCATCCTGCAAACCTACCCTTTCTCTAAACATCCCTATATTGGTTGAAGGTAGCCCCATAGTGCCAATCATTCAGCCATACAACACCATAGTCACCATCTTTAATTCTTTACTTTCTCTCACCCCATACCTGTCTTCACAATAGGTATTGCATCTCTCCCCTTATCTTCCCTCACACTGTTCATGCTCATATTGTCTCTCACCAAAGCTATTGGCTGACCTCACTGAATAGTATTCTATTTGATGGTATCTATGAAGTTGTATCATCATTCCTTAAAGTCTAAGTAACTGCTTCATATTCAGAGCTTTTGGTCCTCTTCCCTTTGGGAAAAACCTACTATCTATTTCTCAGCTCTAAGTGTTTAGTGGTTCTTTTCTGTTCTTTTTTACTCTGTGTGACATTATGACACAGGTCACAATTTCCTCCTGCCTTTATGGATACTTTTTCTTCTTTGTTTACATATTAAAATCCTTCTGTTTTTATTACTTCATTTTCCCTCTAAGAAAGAGACCAGTCTGAACTTTGAGCATAGGTAGCAGTCACTTGGCCATGGCAGAAAGACAAACATTGGTCTAGACAGGTCATGGTAAACAGGGTCCTGTTCTTCCTACTTTCTAGAAATGATATTCTAAGAATTAGTTGTTCTCATTAGGAGCTCCCCTGGAGAATATTCTTGCAGGTAGCTTGTGCGGGTCTTCAAGTCCTGAGTTGTTAGGCTCCATCTCACCTTAAGGACACCTTAGAACCCACACCTGACTTTCTTTCCTTACTTGGGGTGTATGGGATGTTCAAGGAGGACTAGCATCTCTGGTGTGAGGATTTGTTGAGCCTTTCTCAGGGCTGCCCATCCAACTTTGGCGTCCTTCTGTCACTCAACTCTCACCTGTGACTCCAGGAATCTGTAGCATGTGCAGTGGCCACTCGATAGGGGGGCTAAACCAGGTTGAGGATAACTGAAAGGCCTCAAACCTGTCAGTGAGTTAGAAGGATATCTACCCCAAGCATGTGAAGACTTCCCTTGGTGGAATGGGCAGATGAGAACAATTTGTTTCAATGACCATGAAGGTGCCTGAAACAGGTGCTTAGAGGTTGTGTCAGTCATGGAAGATGCCAAAGTCATCCACTGCATCCTGGGCCATTGCCAGTTATCTTGACTTTTGTCCTGCCATTGGACTTCAATGACTCTGGAAGAGAGAACGAGGCTGATGACTTTGTGCATCTCTGGCTTAAATCCAAGACGTCCTCTTCAAAAATGAACGACAAAACAACAACAACAAACTTTCCCCTCGAGTCTGCCTACTCCTTGAGCCTTCTTTTCTCCTCTTCCTCATCATTTCTTCTGTCTTAGTCCTCCCTTGTCAAATCATTTCCCTCCTTTTGGCCCTTCAACGTCGCCAATGTTCTAGAATTTCTCCTCTACAAACTCAGTCTTTGAACTTCACAGTTCCAAATTACCCTCACCATATATGTTCCTTATTCTCTTCTTTATTCTTTAGTTAAAGTCTTTCTCCTTCTCTTTCTCTCACAGAAGTTGGGTCTGGCAAATTGCCTATGCAAAAGTCAGAAGTAAAAATCTGGGGTGACTTGAAACCAGCTTATAAAAGCCAGGAGAAGCAGGGATTCTACTGCAGGTGTTGACCTTTAGACTATCCCCTGTGGTTGTTTTTTGTCTGATAGTGAGTGCAAGGAATGTCTTCTGAGTAATTATGATGGGGATCTATAGGCATTCTCAGATAAAAGATGATCTAGCATGGGTCAGGGGAAGAAAAAAGATGAGTAATATTGGTTGGTGACTCCCTGCTGAGTGTTACTGAGGCAACTATTTGTTGATCTGAGAACAATAGCGGGGTCAGCTATCTTCCCAGGGGATGTATGCAGGCAGGATGTGGTAGAAAAACCTCCCAAGATTTGACTACTACCTACTTCTAGTGATTGAAATGGGTACAAATAATACTGCCAGAAGGAATCTTCTGAACATTGCTAAAGAAAAAAAGTCTTGTGTAAGAAACTGAAGTAAACTTGTTGATTTTTTTCATCACTGTTGTCCATCAAAGACAAGGATTTTAGAAGAAAAAATATTTTTAAAAGTGAACAGCTGATCAAGAAGATAGTGCCTGAGAATGAGATTTAGAATTCCACAGTACTCCTTTAATAAGTGTTGCAATGTATAGAGCTCTGGGCCTGGAGTTCAGAAGAATGAAGTTCAAATCTAGCCTCAGACATTTACTAGCTGGGTAACTTTTGGCGAGTAACTTAACCTCTGTCTGCTTCAATTTCCTCAACTATGAAATGGGGATCATAATAGCACCTACCTTTCAGAGTTGTTTTGAGGATCAAATGAACTAATATTTGTAAAGTAGAGGGTTAATGAGGGCTTGCTCCCTTCTCCCCCTTTCTCCCTTCTGGCCAGAGAGGGATGAAGAAAATTGCTTTTGTACATCCACCAAGCTGGATGCAAGAGAGTATAGGTACATGTAGGAAGAATAATGATAGAAGGATGAAAGAACAGTTGGAATTCAGATTAAGATCCATGGAGGCAGAAACAGATGCCATTAATGTGTACTATAGACCACCTGGCCAGAAAGAAGAAATAGATGAGGAACTCAGAAAATAGATCATAAGTTTGTCCCTGGGGCATAATATAGTACTTTGGGGGAACATTACTTATCTGGAGTTTCTTCTGGACCTCTGTCTCTCTGACAAAACCAGAGCAGCTAAAATGTTTTTGCCTCACCTTAATGATAATTTCCTCCTTCACAAGGTTGAGTAACTGATAAGAGGAAATTCTATTCTGGATCTGATTCTCTTTGATGGAAGAAATAGTTGCTAGAGTAAAAATTAAGGGAACAAGGGGAAGAAGTGACTATTCTATCTTAGAACCTGTGATAAAGGATGGAAAAGCTCAAAAGAGCATGCCACAAACCCTAGATTTTAGTACAGATTTCAAAGGATTCAGAGAAAAGATGGGTTGTTGGACTTATAGTCAGGAAGATCCCAGGATTTGAACCTTGTCTCACACATACCAGCTGTGTGATCATGGACAAATCACTAAATTACTCTCAGCCTCTGCTTTTTCATCTATTAAGCGTATATAATCATAGCATTTAGCTTACAAGGTTATTGGGAGGATAAAGTGAGACAAAATGAGAAGCACTTGGAAACCTTAAAGCCCTACCAGAATGTTAGCTCTCCTGTGGACTAAAATTCTATGGAGCAAGTAAGCCCATGTGGGTGGGAGGATTTAAAAAATGAAATTCTGCAGACACGAAGAGAATAAATTTCAGTGAGGAGGAAAAAGCAAAGTTGTCTAAAGAGACCCATGTGGATGCACTAAGCAGTAACTCACTAAGGTTCGGCACAGAAGATAGAAGCAAAGACACACAATAGAGGATGACTAGAAAAGCATGGCTCGATCCTATAATGTGTCTGAAGTGATGGGCCTCAATAAGAAAACAAAGGATATATTGGTTCTAATTCTTCCTTACAACATGACTAATGTGAAAATATGCTTAATAGGAATGTATATGTATAGCCTATATCAGATTGAATGCTGTCTTGGAGAGGGAGGTGGAGAAAAATTTAAAACTTGAAAGCTTATGGAACTGATTGTTGATAACTCAAAGTAAATTAATAAAAAAAGAAGTGATTTAGCCACTCACATGATAATACAACCATACATGTATGATATTAACACAACTCATCACTCATAGTAATGATGCTTTTAGATCTTAAACATAACCATTTACTTAGCTAAGACAAAAAAATTATAGATGCTAATATACTATAATGTATCACAATGCACATATAGCAGTAAAGCTAGATTTAGGTGTACGTGAAATCAGAATAAATTTCTAAAACATATATATATATGTATATACATACATACACACACATACACACACACATATATATATGTACATATATATATATATATGAAGAAAACAAAGGATAATGAAAAGGATACTTTTGGAGTATCATACTGGGTTTGCCCTGGATTGCTCCTTCCCTTTGTTTTGTGAAACATGGCCTTGGGTAGGTGTGTGCAATTGGAATTGTCATGTATTAACCTCCCCGGTTTCTGCTGTAGCAGAAGCTGAGCTGAGAGGTGGCTGCCTTTTCCACCCAGTCATAGGACCAATCCTGTTCACAGGAAACCCTGGTTGTTCACTTTGGAGTGCAAGTTCCTTCCCCTGTCAATGGTATTTGAAGCAACTGCTCATCTTCTGGGCATGAGGCACGCATGGGCAGTGTCCTGCATCCCTTCTCCCAATGCTATGTCTGGGCAAACACCCCAGATCCTCGGCCTGGCAGCAAAGTCAGACATTTGCCTGTTGATGTTGAAGAAAAATGTTGGCACAACTTTGTTTTGACCTTTGACTGTCTCTGGCTCAGTCTCCCCCTCCAAAAGCAAGCAGAGGCTTACTAACCATTTTTTTCTGGATTATTTGGGCCAAGAGATATACTTCTTTCTGTCTATTTCATCTTGGCTATTGGTTCATTTGGGAAGACATGCCCTCTCTGAGGGCAGTAGGGCTGGGTACATTGGCATGGTTAGTTTAATGTAAACTTAATTAAAAGTCAATTCTCCATACTGCCTAACAGGCTCCTATTGAAAATAATTACCATTCACTCTTACATCTTCTGAATTTCCACTGATGAAGCCTGATATGCTCCTAAGAAAAATATTGTGCTTTTAATTGCATTTTGGCAGCTTCTGAGAATTTTTCACACTGTTTAACATCTGCAGTCAACAGATGTTTAAACACAGCTCCTTGAATGATGAAAATTTGGCAAAATGTGGAATAGCTGGAAAGGCTTAGAATTCTAAATTTATTTTTAGGAACATGATACAGGCAGATGTAGTATTACTCATATGTGCTTTTTAATTAAATATTAAAAATATTATGTCTGCTGTTTGCCTGTGAGAAGATGGATCTGAGCTGAAGACCCAGCAGATCCAAGCAAGCTTTCAGTCCCAATGCACCAAAGAAATTCCACTAATAGTATATGTAACTGTAGAGAAGCTAAACAAAATTATTACAGCAGAATGTGTGAATTATGTTAATGAGGAAAGACAGATCTAACACCCCAGGGTCTGCCCTGAGCAAAACTGTGAAGCCATAACAACTCGTACTTGTACAGATATTGCATACAGTATTTCATTTGATACTCACAATGAATCTGTAAGGCAGATATGACTAGTGTTATTATCTTCATTTTACTGATGAAGAAACTGAGGATTGGAGAAGTTGCAGCTTCCCTAACACCACACAGCTATTCTCAGCACCATGGCCAGCAGTAGCTGTGAAGTTGGTAACATTCAGCTGTCAAAACTGAGTCATAACCATAATTTTTTTTTAATTTAAAAAGATTTTTAATGATAGCTTCTGTTTGTCACATTCATTTTTAAATGCCTCCCCCCACCCTTGAGAGCAATCTCTTTTGCCAAAGAATAAAATAAAGAGGCAAAAAAGAAGCAGTTTAACAAAACTGACCAACATATCAAGAATTTCACCATGTAAGAGTTTTCACTCCCATAATCCTCCAGTTCTACAAAGAGCTTCCTCAGTCTTCCTCAGGGACATACTTTATGCTTGGAATTACACAGTGCTCAGTTTCCTTTTTCTTGTTGCTGTTGTTCTTCCTATTTATATCATTGTAGTCTTTGTGTGTACATTTTTTTTGGCTTCTGCTTTATTTCACTTTATGTCAGTTCATATAAGTCCTCTCAGATTCTCTGGAGTCTTTAGATGCATTGCTTCTTATGGTATGGTAATATCCCATCTTCTTCATGTACTCCAATTCATTTAGCCATTTCCCAATTGACAGGCGTCTACCTTGTTTGCAAGCTCTTTGCTACCACCAAAAAGTCCAGCCAGAAGATGTTAGAGCTGGAAGGGGAGGTGCTCTGAGTGTGCTAAGAGCTCACAGGACCTCCATACTTGTCACCTCTTCCTTATCTATTCTGAAAATTCATCCATTTCTAGAGCCCGTCCAGTCCTCTTTCCATTACTTCTTCAATGAAAATGAGAAGTAGAAATTAGCTCAGTACATCTACAATGACCTCCTTAGCCATAACTTAGGACATCCTCAGTGTAGGTACCAAAATGATATTTCTAAAGCACAGGTCTGACTGTATTACTCCTCTGCTCAATAATCTCCAGTGGCTCTCAGTTGCCTCTAGAATAAAATATAAACAAACTCCTTTGCCATTGAAAGTCTTTCACTGTCTTATTCCCAGACTCCCTTTCCATGCTGACAGTACCACTTAACATACTATCTATTCCAGTCAAACTACTTTACTTGCTGTTCCCCATATATATTTGATCTCCCATCTCTATGCCTTTACACTGACCATCCCTCATGCCTAGAATGCATTCCCCCTCACCTTTACCCCATAGAATCTTACTCTTCCTTTAAGAAGGAGCTCAAGCATCCCTTCTTTACAAATCCCCTAAATGCCAATACCTTCCCTTCCTGCCTTGAATTTATTCCCTTTATATTTATTCTGTATAATACTTTTATGTTGTCTCATTAACAAGAATATAAGCTCATTAAGAGTAGGGATTTACTTTCTATAGGAAGCCTTCCCCAACTCCTTTTAATCTCAGTGCCTTCCCTCTGTTAATTATTCTTATTTATCCTGTATATGGATCACTTTGCGTATATTTGTTTTCATGTTGTCTTCCTTAAGTTTCTTGAGAGCAGGGATTGTGTTTTGCCTCTTTGTGCATCTCCAGCGCTTAGCATGGTGCCTGGCACACTTAATGTTTATTGACTGAGGGGAGGGAGGGAGAGGGAGAGGGAGAGGGAGAGAGAGAGAGACAGACAGACAGACAGACAGACAGACAGAGAGATGATTGTTGCATTCTTAGCGCAGTATCCAGCACATAGTAAGCACTTCATAAGTGCTTGTTGATTGATGGGCTGATTGAATATAGTCCTTCCTCATCGAGTACTGGCATTGATAGTACTACCCCTACCTCTGTGGAAATTACTTAGCATCCCAGATTTAGAATGAGAAGGGGCACTGTAGGCCATCAAGTTGAACCTCCTCTTTTTAAAGATAAGGAAACCAAGACCCAGAAAGGTTAAATGAGCTTGTCATCTTCATAGGGATTTGCTCAGGTTTTTGGGCTCTCAGTCCAGTCCTCTATCCACTATAGCATACTAAGTACATATAAGTTAGAGAAGCTTGTCTTTCATAGACCTAATTACAGAGTTACCAAGTAGTCCCATTTCACAGTTGGAACATCATTATCTGATCCCTTTTCTGTGATTAGGTCTGCAAAATACCAACTTCCTTACACAGATTTGCTTATTTAGTGTATATGTTGTTTTCCCTCAATGGAATGTAAGTTCTTTGAGTCTGTCAGTCAGTCAACAAACATTTATGAAGCTTGTACTATATGCTAGGCACTATCCCAAGCACTGGAGATACAAAAAAGGGCAAAAGTACGGTCCCTATATTCAAGGAACTCATATTCTAATGAGAGAGACAAGTTAAATAACCAGGTACATATATCTGCATGTATCCATAAACACACAAACTATATGGAAGGGAATTTCAGTGGAGAAGGCACATAGCAGCTGGAGAGAGTGGAAAAGGCCTCCTTCAGAAAGTGGGATTTGAACTGAGCTTTGAAGGAAGTCAGAGATATTAAGATGAGGGAGCAGAGCATTCTAGGCGCTGGGATGGGAGATAGAGTATTTTGTTGGAGGATTAACAGGTGGGCCAGTGTTGGTGATGAAACTTGGACCTGGTACATTGTCCTTCACATAGTTGGCAGTAAAGAAATGTTTGTTCAGTGAATGAATAAATGAATGGAGACACATGGGGGCAGCAGGGAGAGGTCTATATAAAGTAGTGGTGGGAGCTAAGGTTGGTGAGATAGGTGTGTGTGTGTAGGGGTCCACATTATAGCTACTGCACCAATGAAGCAGCTGTCGTACTACTAGACTAGGTCTCCCCCAAAAGGAGAAGGCCTCAAAAGCATGGTTGTCTTTCTCATTACTCATCCTTCTATCCCCCAGGGGACAATATTTACTGCTGTCCAGCTGTCCCTCACCCTCCTTTCCTTCTCATAGGCCTCCAAAGGCATTTCTCTTCATGGCAATGACGCTATGGGAGAAAATAAAAATCCAGGAATTATCCTCAAATCTATGAGAAGGTGAATTCCCACAAGGAACTGGGACTTGTTGCAGGTTGTATTTCTGACACACAGAGCTCTAAGGCCCCTCAGGAAATCCCAGGAGTATCCCTACCTTCCTACCCCCAGGAGCTCAGGGGCAGAGGGGGTGACAAACACCTACTGAACAGCAACAACAAGTTAAGAGTTTTTATTACTTTTCTTTCAAGGAGAAAGGAAAACTTTGTGAAGAATTAGCCTGGAATATAAGTTATGTCTGTCTGGGGATGCTTTTTCCTTAAATCCCAGCTCCTCTGGTAAAGCTTTCCAAGGGATGTTTAATTGAGTAAATATGGCCTGCTGTAGATGAGTCAGAAATGCCTCTTTTGCAGCCGACCCTGTCCCCCTGGAGAAGATGTCACTGCGGTGAGTGAGAGGGCGGAAGTGCTTAATGAGTTTGAAAAGCTAAAATTTCTTTGGGAGGCTGCAGGCTCCCCTCCCCCAAGCCCCAGCCAAGCTCTGGCCAAGCCTACTGCTCTCTGCAGCCCTGTGCAAACATCCTCAGGGCAGTGGATTTCTCAAGGCCTTAGTTCTTGGGAGGTTGATAAATCTGCTAGGGCCGCTGCTGAGCCCATGCAAAACAAGTCCTTTGTCTGCCTGTCTATACAGGGATTTAGCCATCTCACTCACTATACCGGTGTGGGAGGCAGCCCGGGGGCAGTTGTAAGAACTTGGAAAGATGTAAGTCTTGGAATCACCTCTCTGAACCTCAGTTTCCTCATTTGTAAAATGAAGGATCATCGCTTTCGAGCTGGAAAGACCCTCAAAGGGTTTCTGGTCCAATCTCCCTTTCACTTTACAGGAAGGAAAGCTCAGGCCCTGAGGAGGTGAAATGATTTGTCCTCGGTCGCTTCAATGGCAGAACTGAGATTCAGACTTAGATCTGGGGCTCTTTCCAATGTTCCATACTGCTTCCTCACCGAGCTGTTGGGAGGACAAATACTTTTTAAATAAAGAACTACGTCAATGAGTCACTAGTAATAGCTGACATTTCGTGCAGTATTTTAAGATTTTCAAAGCACTTTACTTACCTCATCTCATTCGAGGCTTCCAACAACCTCATAAGTTAAGTGCCACAAGAATTATTGTCCCATTGTACAGATGAAGAAACCAAGGTTTCCTCCGTTTTCCTTCCTGCCCTAGAGAAATGACGTGACTCGCTCACGGTTACACAGGAAATAAGCGTCAGGGACAGGATTCAAACCCAGCTTTCTTTCCTGACTCCAGGTGCCATACACCTTCCACTGTACCCTACTGCCTCTATAGACCAAGCAGTTGAGAAATGATATGCTCTGCCTGCCTACCAAATAGCTCCAGAGGATGGCCAGGTCCTACAAAGATCTAGAGATCGTGGATCTAGAGCTGGAGACCTGAGGGGATGTCTAGTTCAGCCTCCTCATGGAGACTAAATGACTTATCTAAGGTCACATGTTAGTAAGTAACCATCGGAGGTTGGGTTTGAACACGGGTCCTGAGAAGATACATTGCAGCTGTTGATTGTCCATAATCTCTCTAGTGAACTGGAGAATAGGAATACAGGAGAGTCAAGGTAACAGAACCACTGGTTGCAGCTGGACAGCTAGAACCAGGGATGGTACAAGTCGTAACTGAGATGACTAGGAAGCTGGGTCTGGGGCCACCGATTGGGGGATGTTGGAAGCTGCCTAGGCTGCCTCAAATGAAAGGATCTTGGGCAGGGGAGAAGGGATGCACCTAGAGAGTTTGATGAGCAAAACTCCATCCTTGGAGATCCCAAGGAGTCAGAGGGCCACCCCTGCTTAGGGGCAAGGGAAAGCACCAGTTATATTAGTTCACCTGCTCCCTACAGATGATGAGGAAACTGAGGACACAGAATTGGCCCCCAATTCCAGCACAGGTTCCCAGGTGACAGGTAACTGGGACCAGGTGCCATCTATGTGATGAGTGAGGATGCCACCACTGTTTGCTGGCTCAGGGCATCCTCTCATGGAGGACTCAGATAAAGGAGGGCCTGACATAAGGGTTACAGGATCACAGTGCAGGAAGGAACCTTAAAGGCCATCAGATCATAGATTTAGTGTGGGAAGGAATTTTATGGTGTTTAACCACTTTTTTATTTGTTTTAGGCAATTGGGGTTAAGTGACTTGCCCAGGGTCACACAACTAGTAAGTGTCAAGTGTTTGGTCTGAGGCCAGATTTGAACTCAGGTCCTCCTGACTTCAGGGCTGATGATCTATCCACTGTGTCACCTAGCTGCCCCCTAACCCATTTATTTTTCAGATGAGGAAACCAGGGATAAGAGAGGATCTCCTTTTTTGTCACACAGATTATAAGGGAGAATTTGAACTCAGGGCTTCCTGATTCTTAAGCCCAGCCCTCTATCCCCTGCACCATCTAATTGCCAACATTTAGAAGTTTATTAAACTTTCTTTTAAGCACTTTAACATTGTGTTGGGGGAGGGATGAAAGAGGCAGGAGAAAAATAATGGAAGTGAAAAAAAAAAAGGATAGGGGCAAAGAAAACAAACTCTGTGACGTTCGCAGTTTTGTCAAGGAATGAACCTCATGGTGACTTTTCTTTCCAGAAGAGCTTCATCCTTCATCATACTTTCATCGTCTCTAAAATAATCTCACCTCAGCCTCCTCTGTACCCAGTAGGTTTACGTGGGCGTTGTCCCCATTAGTCCTTGGATCTCCATTCTGCCTTTTATCCAGAGAGATCAAGACATCTTCCTGTCTATTAGCTCACTGATCCTCACAGCATCCCTCTCCAGTTGACCAAAGTATAGCAGCGAGGAAAGCAGTGATCTGGTCATTTTGGGAATGTCCTCCTAGCCAATTAGGATGAGTCAGTCTTGGGGATGAATAGCTTTCCAACATCTAAGGCTTAGTTCATTCATACTTTCATTCATTCATTTATTCTCATTTATTCATTCATCAAATCTTTACTGACCACCTGCCACGTTCAAAGCCCCATGAAGGACCCAAAGAACACAGCAAAGTCCCTGTCCTTATAGAGTTGGCAGGGAGCCAGTGTGGAGCTGGGGAAAGAACGCAGGACTTGGATTTGGGAGGCATGGAATCAAATGGCCCTGCGTGGGATCATAAGCGTCACCTAACATTTCTAAGTTTCCATTCCTCATCTATAAAATGAGGGTATAGATCCTGCACTATCTGTCTCAGAGTTATTTTGAGAACTTTGAAAACTTCAAAGTGCTATAGAAATCTAAGTTATTATCATAGCCTGTTGTAGTGGGTAGAGCTGGTCTCAAAGCCAAGATGATCTGGGTGGAAGTGTCACCTCTCAGTGTTCTTCCTTCCTTCCTTCCTTCCTTCCTTCCTTCCTTCCTTCCTTCCTTCCTTCCTTCCTTCCTTCCTTCCTTCCTTCCTTCCTTCCTTCTTTCCTTCCTTCCTTCTTTCCTTCTTTCCTTCCTTCCTTCCTTCCTTCCTTCCTTCCTTCCTTCCTTCCTTCTTTCCTTCTTTTCTTCCTTTCTTCCTTTCTTTTTCTTTCTTTCTCCTCCTCCTCCTCCTCCTCCTCCTTCTTCTTCTTCTTCTTCTTTCTTCTTCTTCTTCTTCTTCTTCTTCTTCTTCTTCTTCTCCCTCTCCTCCTCCTCCTCCTCCTCCTTCTGTTTCTTCTCCTGCTTCTTCTCCTCCTTCTTCTCTTTCTTCTTCTGTTGTGAGGATTAAATGAGATATGTCCAAATCACTTTGCAACCTTAAAGCACTATTTAATGATTTTATTGTTGTTGTTGTTCTGTTGTTTTCAGACCTATCTGATCCTTCATCATCCCAGTTGGGGTTTTCTTAGCAAAGATCCCAGAGTGGTTTGCCATTTCCTTCTCCAACTCATTTTACAAATGAGGAAACTGAGGCAAACAAGGTGAAGTGACTTGCCCAGGGTCACACAACTATTAAGTGTCTGAGGCTGGATATGAACTCAGGTCTCCCTGACTCCAGGCCCAGTGATCTATCCACTGAGCCATAGATGCTAGCTATTTTATTATCATTATTGTCATAAAATGTTAACAATAGATGATGATGATGATGATGAAGAAGAAAAGGATCAGGCAAGTGGCCAACAGTGACCCTGCTGGCCAAATACTATTATCCCCATTTTACAGATGGGAAAACTGAGACCTAGACTATAATTTATCCTTGGTCACACAAAAATGTGTACAGACAGGATTTGAACCTCTATATTATCACTCTATGGGAAGAGAAATATGCCTGATATGAATTTTTTATTGATAACAATGATAAAATCTTAGCCCTCCAAATACTTTTATTTTTGCTTTTTTAGCAGTAATCCAGTAGTGGTACAAAAACCATTTTAATCAACTTTATTCCTCCAGCAGTACCTCATTACAGGCTCTGCATCAGTTTTAAAAGCATAGATCCCCTAAAGTATGGAATGGGGGTTACCTTATAAGGAGAGGGTCTGGAAGAAGGTGTCAGTGAAGACAGTCGTATTTATAAGAGGGACCTCTTCTTTTGTAATCAGTCATGATACATCCATCCCAAGGTTTACATTACTGATGCTGGCTCCTAGCTTTGACCTGAGCCCTCTGATGACAAAGAGTGGACTTTCACAGAGCTGGCTGCATCTCCACATTACTTAGGGTTTGGGCATTTAGCCAGAGATTTCAGGTGGTTAGAGCCTACTGGCCTACACGTTCATGTGTGCTGGCTAATTAGGTGAAAATATTTTCTGCTAGAAACATGTCAGGCAGCCTGCCAGCCCCTTGCCCTGGAGTCAGGCAGGCCCAGATGTGGCCATATACTGAGTGCCTGCCTGGTCACTCCATGACGCTGCCTTTGGAGAGAATACAAATGAGGCGTTCTGGCATACAGTTTAATAGCATCACCAAGCCAGAAAAATGAACTCTCCTATGGGCTGTAGGACTGGAAAGATTTACATTTTGCCAACTCTATGTTTAATTTTGAGAGCAGTATAGTATAGTGGAAAGACGATCAGCTGACCTTGGAGTCAGGAAGACCTGGGTTCACGTCCTGCCTTTGACGTGAACTGGAGGTTCTGAAGTAGGCCTTCAGTGTTCCAGGCAACGTCTCTAGATTTTAGATGCCTACGCTGGAGGATTTTAATTTTGCAAAGCACTGAACATCTATTCTATCATTTAAGCTTCACAGCACCCAATTAACACATTGGGTGACCTAGGACCATGTTAGAGAACTGAGATGAGTCACAGAACAGGAAATTCAGTAGGGATAAATGCCTTATCTTATATTTGAGTACATAAATCAACTTCACAAGTACCATGGCATGAATAGACAGCACTTGTTCTGAATAATATATATATTATATAATATATATATATACATACACACACACACACACACACACACACACACACACACATATATAGTGGATTGTATACATCAGTAATGTGATAAAGCCTCCCCCAAAGCTAAAGCAATCTTGGACTTAATTAAGAGGGGCCATAGCATAGGAAGGTAGCAGTCCCATCGTATTTCAGACTCCATCTGAAGCACTGTGGCCAGTTCTAAGGGTCATGGTTTAAAAAAACATGGATAAACTGAAGGGTGTCTCAGGGAGGGCAGCTAGAGTAGCAGAGGGCCCTCAGTCCATGCCATAGGAGTATCTATTGAAGGAACTGGGGATGTTTAGCCTGGACAAGAGACAACTCAGGCAGGATATGACAGTTGATATGACAGTTCAAGTATCTGAAGGGTTGTTATATGTAGAAGAGGGAGTGGCTTCTTCTCTTTGGCCTAGAGGGCAGAACCAGGAGCAGAAGGGGGAAATAATAGAGGTGAATTTAGGTTTGATTTTAGGAAGAGTTTCCTAACAATTAGATCTGTGTGTAAGTTGAAAGGTGGTGGCTTTCCTTCTTCTTAAAAAGCCTTCAAAGAGAGGCTGACTGCTTATTTTGTGTGTTCTTGTAGGGAAGCATTTTGTGTATGGGTTGGATTAGATGGAAACTAGGATCCCTTCCAATTCTCCAATTCAGGTAAGAATGGCAATATTACTTCCCCTGCACCCTCCACATAGATTTTATGATGAGGAAACTGAGTCTCAGAGAACTTAAGTGACTTTCACGAAGTCACACAGTTAAGTGTAAAAGACAGACTTGAACCCAGATCTGCCTAGTACCTCTACCAGGGGCGGGGAAGCTGCAGCCTTGAGGACACATGCAGCCCTCTAGGTCCTCAAGTGTGGCCCTTTGACTGAATCCAAACTTCACAGAACAAATCCCCTTAATAAAAGGATTCGTTCTGTAAAACAGGGCGCAGGTTCCCCGCACCTCTAGTGTCTAGAGTCTAGACAATACATGACGCTGCCTCTTATGGGAAAATGGCCTCCGTACTGACCTGAGACTGGCTTAACTGCAGACTTGTTCTTTGTGATTCTGTGGGTTTTTTAATCCACTGAGTCCATAACCCTGGTGTCAGGGTCATCTCCAGTGGTCCTGACCTATGTTTTGCCACTGGAGTCTGGTGATTCTAGAGGAGAGAGTGAGGCAGATAACTTTGCACAGCCCTGCCTCACTTAAATCCAATTCACTTGCAAGTCAAAACATCACCCTCCTGATGTCACTGGTCCTCTTTGAGGATGAATAACCGCAGCCCTGTTGTAAGGAGTTGACTCTTCAATCCATCCTCATCCTCCCTACAAGCCTCATTTGCTTCGAATTACCTCCCTCAAGCCCCATTTCTTCCCCACTCTATGTTTTTCTCCCCTCCCCAGTCCCTCTTTCTGATGCCCAAGAAGATCTGTTGCCAGTTTGGACTCTAACAGCCTGAGAGATAACCTCAAATGATCAATCCCCAAACAAGCTTTGTAAATACAATCTGGCTGCTTTGTATATAAAGGATCGTCTCTGCTGCCCAAGTCTCCGCTCAGTGTATATGAAACAGCCAGGAGAGATAGATGAAGAGCAGGAAGTTGTTCTAGAATGTGGAACTGGGCATTGGAGGGAACCCGAGCCCCCGTTCAGACGGAGCTCTGTAGTGAGGAGAGGAGAAGCAGCAAAAATGTCAGACTGTTTCATGCCAGGACAGGGGTTCTCAGCCTTGTCTGTGTCATGGACCCCCTTGGCAAACCGCCAAAGCCTATAGAGAGACCCTTTCTCAGAAGAAGCAAAAAAAAAATCTGTTAAAAAACACTTGAAAGTATGGTTATAAATTGATTTTTCCTTATGGAAATGCTTGTTTAATTCCATAAATTAAACAAATAAAAATTTTTAAAAAGAAAAAGTAAAAAAAAATGTAAGAAAATGTTAAATTTCAGTTAGAGGTTAGTAAAAACAAAGATGTGATTTTTTTCCCATCCGTGTTCATGGACCCCCTAAAATCTCTCCACAGATGCTGGGACTTCAGGTTAAGACCCCTTGTCCTAGGATCAGAGATGCCATGTTTAGAGGAACCTAAGAAGTAATCCAGTCCAAGTCTCTAATTTTACTGATAAGAAAAGCCTGTGGATTTGCCCACTGTCACACAGATAATTAGTGGCACACTCAGGATTCAGTTCTAGGGCCTCTAACTCCAAATCCAGCATCTTTTCTTACTGTACCACACTCAGGAAACTCTTAGAGTTGCAAGGAGCCATGGTAGGCCCTGGCCCTACCTCAGAGGACCTTGGTTGTCATTCTGTTTTCATCTCATCTTATCTCATCCTATCCCATATTATCATTTCCTATTCTATCCCATTTTATCCTAATCTTATCTCAGCCTATCCTAACCTCTCCCCTTTCTCTTCCCTTCTCTTCTTCTTCCTTCTCTTCTCTTCTTTCCCCTCCTCTTCCCTTCCCTTTCCCTTAATCATACTATCCCCTCTCCTCCCTGTTCCGCCTGACCTCTACAGCACTTCCAGAGACCTTGGGATATCTATAAGGTGATTTGGAGCTGCCTGAATCATAACTAGCTTCTTAAAACTTGGGGAAGATGAAAGGGGTTAGGCATTCCATGCTCACTATTTCTTTCAAACTAGGACTTGGAGAAAAGCACATGGCTGGGGCTCAGTTGCCAAAGTTGAGCTCGCTCAGAGACTAGGTGCCTTTCTAAGTTTAGGAAGTGGAGAGAGCACTAATGATTGGTGAAGGGGCAGGTGGTGGTGATGAAGAAAGGCTTAGAAGGTTGCATTGGAACTGTATTGTAAAGAAATCTGGAGATTTCATGGAGAAATGAGGAGCGAGAGTATTCCAGACATGGGGGCAGTTTATTCAAAGTCATGGAATTTACCTGTAACACTAAATAGGTCTATAATGTTTCCTTACTTTCTGAGTCCATTGGGTTGGGTGCAACCTAAAGGGAGTGGATGTGAACTGGAATTCAATAGAGGATTGGAGAAAATCCTTTGCATATCACCAAGATTACTACTTGCATGAAGGGAAAGGAGATTGAGTAACTTTCAGAGTGACGTCAATAGAGGAGACATTGTGTCTTGCTGTGTTTCATCTCTGCTGCTGAAGCCCAAACCAAGAAGATCAAGCATTCTTCTCTTAGGGGTGCATTAACTCATTTGGATCATTACAACTGTGATCTTTTACACTCTGGAAGAAGCAACTGACTATATTCCTGGTCTGTCCTGGAGATGTCACCCTTTCAAGTTTCTCTTTTTTATTTTTTATTCTTTCACATTAAAGCCCAAATCACCTGAAATATATCCTGTTCTTATATCTCATCTGTCTCTATGACCCATCGCTAGTCATAGAATCACCACTCAGGCATGGGCAGTGGTCATGGGGTTATTTTAGGGTGTTGATTCATGTCCTTAATGGGTAAAAAGTTACCTATTAAGAATAATGAAGAGAGGAGGACCTGAGTTCAAATCCAACCTCAGACACTTGACACTTACTGGCTGTGTGACCCTGGGCAAGTCACTTAACCCCAGTTGCCTCACCAAAAAACAAAAACAAAAAAACAAAAACAACAACAACAACAACAAAGAATAATGAAGAGTTAGTCTTAAAGAAGAGCTAAGACAATAGCCAGTTGTATGCTGATATTCAACAGCTCATTGGGGGAAAAATTTATGCAAGACACATTTACGGTTTTGTCTGTCACTTTCTTAAGTTTAGATAATCAAATAAATCAAGCCCTAATTCCTAGCAGTTGCCATTGCCAATTTCTGAATAGTAAAGGGCAGCTAGGTGCTGCAGCGGATAGAGCACTGGGCCTGGAATCAGGAAGACCTGAGTTCAAATCGGGTTTCAGACACTTACTGACTGTGTGACCCTGGGCAAGTCACTTAACCCTGTCTGCCTCAGTTCCTCATCTGTAAAGTGAGCTGTAGAAGGAAATGGCAAACCACTCCAGTATCTTTCCCAAGAAAACCCCAAATAGAATCATGAAGAGTCAGAGACAACCAAACAATAATTATTAGTGATTTGTAGCTTTTTTCTTACGGCTATAGATAGACGTTCCTTTATTTTTCCCCATATGGAAATTGAGGCTTAAAATAACTTTCCCAGAGTCACAGGCTATTAAATCATAGCCAGGAAGACAGCTATCTTCAAGTATTTCAAGGCAGTGGGTGCAAAGGGCACTACATTTGACTTGAACAAAACCTAGGTTCAAATCCTACCTCAATCACTTACAAGCTATATGACTCTGGGGAAGTCGCTTAAACTCTCTGGGCCTCAGTTTCATCACCTGTAAAATGGGCTATTTGGAGTCTGTGGCCTCCAGATCTAGATTTCTTATCCTATGGTAAGTGCCGTCACAGAGGACCGGACCAGGAACTATGGGTCAAAGCTGCAAAGAGACCCACTGAGGCTTGACATGAAGAAAAACTCCCGTAACCTTGAGGAGTGTCCCCAAAGGGAATGTCCTGTCCTCCCTTCCTGAAAGTCTCTAAGCAAGCAAAGGCTGACCACTTGTAATGTATTTTGTAGATTGTAGAGGGATTCATTCTAAGGTAAGATGGCTTCTAAAGTCCCAGCTAGGGGGCGCCATAGTGCACAGAGCACTGGGCCCGAAGTCAGGGAGACCTGAGTTCAAATGCAGCCTCAGACACTTACTAGTTGTGTGACCCCGAGCAAGTCACTTAATCTGTCTGCCCAAGTTTCTTCATCTATGAAATGGGGATAATAATAGCACCTACCTCTCCCAGGGATATTGTGAGGATCAAATGAGATATTTGTAATGTCCTTATGCTTAGCACATAGTAGGTGCTTAATAAGCATATATAGTTTTTCACAACATGACTACTATGGAAGTGTTTTGCATGACTACACATCTATAACCTGTATTGAATTGCTTGCCTTTTCAATGAAGGTGGGTGGGGAGGGAGGAAATTTGTAATCCAAAGTTTTAAAAACACAAGTTAAAAAAAGTTGTTTATTAAAAAATAAAAAATAAAAAAAAACAAATCTCCTTCCTTTCAGCTCATTTCTTTTCTTCTCTCTTGCTTTTCCTTCAACATACTTGAAGCAATTTTCTGCTTCTCCTTTAAAACAAATTTCATCACTTACTTTGCCCTTCCAAGCATGTGTGAGGCCCTATCATTTCTGTAACCCAAGGCAATCCTAAACTAAGGTTCCCTAACACTTCAGTCACAGTGAAAACCTAACAGTGGGTCAATTAGCCTTTGTTAAGCACCTTCCTAGTGCCATGCACAGTGTTAAGCTTGGGTGATACAAAGAAAAGTAAAAGACAGTCCCTGCCCGTGGGGAGCTTACCGTCTAATGGGGGAGACAGCCACAAACAATTACATACAAGCAAACTCATTGCGGGATAAATCGAAAAGAATCAAGGGAAGGAAGGCACTAGAATTAAGGGGCGTTGGTAAAGGTGTTTTATAGAAGGTGAGACGTTAGCTGAGACTTGGAAGGAAACCAGAGAAGCCAGAAGACAGAGATGAAGAGGGAGAGCATTCCAGGCATGGAGGACAGATAATGAAAAAACTGGGAGCCAGAGATGGAGCCAGGAGTCCAAATGATTTTTCTGGGGCTTAGGAAAGATTTAAGGGGAAAATGAACCTGCTCTTAGCACAGGACAAAGGAACAGGTGTTGTAATATATAGAACAACAACTTCAAGTCTAGGAACCAATTAAAAAAAAAAAGAAAAAATTACATGATAACTTATTTATATATTTAAAAGGAATAGTGAGTTATACAGAATAGATTTGCAGTTTCATGTGCAGTCATTTTTATACCATGTTATGGAAATGCTTGTTTTATTCCATAAATTAAAAATAAAATAAAATAATTTTTAAAAAATATCCTAGCTCTGCCAAAAAATTTATTCTGTGAACTGGGAAGTCACTTCCTCTCCCGAGCCTCATTTCTTCACTTATGAAACAGAGTTGGAGCCCACTCGGGTAGATCACAGCATGAGATATCAGCAAGAGCCCCAAAGAAAGGAAAATCTCAGCTTTAGAAAGTATTGGGGTGAGGAGAATGGGGGAGACCAAGGGACTATTCCCATGATCTTTGGGAGTTACTGTTTCTTTCAAAACGTGTGTGTATGTGTGTGTAAAATATAGACTATGCTTACTGTTAAAGACGAAGGTGAAAGGACTGCAAAGATCTCAATGCTCTCCAAAGATGGAAGAAAAGCTTCAAGAAGAAAAGAAAAAAAAAATTCGCCAAGAAAGCTGAGGGGAATCCAAACCTGAGCCAAAATTTTGGTTGATGGAAGAAGTGAATGCAGAGAAAAAAAAAGAACACAGGAAAAATAAGGACCCTTGAATCACTGGCACTCTATTATAAGTTAGTGGGGTTTTTTGGTTTGGTTGGTTGGTTTTTCTGAGAGAGGATGGGATTGGACCCTCTCAGGAGGAGGCAGTTTACTGTGCTCCAAATTGTGATCACAGAATGATGATGAGAATCTACAGGCATTTTCAGGAGAAAGGCCATCCACTTACTAGCATCCACAAAGACAGGAGATGAGTCCTGGTGGCTGGCAACTCCTTGCTGAGGGGTACTGAGATTGTCATGTTTCAACATGACCTGAATAGCTGGGAGGTCTTCTGTCTTCTGTTTCTATCTGGGATGTGATGGCAAGTCTCCCAGACTTGTCAAACCTGATGAATAGCACTCATTTCACTGTGATTCACGTGGAGACAAAAGATACCTTAAGGAGAAAAGTGCAGTCTGGCAGCTTGACACTGAGTCAAAAAAGATCTGGGTTTGAACCCACCTCTGGTATTTACTAGCTGCATGTCTATGAGTGCATAATTAAATATTTCTCAGTCTCAGTTTTCTCATCAGATTCTTGGGGATAATAATACCTGCAATAACCCCCTCATAGAGTTGTGATGCTCAGAAAAGATACTGTTTATAAAGCGCTTTATAAATCTTAAAGCACAATATATATGACAGCTATTATCATGATGTTGGTGATGTTAGGATTGGATTGGATTTTCTGGTTTAGGTCTCAGGATATAGAACTTAGAGGGGCAGCTCGGTGGTGCAGTGGATGGAGCACAGGGCCTAGAGTCCTGAAGATTCATCTTCTTGAGTTGAAATCTGGCCTCAGACACTTACTAGCTGTGACTCTGGGCAAGTCACTTAATCTTGTTTGCCTCAGTTTCCCTTATCTGTAAAATGAGCTGGAGAAAGAAATGACTCCAGTGTCTTTGCCAAGAAAACCTCAAATAAGGTCACAAAGAGTTAGACATGACTGAAAAATGACTGAAATATAGGCTTAATATATAGTAATATATCTTGACTCATTGTCAAGACAGAGTATGTTTAGTGAGGGGCTAGAAAGAATATATTTGCCTGAGAACTTGTAGATCTGATCAAGAGGGTTTTAAACTGAAAATGAATCAGTTTTCATATCAATCAATAAACATTTATTATGTCCTTATTATACATAAGGCATTGTGCTAAATGTTAAAGATTCAAAGACAAAAATAGAATAGTCTCTGCCCTCAAAGACCTTACATTCTATCAAAATAATGGACACAGAGTACAGCAAGTATGATGTAGGAAAAAAAATAGCAGTGGGCGTGCTTAACATCATGAAATAATATTCTGGGAAAGGGAAAGCAATAATACTTAAGACCTTGGATGTCCATGCACAAATGCGACAAGTATGTAAAAAACATAGCCAATTTTAAATCTTAATACAAAGAGAAAAATATGACCTGAAAGTTGCAATTGATGTATGGTAAGATGTAACACATGAGTAGAATACAGCAATGAATTTTTTAATTTATTCAAGAAGAATAGATTACATAATAGGCATCAGAATAGCATTAAAAAGAAAGGAAGGAAGAAAGGAGGGAAGGAAGGAAGGAAAGAATATTTATCAAATGTCTTTTCTATGCCAGGTATTGTTAGGTGCTGGAGAATACAAGTACAAAAGTGAGACATACCTTGCCCTCAAGGAGCTTACATTCTAAAGAGGGCATACAGCATTATATTATCTCATTTATCCCATAGAGGGAAGTGATGGCCAAGGAAGAAAGTTTTGGTTTGAAAAGCCACATTGATAGTGATTGGGTCCACTGCAAAATGTCATGCCTTTCCCAGAAGAAACAGCAGTATTGACTGATTACTGTTCCCAGAACAAGAGATAGAGAGTAGGTTTGGGAATGGTAGTGGTACATGTGTGGCGGCAGGACAGATGTCAAGATGTGTGAAATGGATGTCTGGGGACAGGAGTGAAACATGGTCTAGGTCCTATTAGAGTGAATTAGGTGGGTTTGCATTCACTCACTCAGATTAGCAGAATTCAAAAGCTTAATGGATTGACTTCCCTAGGGAAGGTGGGGTGGGGCATGGTCTCTGAAGATATGATCTAGGAGGTACTATTTTAGTGAGGAAAGATAAATTAAGAAGATATATTTCTGTGTGGAACTTCAGAAAATGGAGGGTAGAAGCATGTTGGAGAGCACTTTGGTGAGGTTCAATGGAAAGAGAAACTGTCACTGTGTGAGTACATTATGTACCATTTAGACAGAAGGAGGGATTGGATGATGAGTTCCAGAAGCAGATTGTGAAACTGGTACATAGGCAGGATAAATAGTGATGGGAGACTTAGATTAGCCAGATATCTACAGGGATTCTCTTGCTAAAAGCAAAGCAGCTAAGAAAATCTTGACTTGTCCTAATGAAAATATCTTCCTTTGAAATGTGAAGGGTACAGTGAGGGGAGCTGCCATTCTGGACCTGATTCTGAATAATAAGGAACAGCTGGTTGCTATAATGGAAATGATCAGAAACTTGGGAGACTGTGGTCATAACATCTTAGAGTTCATGATAGATAAAGAGGGAAATGTTGGACACATACTTGGATGTGTACCCTAGATTAAAAAAAAAAGTTCCAAACACATTTCGCCGTTAATTTGTCATTTGATTTATTGATTTACATAAGTTATTCAAAAATTCTAATTGAAATAAAAGCCATATTTTTTAAAAAGGAAAAGCTATATCTATAAACTCAAAGCAGTTAAATTTAATTTGGCTAAAGATAGGTTTAATATTGTAATGCCATGATTAAAAGGACATGGACTTCTTAAGATTGGTCCAGTGTTCAATGAATTTGAAAGTCTTGATGGTAAAGCAAAATTAAAATCTTTTCAATTATATTCAGGAAACCTCAGTGTGTTAAGTTTTCAGAGTATGGGCCAGTCTAATTTTTTGGCTTTATTGACTGTTCTCCCTTTCTTTTTATGGAGTTGATTAAGTTTGTGTACTAAACTCTTCTTCCAGCTTCTCTGTTCATGGTCACCAGATAGGATCTCAAATTGGCAACTTTATTTCTTTTTTAATTTCTCCATGTGTTTTGATTATTCCTTGAGTATCCTTTGGAGTTTTAAATCTAGCATGGTACCCTTTATCTCTTTCCAGCAATCACATCAACATGTACAATTTCTGATATCACTATCAAAGTTTTCTTCTCAAAAACCACATGTAACCTTAAGGAAATTTGATGGTTTTTAGGGAATTCTATTAGCATTATAACAAATCATAAAGAATAAAAAAGACTTTCAAATAGCTTGAAATCTAGTGTTCTGATAGATGTGTGTTTCATAGACACATAATCTTCAGTTTCTCACAAGTTTCTATCAAAATCCCTAAATAACTCTTCCATACATCTGGGACCCATACTCTCAGTCATAAACATTGAAAAGATTTACCTTGTATGCTAGATTTTGGAGGAGCTGATTTCAGAGTTCAGAAAAAAAGTATTGGCACAATTCCATGGCCTAAGGTTCTACTGGGAAAGTTAGTTGGTGGTACAGAGGATACAGCGCTAGGCTTGGTGTCAGAAAGACCTGAGTTCACATCTGTCCTTCAACACTTACTAGCTCTGTGACCCTAGGAAGTTCACTTTTCTGTTTGCCTCAGTTTCCTCAAGCATAAAATGAGGATCATGTTAGTATTTATCTCCCAGGATTGCTGTGAGGTTCAAATGAGTACCTGGCATATAGTAGGTGTTTGATAAATGCTTATTTCCTCTCTCCCTCCTTCCCTTCCTCCCTTCCTTCCTTCCTTCCTTCCTTCCTTCCTTCCTTCCTTCCTTCCTTCCTTTCTTTCCCTTCTTCCTTCCCTTTCTTCCTTCTCTCCCTCCCTGCTTCCTTCCTTCTTTTCTTTCTTTTCTTCCTTCCCTCCTTCCTTCTCTCTCTGTGTTTTCTTCCTTCCTTCCTTCTTTCCTTCTTTCCCTTCTTTCTTCCCTCCCTCTCTCTTTCTTTTCCTTTCTTCTTTCCTTCTTCCTGTATGTTGTGATATTCTCAAGAAAGCAGAGCTGCTCAATTCTTGTTTTACTTCTGCTCTATTTGCCAAAGACAATGATCTTGGGCCTAAAAAAGGGAGAACAAAAATGGCTAATAGAAAGTTGATCTATAAGACAAATAAGAAGGTAGTAAGAGAGAACCTAATTGCCATCAATAAATTCAAGTTACTTGACCCAGAAGAACTACATCCCCTGGTACTGAAAAAACAGGCAGATGTGATTAGAAAACAAGGAGAGAAAGTGCAGGACTAGAAAAGGGGCAAATGTCCTTGTTTTCAAAAAAAGAAGAAAAAATGGAGTCTGAAAACTATAGACTGGGCAAAATGAATTCTTGGCAAAATTCTATAATGTATTATTAAAGGGATGATTAGTGAACACCCAGAAAAGGAAGTAGTAATCATAAAAAGCCAGCACGACTTTATCAAGAACAGATCGTGCCTGACTAATCTCATTTCCTTTATTAACAGGCTTATTAAAGTGGTAGATCAGTGGAACCATGTAGATATAGCTTCCCTAGATTTTATTTTGTCATTTATTTATGATAAAGTTTTATCAATCCTTTGATTTTTATATCAAAGTAATCTTTATATCAAAGTTTTTATATCAAAGTAATTTGCCAACATTTAATTTGCCAACATTTACCTCTCTCTTCATTCTAATCCTATCTGTTAACAAAGAAAAAAAATGTTAAGTTAAATTGACCAATTGAAACAACCACATTTGACAGTCCCCCATCTCTCTACCAAGAGAAAGGAAGTATATTTCTTCAACTATTCTCTGGGACCAAAGTTGGTCACTGTAATTAATCTTAGTTTGGCTGCCTATTAGCATTTTTTAAAGTTTAGATTGTTTTAGTCATTTTGTATATTTTTCTAGTCCTGCTTACTTCACTCTGCATCAGCTTATACAAATCTTCCCATTTATTTCTGTGAATTTTTCATGTTTTTTTTTCATTCATATAACATAATTCCTTCTGACATTTTCCAACTTATGGGCAAACACTTTGTTTCTATTCTTTTGCTATTGAATGTTTTGATGAATGGAGAACCTTTCTTTCTTTCCTTGATTCAAATGGTGGAAATGGTATCAACAGTTTAGCAACTTTTCTTACTAATCGCGAATTGTTTTCCAGAATGGTTAGTAAAACTTGCTACTTTACACACACACACACATATAATTATTGTTATTATTACTACTATTGACAGTCTTACTAAGACTGTTACTAAGATGATAGGTCTTTCCACAGCCCTTCCAAGATAAACTATTTCTGTCTCATTAATTTTGCCAATTTGAGAAGTGAGTTAACGCCTCATACTTTTTTGTAAATTTTATTTCTTTTATAATTAGTAGTTTGGAGTAGTTTTCCCCCACATTTTACTTAGACTTCAGCAAAATATTTCATTAAGTCTTTTATATTACTCTTGTGGGAAAGAGTACGAGATGTGGATTGGATGGTGATAACAATTAGGTAAGATTCAGAACTGGAAAAATGGCCAGACTTAAAGAGTAATCATTAAGCATTTGATATCAACTTGGCTTATTTATTCTTCCAGCCTTACTTCCTGAACTGAAACTGTGTGGTCCTGATCTGTATTATCTGGCATCCAAGTGCTGCCTTCTCTGTGTGTTGAGTGCTGTTTTCTACAAGGATCTCAGGGGTAGCTCAGGCTAGAAGATGCAGACTTTTAGTGGACCCTAAGTGATTTTATCTAGGGAACAGTCTGATAATTGCCAAATTGGTCTGAATTTTTCAGTTTCTTCATCTCAGTTTGGGTCTGGGCAGCACAACTGCAGGCTTGCCCATGGTAGGCACTCCAGTCAACTGTTAATGACCCCAGATTCTATTCACTAGTCAAGAAGCTCTTTCAGGTTAAGAGCAAAAATTCAATTTAGTTCAATAAATATTTGTTAAGCACCTATTACGTGCCAGGCACTGACTCACCCTTGGTTCACAGTCCATAGACCCTGCCTTTTTTACTCAGCCCAGGTTTATGATCTGAATCCACAACCATGACCTATGGTCAGAGCAGCAAAGATTAAGGTCCACCAGTGATCGTAGTCCTTGCCCTCTTTACACATCTGTAGGCTAACTTCATTATCTTAGGCTGGAAAAATGACCCATCGTGGGTTTGTCTTGGATTCCCAGTCAGTTCTTGATCTGATGCTCTTCCATGATCTCTGTTGAAATAGTTGTAGGAAAGAGTTGGACTATATTGCTTCCTCTTTCTCTCTGCCATCTTTGCCAATCTTCCTTTAATATTATCTTGGAAGGAGGTACCCAGTGGAGTGCCCCAGGCATCTGTGCTTGGCCCTGTAATATTTAAGTTGTTAATCAATGGCTTGGATAAAGGCATAGAAAACATACTTATTAAATTAGTAGATGACACAATGCTATTGAAAGATAGCTAACAGAATGGGTGGCAGAGTCTGGTTTAACAAAGATCTTGTTGACAATCTCCAATATTAAGTTAAAACTAATCAGGTAAAGGTGAATAGGGATCAGTATATAGTTTAGCCCTTGAGTTCAAAAAGTCAACTCTAGGATACAAGATGGAGGAGACTTGGCTAGAAAGTAGTTTGTCTGAAAAAAGAGATGAATGTTTTTGTGGATTCAGTATGAGTCTATACGAGTCAACAGTAGGATACATCAGTCAAGAAAGCCAAGAAGAATTTAGCCTGTATTAAGAAAAGTAGAGCTTCCAGATATATGAAGGTGAAAATCCAACTATATTCTACCCCAGTCAGACCTCATTTGAAGTACTGTTCTGGGCACCACATTTTAGGAAGGATATTGAAGGGTGGCCAAAGAAGGCCAGTCACCTTGGTGAGGGGCCTTGAGTTAATGTCAAATGTGAATCAAGAGCATGTCAACACCTTGATGTCAGGAACTATTTCATTTTTTTGTCTTTGGGTCCCCTGTACCTAGCATAGTGCCTCACACTTGATAGGCCCTTAATAAATACTTGTTAATTGACTGATAATTTGAAGGAACTGGAGATCTGCCTCAGGAGGTAGTGGGTTCCCCCACCTTAAAGGCCTTTTTTTCTTCTCCTTATCTTGTTTAGTTGGGAAATGCAGTGGCCACACTGGCCCAAATTCATTGCTGATGGATATGGGTGCTCTGACCTGGTTCTTTTTACCCCTTCTTAGGCAGCCTGGTCATCCTGCCACTCCCAGGGGCTCACTGTATTAATGCCAGACCTGATTAGATTTATCCCCACTTCAACTCAGAACTCCCAAACTCAAGCAATCCACCAGCCTCAGCCTCCCCTAGTCCTGGGGATTACAGGCATGGGCCACCATACCTGGCCTCTCCTGGGGGGAGAGGTCAGGTACAACTTGTCAGGTAAGTTGTAGAAGGTATTCTTCATCAGGTAGAATTGGCCTGGATGATCCCTGAGGTCCCTTCCAAATCTGAGATTCTGTGAGTCTGTGAAATTCTAATGACAAAAACAAATGATTCTGATGAAGAGGGAAAGGGAGAGCTGTCTGGATAGCTCATCGATGACTCAGATTTTTAAAAAAGACATGGAAGCTAGGACAGAGAACAAAGGACGAATACAAAAGAGTGGAGAGGCCTATAAGAAATGTCAGGAGAGCTGAAGCCCAGAATGAGCAATGGCTTCCCATGAATGCTAAAGAGAACAAGGAGGGCATTTTTTTTTAGCCATGCTGGAGACAAGAGGAAGGTCAAAGAACGGATGGAGCTGCTGCTTGAGGTGCATGTGATGATGATGATGATGATGATGATGATGATGATGATGATGATAGCTGGTGGGCAGAATGCAGAACTGCTTTATTCATTCTTGTGGAAGGTACTGTCTCTTTCATCTCAGTCTCTAGGAATCCTCCACTCCCTGTAAGGCACAGCTTGGGTGGCACCCAAGACAGGAATCCTTCTCCATAACCTCTACTTGTCAATACTTTCTCCCTCCTCAATTGATCCTTAATTTAGTTATCTGTGCAGATGGTATATTCTTGCCCATTCCCAAGGGAATGCAAGTTCCTTGAGAGCAGGACAATTTTTAAATTTTGTTTTGGCACTCCTGGTGCCTCTTACATGGCAGGCATTTAGTTTATGCTTCTGGGATTGAATTGGAGCCTGTGTGGTAAAAAAAAGGAAAGACAGCCATCATCCGAGGAAACAAGTCTCATGAAGATGCAGCTTGACATGGCTCCTTCTGCCACTGCAGCCTTGGCTACTGAAGACCCAGAAATGACGTTTCTTGCCAACAAAGTCCTTGGCACTATCAAATGGTTCGATACAAAAAACCACTATTGTTCTATCATCGAGAATGACATTAATGAAGATGCATTCTCATTGGCTTTGCCGCCATACCCTAAGAACCATGGAATCTTTTTATCCAATGTGCATCTGTGTTGTCTGCTCCATTCAAATGAGAGTTTATTGAGAGCGGAGATTGTCTTACTTTTCTATTTTTAACCCCAGATTACCATTTTGCATGTAGTAAGCACTTAATAAATGCTTTTTTGACCCATCCATCCATCCGTCTGTTCATCCATCCATTCTCTTACTACCACTAATCTATCCCTGGCCTCCAAAGAAATCCAAATCTTAAATCTCTACTTAGGAATTCAAGGGGGAAAGTAAATTAAAAAATATACACATGCAGAAACATGGATATGCTGTTACAAAGGGGTTACAATATCCTTTGATTTAATCCTAATTGGTTTCATCTCTCAAGCTCCCTTCCCACTCTCTCTCCCTGGGTGGGTAGGCTGGCATCTTGCCCAGGTTCCCAGGATTTAGAACTAGAAGGGATGCTGGGAGATTGTCTGTCCCAACCCTTTCATTTCACTGGTGAGGAAACTGAGGTTTACTAAGGTTAATTGATTTTCCCAGGGTCACTCAGCAAGTAAGGGATAGAGCCAAGATTTTTACCTAGGCTCTCTTGACTCCACCTCTAGTACTCTATCCACTAAGCCATACTACCCCTCGTGACTATAAATGACTGTGCCACTTTAAAGTTAGTAGACAGACCATTGCTACTTCTCCCCCAAACACAGGGTTCATGGCAAGGTACATTGGTCTGGAGAGTATAGCAGGAGGGCAAAGATTCAGGCCCAGGGATTCTTAGAACACAGCAGCAGGGCAAAGACATCACACCGAGGATTGCAAAGTACTTTTACATAGCGCTAGTGTCATGATAATTCTATGAGAAGTTGCACAAGCATTTTTATCCCCACTTGACAGAAGAGGACCCCGAGGTTCAGAGAGGAGACCTAAGTTGGTCAGGATCATGTCGTGCATGCATCACCCTGTTAGTAAGTAGAAGGGAACATTATTGTCATCATCATCATCATCGTCATCATTTCCATAGCATTTTAAAGGTTGCAGAGTATTTTATATACATTATCTCATGAGATCTTAATCCCAGGTCTTCTGATGCCGAGACTGTTGCTTCTCTTCTTCTACCACTACCTTTCCACGATTGCCTCAAAATCCTGACAAAAAGAGTGCAGATAAAACAGGGGAAAGATGTATTTGTTGGCCTGCTGCCTGCCTTGCTGGCTGGTGTTTTCCTCCCCTTTATTTCAGGGTTCTGTTTTACCCTCCAGGAGGTGGGCACCTGCCCAACAAGGTGTGTCTTTGCTTCTTTTGAAGCACCTGGAAATGGTGCTGTGATTAGTTTGTTTGTGCTGTGCAAATAGAGACTGGGGCTTTCTGCTTGTCAGTCTTGCATGACCTCGCTGCGACTGTCTTTGACTTAGCCTAGTAACCTCCCGACAATAGAGGTGACAACCTTTGAAAAGCTGGAGAAAAGGCATTCTTAATTGTGTGCATGGCATTATTCCTGCTCATGCCTCGAAAATTGTTTTAATGGAAATGAGAATAAAGTTGATAAACGAGGCTGTTTTCATTTCTCCTTTGGTTTTCTTTCTGTTGTGCAAACAAGGCCTATGCAAAAAAAAATAATAATAATAACAGTAACAATTAAAACATTTTGGTAGCTTGGGGCTCTAAGGTGACCAATTGAAAAATAAAAAGGAATAGAAAAAAAATCCTAAGATCTCAGAACTGTAACATGTTGTTAAGGCTGGAGGTCATCTAGTTTAAGGGAAGTCCTCCTTCCCTTGCCCATTTTTTTGGTAAGGAAGAGTAGAAAGAACACTAGTTTTGGAGTCAGAGGATCCAGGTTTTTTCCCCCTATGTAAAAGCAGCTCACCTCTGATACCACCTGTGAGACCATGCATAGTGAGCCTCCCTGGACGTGAGGCCCACTAAGGCCCCTTCCAGCCCTAGATACAAGATGTGATGATTTTAGGGCAGTGAGGAGAAGGAACTTGCTTAAGATCCTGCAATTAGGTAAGGGGAAGAGCCAGGACTAAAATCCAGGCTTCAGGGTTCTCTCCCCCAGGAAAATTGAAGTCTGTTAGAGCTCTAATGGACCTCAGAAATCATCTGCTCCAATGCTCTCATTTTGCATTTCTGGAAATGGGTTTAGTGGAAGAAGGCACTTCTCCAAGGCCACATGCCGTCAACAGAATTTTCCTGGGCAGGGTAGGGCAAGCCTTCTCTTTGAGTGAACTTTAATCCAAAGAGGCCAATCCCAATCCACTGTAGAGATGAGGAAACTGAGGCTGGCAGAAAGTAACTCCCTCGGGGCAAATGCGGGAAAAAAACCTCGAAGCCATCAGACATAAAGGATTATAGACCTAAAACCGGAGGGCGTTTCGATTCCATCTGGTGAGTCCAACCTCCCTCATTGTCCAATTCCCTCAGTATAAACTAAGGATTGAGGAAGTCGCACAGTTTTTATCAGAGGCAGGATTTAAACCCAGATCTTCTCTCTCCGGAGCCAGTGTTTCCCCCCGCCCCCATAGCTTGCTATTTCCTGTTTTCCTGCTCTAATCAGTAGAGAACATCATTGTTGTTCACATAAATCATCTTAATGTAGAAACGCCTTCAATCAGGTTCTTACTGGAGGAACCTCAGAGAGGCTTTTGGCAGCTGTCGCATCTGACACGCACATCGGCTCCTTCTCCCTAAATGCTGGCAGGAGAAGCCCGGAACAGCTGGACCGTCCTGCCAACATGCTGTTTTGCTCCGCCGGGGCCCAGGGACATTTTTCACCTGAAGGGAAGGGGCTGATTTTGCAGACTCCTCAGATGTGCGTTTTCTTCCAAGATTAGGAAACAGGAGGACAAACATTTGTAGCTGGAATGTGGAATGGATTAAAATATTTAAATTAAAATGTAAACATATGTATTTTTTTTTCACTCTGAGGAGTCAAGTCCGCCTAGAATCCTAATTTCATTCATGGATTTTGGGAAGTGAGGTTTGAGCTTCATTTTATTCTGTTGCAAAGTTATCAGACTTAGATTGAGAGCTTCCTCAAAAGTTGGCATTGAAAAGGGATTTTAGCGAGTGAATTTAGCCCGACTCTTCCTTCCCTTCCCCGATCCCTACCACGTCTCTTTTTCATGACGGGATGCCAATGGAGACTCTTCTGAGGAGCACGGGATTGAATGGCTTTTATCCCGTGGGAGAGGCAGCAGAGTCACAGGACGTAGAGAGACAATCTTGGAGACGGGAAAAGCTGGGTTCAAGTCTTGCCAGTGGCTTCTTGTCGCTGTGTTTGTCCCTCGTTCTCAAAGAGTACCATGACATCAGGGAGCTGATGACATGACTTGCAATTGACTTTGATTTGAGTGAGGCGGGGCTGTGCAAAGTCACCAGCCTCACTTTCTCCTCCAGAGCCATCTGGGTCCAGTGGCCAGATATTCATCAGGACCACTGGAGATGGCTCAGGCTTGTATTGAATAGTGTGACCCCAAGCAGTTTCCTTAATCTCTCAGTGCCCTAGGCAACTCTTCAAGGTTATAAATTACAGACAAGAGACAGAGATGCATCAGTGAAGGAAGTGCCCACACCAGAGAGTTCTCCACATAGATGAAATCACATGTCTGGATTCTGTCTCATGCATCTGTCTATGTATCTGGGTATCAAATCAGTCTCCGTCTCTCTGTCTACCATCTCTGTCTCTGTCTCTCTCCTCTCTCCCCCTCTCTCTTTCTCTGTCTCTCCTCTCCTTTTCTCTCTCTCCCCTCTTCTGTCTCCTCTTTTTTCTCTCTCCTCTCTTTTCTTCTCCTTCTCCTTCTTCTCCTCCTCTTCCTCTTCCTTCTTCGCTGTCAGGTCACTGAAGACAACATCTGGTGATGAACATTGTTCCCTTCTGGGAACCATGAGGCTATAAACATGTTTGACAAGACAATTTCTTTCTCCTCTCCTCTGAAAGAAAGAGGAAGACTGAAATCTCAAACAAGGAGGGAGGTGAACCCCTCTCACCTCTGCTTGGGGTAAACCAAAACTTCCCCTGAGTGCTATGGCAGTGTGGTACCTGGGAGAGGGAGAGGCCAAGAAAGCCTGGGGCCTTACAGCCTGTAGCCATAGCCATGACCATGACCTTGACAGAAAGAGAATGGCAAGAGCCAGAGGGTAGAGAATGAAGCTGCTTTGTCTCCAAGAATCTCAATAATGCAGCTCCTGCCTACCCGTAGGAGGCTCTAGTCTCCTTTCTCACACAGTCTCTCTCTCACTGAGCCTGCTTGCCTTTCCTTGTTTCTTTTAAATAATCTGTGTACTTTGTGTATTGGTCAACTATTTGCAGAAAAAGAAGATGACTTTTCAGTTAAAAACTTCAGCAAAGTTGAAGGCTATAAAATTAATCTACGCAAGTCATTAGCATTTCTGTGCATTATCAGCAAACCCCAGCCAGAATAGATGGAAAAAGAAATTCCATTAACAATAATTCCAGAATATATAAAATACTTGGCAGTCCACTTACCAAGACATGCACAGGAACTATATAAATACAATTACAAAACATTCTTTGTGGACATAGAGGCATGAATAATTGGAGAAATACTAATTGCTGCTGGGTAGGCAATACTACCCAAATTAACTTACATATCTAATGCCATCCCAATCAAATCACCAAATTATTCCTTTGTGGACTAGGAAAAATAATAATGGCATTTATCTGGGGGAGGCCAAGAATTTCAAAGGAAATGATGGGAAAAAATAAAATGGCAGGCAGGTATCAGATCTTAAACTATAACTTAGTATTGGTTAAGAAATGGATAAATCATTGGAACAGATCAGGTATACAACATATGAATAATGTATAAAGAACAGCAAATGATCACAACAGCCTAGTGTTCAATGAACCCAATGACCCCTGCCACTGGGGTAAGAACTCACTATTTAAGGCAGACGTATGGCAGAAATTAGAGGTATTTTATTAGCATCTCACACCGGTAAACTCCAAATGGATGCATGACCTAGACATTAAAGGTGACATCATAAACGAATTAAAGGAGCAAGGAAGAAATTACCTTTAAGATCCATGAACGGGGAACAGTTCATGACCAAACAAAGACTGAAGAGAAGTGAAAATAAAATAAAATTGAATTTAAAAAAGAACCCAAGGAAAATTTTTTTGTCTTATGTGAGGGAGTCTTGTAGATACCAATGAGATCATGTGTATAGGGTGTTTTGCAAACTTTAAAGTGCTATGTAAATGTGAGTTATTATTATCTATAAAGCAGGGAGTGTGGCACAGTGCACAAAGTCCTAGACCTGAGAAGTCAGGAAGACCTTGATTCAGATTCCACCTCAGACCCCTATTAACTGTTTGGCCTTAGACAAGTCACTTGATCCTCAGTTTCTTTAGCTGTAAAATGGGGGTAATAATAGCACCAACTTTGCAACGTTGTTATGAGGATCAAATGAGATAAGTTTTATAAAGTTTATAAGCCCTAAGGTTCTATGTAAATGTCAGTTATATTAACCATATGTAGCCCAGGGATGACTGGGTCATGACCTTTACTCTCACTCCCTGGGCTGGCTTGCTCACCCTAATCTGCCTTAATGCTGACAGGTCTGAGGTTCCCACCTACCATCACACTGCTGCTGCTTACTTCTCTCCCTCCCTCTCCATCCCCATCCCCATCCCCATCCCCATCTCCATTTCCACCATTTCATCTATTTCTCTCTCTCTCTTCTTCCCTCTTCTCTTTTTCCCCTCCCCCTTCCCTTTTCCTTTCCTTTTTCTTTCCTTTCCCTCTTCTTCTCTTTCCCTTCAATTTCTCTTCCCCTTCCCTTTCTTTCCCCTTTCCTTTCCTTTTTCTTCTCTTTCCCTTTCCTTTCCCTCTTCTTCTCTTTCCCTTCCTTTTCTCTTTCCTTTTCCTTTCCCTTTCCTTTTTCTTTTCCTCTTCTCTTCCCCTTAAGTTTCTCTTTCCCTTCCCTTTCTCTTTCCCCTTTCCTTTCCTTTCCCTTTCCTTTTTCTTTTTCTCCTCTTCTCTTCCCCTTGAGTTTCTCTTTGCCTTCCCTTTCTCTTTCCCTTTTCCTTTTCCTTTTCCTCTTCTTCTCTTCCCTTCAATTTCTCTTTCCCTTTCTCTTCCCTTCCCTCCCCCTTTCCTTTTCTTATGGATAACCAGGGTAAGGGGAGGATACGTACCTAGTGCTTGCCACTGTATCTCTTATACCACGACAATAAAGTCCTGGCCGGTCTGACCTGGGCATACCCTGTAATCTGAAGTCCATTTTGCTACACAAAAGAAGTATGCCAGGAAACAGTTATGGGACGGGGCCCAGAGTTTTACTTAACTTTGCCTCATTCTCAATAGGTACTCAATTTACCTAGCATTTTATAATTGCAAAGGGCTTTAACTGTATTATTTAATAACATATATTATTTAACAACATACCAGAGGAAGTTGGTGATACAGTGGATAGAGTGCTGGGCTGGCATCAAGAAGAACTGAGTTCAAATCTGGCCCTCAGACATTTACCAACTGTGTGATCCTAGGTAAGTCACTTAACTTCTGACTGCCTCAGTTTCCTCCTCTGTAAAATAAGGATAATAATATCCCCTATCTTTGCAGAGGTTGTTTTGAGGATTAAATGAGATAATACTTGTAAAAAGTAATTAAAGCTGTACATAGCACATAGTAGGTGCCATAAATGCGTATTCCCTTCTTTTTTATCTTTTTTTATCCTTTTATCTTATCTAACCTTTGTAGATTTAGAGCTACAATCTATTAAGAAAGCAACAGATATTTATTGTCTTTTATGTGCTAGACACTGGGCAAGGCCATGAATGAAAAGACAAATGGAATAGTCCCTGCCCACAAGGAGTTTACATTCTAAAGGAGGAGATATGTACACATATATACACATACATATATGTAATTATATGTAGGCACACACATAAGATAAATACAAAATCTGTATTTTCATATTATATATACACATACGCACATACATATGCATATCCATCCATACATACATATACACATACCCACATATAAATGTATAATACACAATGAGCTGTCTGGGCTGTTCACGGAGGACTGGCTCCTCCGGTGTGAGGGCTGCTGAGGCCTTTTCAGAGCTGCTTATCCACTTTTGGTGTCTACCTGTCCCCCAACTCTCACCTGTGGCTCCGAGAAGCGGTAGCACGTGCAGGGACCACCCCAAGTAAACTGTCTCAGCAGATGGGCTAATCTAGGCTGAAGGTAACCAAAAGGCCTCATGTCCATCATTGAGTTAGGGGGATGTCTGCCCCAAACATGTGAAGACTTTCTCCCTGGCCAAATGGGTGAATGAAAACTATATGTTCCAATGGCCAGGGAGGCGGCTGAAGCAGCCCTGTGGAGTGAAGAAGCCAAGGTCATCCACTGCATCCCGCGCCATCGCCAGTCACCTTTAATTCTATCTTGCCACTTGGGTCAGATGGCCCCAGAGGAGAGAGCGAGGCTGGAGACTTTGTGCAGTTCTGCTTTACTTAAATCTACTCGCAAGTCAAGTCATCACCCCTGGATGTCATCGGTCCTCTTCAAAAACGAAGGACAAACACCAACAACAGATACAACATGAACACAAGGTAATTTGTGGGGGAGATGCCAGCAGCTAGAAGGAATCAGCAGAGGTCTCCTGGAAGAGGCGGTACTTGTATTGAGCTTTGCAGGTGCCTAGTGGGTCTAACAGACAAAGGTGAGGAGCGGACGCATTCTGGACAGAGGGGACGGTCACTCCAAAGGCATGGAGATGAGGGATGGGACTGGACAGAGGAGTATATGAAGGGAGCAATGTGTAGTAAGGATATAAATACAGGTTGGAGCTAGTTTGGGAAGAGTTTTATGTGCCAAACATGGTCCTACATATACCCTAGATGATGGGGCAGCCATTGGGGTTTACCGAATAGGGAGTGACATGGTCAGACTCTGTTTAGGAGTATCACTTTGGCTTGTACTTGTATTTATTCTCTACATATTTATATATGTACATATTGTTTTATAGATGTACATATATGTATGTATTAGTGCAGTGTATATTATATATGTACATATACATACATTAATATACATAGGTATACTAATATGCTATACATGTACGTGCTTATAGATGTACAAATTACCTTTTACATATACATATACTTAAATACTATGCTTCTATGTACTTATATATTTATATATGTACATATTGTCTTTTTATGCATAGATATATGTATATACTATACTTATATGTGCTTATGTACTATATAGTTATATAGGTACATATTATAATATATAAATAAATATACTCATATACCATCCTTACATATACTTATATATATATACTTATATATGTACATGTTATCTTTTTATATATAGATATACTTATATACTATATGCTTATATACCATATATTTATATAGGTAAATATTGTCTTTTTATACATAGATATATTTATATACTATGCTTATATTCTATATACTTATATACCATTTATTTATATAGGTACATATTGTCTATATATATATAGCTATACTCATCCTATACTTACATATGCTTATATGCTATGTATAATTATGTAAGTACATTTTATCTTACATATGCATATATATTATTCTTATATGTGTTTATATACTATGTACTTATATATTTACATATATATTGCTTTTTTGATTTGCTGTTCAGTCATTTTTCAGTTATGTCCAACTCATCATGACCCTATTTGGGATTTTCTTGGCAAAGATACTGCAGTGGTTTGCCATTTCCTTCTCCAGCTCATTTTACAGATGAGGAAACTGAGGCAAACAGGGTTAAGTGACTTGCCCACAGTCACACAGCTAGTAAGTGTCTGAGGCTAGATTTGAGCTCATGAGGATGGGTCTTTCTGACTCCAGGTCCAGTGCTCTATCCATTGCACCACTTAGCTGTCCCATATGCTTATATACTATGTACTTATATATACTTATATATTGTATGTTTATATATGTACATATTGTCATATATGCATATATACTATACTTACATCTGTGTATATACTGTATACTTATATATACACTCTTATACTACACTTATATATGTACATAGTTTATATATACTTGTATGCTATGTACTTATATATTATACATACATATGTGTATATACTATCATATGCATGCTTGCACGCATGCATGTATGTTGTTCAGTTGTTTCAGTCATGTCAGACTCTTTGTGGTCCTATTTGGACTTTTCTTGGAAAAGATACTGGAACGGTTTGCCATTTCCTTCTCCGGCTCATTTTACGGAAGAGGAAACTGAGGCAAACAGGGTTAAGTGACTTGCCCAGGACCATAAAGCTAGTAAATATCTGAGGCCAGATTTGAACTTAGGTCCTCCTGACTCCAGGCTTGGCACTCTATCCGCTACATCACCTAGCTGCCAAGAATAAATAAATAAATAATTAAATATAGACACATACATATACTATCTATGCTTATGTACTATATCTTATATATACTACATACTTATATGTACATATTGTCTTATATATACTATATATTCTCAAGTACTTTATTTATGTAGTATGTAAACTTATAAGTGTACATAATGTCCAGCAGAGTGCAAGTTGCTTGAGGGCAGGGACAGTTTCCCTTTTTGTCTTTGTATCCCCAGTGCCCAGGATAATATGCCTGGTGCAAAGTAGGGGTTTTTTTTTGGGGGGGGGGCTTTTTGGTGAAACAATCAGGGTTAAGTGACTTGCCCAGAGTCACACAACTAGAAAGTGTCAAGTATCTGAGGCTGGATTTGAACTCAGGTCCTCCTGACTCCAAGGCCAGAGCTCTAACCACTATGCCACCGAGCTGCCCCTACAAAGTAAGTTCTTAATAAATGCTTGTTGAGGGGCTAATATACCATGCTACCCATTCACAACAATCCCATGAACTGTTAGGTAATATGAAGACTCTCCTCCCCATTTTTGTAGATGAGGAAACTAAGGATGTTGTGATCAGCTAGGGCCATGTAACTGCTAAGTGCAGAGCAGGGAAAAGCAGATCTCCTTGTCTACAAGTCTATTGCTTTTCTCACTTATACTATCAAATATCAAATCTAGATCGAATTTGACATCCTCAATTTGGCTTTTAGAGCCTCCCATAAGCTCTCCTCTTCTGAACTAGGCCAGTTTTCTCACGTTTTACTCCCCTCCCTGTACTGTGTTCCAAGACACTGGCCGCTATCTCCCAGATCAGTGCCTTTTCACCGGCTGCGTCCCATCCCTGGCACACTTTCCCTGTTTGCCTCTGCACACATTTATCAAGTGTCTTCTATACACGAGACGCTGTGCTAGACACTGGAGGAGCAGAAACAAATATTCTGACTCCCTCGTTTTACTGAGGAGGACAAGGGAGGTTCGAACAGGCCCAATGTCCAAGGCTACACAGAGCATAAAGAATTTGAACACCAGTTATCTGTCTCTGAATCCCTTCTTTCCACTGCATTGTATTGAATGTTATCTAGAGATCTTCTAAGTCCACAGGTGTCAAATAATAGCTCTCCAGAGCCAAACCAGGTCAAAATGGAATTGAGAAATATTTTAACAAAATAAGTAAAAAGGCAATAAAACATAGATAATATCACATTTAAAAATTAAGTCAGTATGAGCCACATAGGGATCCATATGGACAGATTATTCCCCATTTCTATTTGAATTTGACACCACTGATCTAGTCTAATGCTCTTAATTTTGGGGGGTAAGAAACTGCTCCTTTCTTATGTTGCCATTTTAATTACTGAAAGCGGGGGGAAAAGGACATTTTTTGTTTGGTATGAAAGATAGAAACAGCGTAAGGAGAAGCAAACTGTTCTGAGAACCTGATAGAAAGGCCGCTTGTCAGATAAAAGTATTTGAGGAGAGAAACCTTACTGGCATAAAAGCATCTCCCTCCCAGGCAAGGGTACTGAGGATGGTAAGGATGGTTTCAGTGCATTGTCTTTTCAGAAGATAATTTACATAGGACTGTTTTTAGGACTTGTAAGTTGCTTGCTGGGAATCTCTAAATCAAAAAATTGCTTTGGGACGATGGGACTCTTTGTAAAGTAACTGTGAATCATATATGGTATAAATGTGGATTTGGAGTTTTCCTGCCTGATTTAGAGATGGCTCACTAGGCCTGAGGAGGCACTGATCGGACACATTAGAACCTCCTTAGGAAGGAAGTTCGAGAAGCCGCAGATGAAAGAAATTGAGAGAAGTTGCTTACTGATGCCAAGTATCAGAAGACAGAAGTGGATGAGGCAGCTAACACAAACTGACACAAGCTGACACAAGCTGAGGCCAGCTGACTGGAGACGGATGAACTCTGCAAATGCAGGGTGCTGATCTGATTGGAGGAAAGCAGACAGGCACACACCAAATATTTATTAAGTACCACGTGCTGGGGATGCAAATACAAACAAAAACACTCCCTATCCTCAAAGAGCTTACATTAGAATGGGGGAGCTACAGAGGGGTAGGAGGGGAGAAGGTACTCATACAGTGACAAGGTGATAAAGTCTGGAGAAACTGCTGGGAGGGAGGGTGATGAAGATGGACCAGCCTGAATCTATTCCCCAAGATAAAGGCACTAAAAGGACTTCACCAATAGGAAAAGGGGGCTGCAGGCTATTCTAGAGGGAGAAGGTGATTAGAGAAAGAATCGCCCTATGCTGTACGAAGAGTTGGTTACTCCCTAGAACTATGACTTAGAGAAAGTAAACCCTACTATAACTAAGTAAACCATCTATAGCTCAGAGAAAGTGAACCCTTCAAAGATTTGCCTACACTGCCCTTCACTGTCCTCTGTAGGTCAAAGGAGAAACCCCTCAAAGACCAAAGAGATGACTTGAATAGCTTTGCAGATCCCAGGCTTAAAGGGCAGTGCTTTCCACATGCTGATACAGCAGTTAGCCAAGGTAGTCAGACACGGAAAGCTCCGGAGACCCCAGGCTTGATGCTGTGGTCAGCTAAATGGATTTCACATTGCTTCAGTGACCCAAGAGTATGAGGGAAGCAGCTTCATCAAGCAGGAGAGCAGAGAGGATCAGAAGAGGAGGGGGTACCAACCAGCAGGAGATGTTTGATGCAAACTGTTCCCTAAAGAGACCACAGACCTTCAGGCCTTCAGTTCAGGATTGTGAGGTGCCTTGGGTACGTAGATTTCTCTACTCATATGTCTCACTGCTAGGTTTCTGTAAGTGTGTGCTTGCTTTCCTTCCCACCCCAACCCACACCCCATGTATACTGTGTGCAGTGGTGGAAAAACGTGGCCTGTGTTCATGGATGGAATATTGTATTTTGGTTGTTTTTGCTTTTCCCACCTGTTTACTAACTAACTCTTATGTTATGATTATTCTTGCTTCTGCCTTCTTGTTCAGTATTTTATGTGTAAGAGTTAATGGTCAGGGGCACCTAGGTGGCGCAGTGGATAGAGTTGTGACCTTGGAGTCAGGAGGACCTGAGTTCAAATCTGGCCTCAGACACTTGAAACTTACTAGCTATGTGACCCTGGGCAAGTCACTTAATCCCAATTGCGTCACCAAAAAGCAAAGAGAGGGAGGGAGAGGGGGGGGGGGAGAGAAAGAGAGAGAGTTAATGGTGCAGTTGTGGCTGATTTGTGTAAATTAGAAGCACATTGTTGGGGGTTCAGAAGTTATAGTCATGAGTGTAGACATGTATTTCTCCCATACCACTATTACCTCTCGGACACTGAGACTTGAGTTGTAACTGAATGACCATGCTGACCTTTCAACATTAAATGCAGTTTGAGGAAAGGTGAGAGAGAGAGAGAATAATTGGGGGGGGGCAGGGTTCTGGTGTCATGTCCTCTCTACCTCTGCTATATATAGATAATGAGATTGAGGTTGAGAAAAGTCAAATGACTCTCTGAAGGTCATACAAGTAGCTTTCAGAAGTCTACCCTAAAGTGCTCTAGAAATGGGAACCATGGACATTCTTTTCTGTGGAAACCTGGCCCCCAAGAGAGAACTACCTTCGTGGGTTTCTGCCGAGCTCAGTTTATCCTGGAAGATGACCTTGGGGACCAGAAGAAGCAGATCTCTCAGGTAGCCAGGGAAACGAATTCATTCTAGACAGGGACTAGAAAGAAACGTATTCAGGTCAAAGGACCCTGGATGGCAGTGCCAACTGAAACTCATCAGTCATTATGGAAAAGGCAGATATCTATGCCACTGAGTTATGCTGTATTTCAGTTCCTCCTTTGACTCTTTGGCTGTCTAATGATAAATTGGTTAACTTTCATAGTCCAATTTTCTCAGCACGTGGCACCAGTACTCCTCATATTCACAATACAAGAGAAGAATCCTGGCAAAAGGCCCTAGCTTGAATTTGATACCATGCTGACTTTGCTTTTTCTCTGGTATTTCCCTTCCCATGATTCTTGTGGGTGAACTTCTTGGTTGGACCATGCCTAGGACTAGAGGTGCTTTAACCAAGACCCTAGTCTAATAGTCAATAATAGTCCACAAGTTACTGGTCTTGGCCATGACAATGTACCAGGAAGGGGCTAGAGTCAGTGAGGAGGAGAAAGAATGGTGCCCAAGACTTGGTGGTATTCAACGCTGGGAATTTCTACCACAGTGCTTCTCTGAGAAATCTAAAAAGGGATGTGTGGATATTAGAATGTAAGCTTCTTGAGGAAAAGAACTAATTTTTTTTGTACCCCCAGCAATTAGCACAGTGTCTGGCATACAGTAAGTGTTTAATAACTGCTTGTTGATTGATTGGATTTCAATCCATCCCTGGCTTCATCAGTCATTCTAAATCTGATTACATCACTCTTCTCAAAAACATTCAGTGGTTCCCCATGAGAAAGGTATTGTGGTATCACAGAGAGAGTATCAAATATGGAACCAGGATTGGCTTGAGTTTTTCCTTTAACTCTCAGTAGTTGTGAGACCTTGGGCAAGTCACTTAAACTCTCTCTAAGCAACAGTTTCCTTATCTGTATAATAGAGATAATAATAGCTATAATGTCTGCCTCACAAGATTAGTGTGAGGCTCAAGTGATAATGTAAAAATGTTTATGTAAACATTTTTAGGTTTATCTTTAAATCTTTAAAGTGCTATATAAATATCTGTATCTATCTATCTATCTATCTATATATATATATCCATCTATCTATGTATTGATGAATACTGTGAAGTGCATCCAATCTTGCAATATTCAAAGTTATGATTATGTAAAATGTGGTCATTTGCTTCAGCCCAATGGAAATATGGAGTATGGATTCAAATGATGTGACCACTTGCATTTGTTTTTCTTACTAATTGAGACCTGACTATTTTTCTTTATTCATTTTCCTAAATCTCATCTCTGATCTTATTCTTATCTATCTATCTATCTACAGGTGAGAAGACTGGGGTCCATACAGGTGAAGTTAAGGACTTACCCATGATCTTATAGTTACATGAGTCAGAAGTACAACCTGAACCCAGCAATATTTCCATTGTGCCATACCTCTCTTTTCCAAAAGAGCTAAACCCTGATGGCTCCCATTCCAGATACTCTAGGAAATAGCAAACTTTTATAAACATCAGAATCAGAGCCAGGATCAAGGGGTAAGCAAGACGGACGGTTGCTTAGAGTGCCCAATGAGAGTCCCTTATGGGTTGTGCCCTAGATACAAGGCCAACCCTGCGTCTCCTGGATCTAGCTCTGATCTAATTTTAAAATTGGATATCTTTTGTTTTTATATCACATTCATTTCCTAAAATATCTCTCCCTGATCCCCTACCAGCTAGCTATCCCTTATAAGAAAGAATAAAGAGGGAAATGTGGGGAAAGAAATAGTTTAGCAAAACTAACCAGTGCAACAACCGAGTTTAATGGATATGCAATGTCCCACACCCATGGTCCTCCACCTCTGGAGAGAAAGGAGGGAAGTGCCTTTTTCTCATTCGATCCATTTTTTTAAGTAAGCTTTTCTCTAAGCAGACATTTTTAACCTCAGAAAACTCTGCTCTTCTTAGGAATTTATTTTGTGGTCAGTCAAGTTTCATGTGACAGTAAAGGTTCTAAACCTTTGATCAGCAGTGTCATCCCGAGATGTAGGCTGCAAACCTTGCCTAGGGCACTCTGGTTCTAGCTGTTACACATGCCTTTAGTTGCATCAGAATGGAAAACCTTCCTTCAGAACTGTTCCTCCTACGGAGGAGAGTTGACACCATGGGGCTCCTCCCTGTTGGAATCTTATATAAATGAGACACCTTGAAAACACAATGGGCTAAAAGGCATCATGGCGGGTTGCAGAGATGCAGAAGAGTCTGAAAAATAAATCCAGTATCCAATTTTACATTATTCAAAATTATAATTATGTAAAATATGGTCATTTCCTTCAGCCCAATGGAAATATGGAGTGTGGATGCAAATGACATGACCACTTGCATTTGTTATTCTCACTAATTAAGACCTGACTATTTTTATTTAGCCTTCTTCCTAAATCCCATCTCTGATTTTATTCTTTCTCTCCTCAAAGCCAGCTTCAGTACAAAGACTGGACAGAGAGTCAGGGAGACCTGGCCTTGAATCCTGCCTTACATAGAGGAGAAGAAAAATTTAATTAGGAATCAAAAGAACTGGATTTGAACCTTGGCTCTGTTGTTTGCCAGCCATGGGACAATGGATGGCTCCTGTTGCCACTCTGAGCCTCAGCTTCTCCATTTGTGAAGTAAGGGGATAGCAGAAGCTCTTTACCTTTTTATTGTTATGGATCCCTTTGGCAGTCTAGTCATGCCTATGGACCTCTTCTCAGAATTAATGTTTTTAAATACATAAAATAAATTACCTAGGATTAAAAAGAAAACTAATCATATTGAAATAAAGATGTATATTTTTCCCCCTCAAAGTTCATGGAATTCCTGAAATCTAGCCATGGCTCCCTTAAGGGTCTGTGGACCCCAAGTTAAGATCTCCTGGACTAGATGTTCTCTAAAGTGCCTTCCAAGTCTAAATTCTTTGAAGCTGAGAAGAGAGATCACTTAGCACAGTGCCTGACCCATATGGTAGGCACTTAATAAGTGTTCATTGGTTCTAGAGCATTCTCTTTCCCTCAAAGATTCTGGAATCCTTTTCAATTTCAGTGGGCTGCCAAGAATGAGGTACCAGAGTTGACCCTTGGAAGGAGGAGACTTTTCAGACTTACGGTCACAAAGCACGTCCGTTTTGAGTTTCCTTTCTCATTGGGAAATAAATAGAAGATCTGTTAGATGCTACATCTTAAATGTAAACACCTATGTACACATGGATGGAGGACTAATCTTATCAATCTCCTCATTTTCAGAAACCAGTCTCTGGGTTTGGCAAGAGGCTTATGGAGAGGGTAAGAAAAGCTAGTTTCTATTTCGAGACTCTGGGTAATTTCTGGGCTGAAAACTTCAGACCTCAGCTGGACTTTAATAGCTACTCCTGAGCATTAATTCAGGAAGCCTATTTAATTTGTGACCAATATAGTTCCATTTCATAGGTAGAAGAACATGGTTGGCAGGTATAGGGACATAGAATAATCTTCTTCTTATTAATTTGCTGCATATTGCATCCTATTTTTATAGCCCAATTCAGCCGTGTTACAATTGATTACGTTCTCTATGCCCTGAATTTATGAAAGCTGTGCAGGAGCTTTGGAAAGAAAAAAATAATAATTTAGCTTCACATTTCTACAGTGCTTTTCAGTTCTGACAAAGCCCTCTCTTCTCAGCCTTGCCTATCTGATGGTACAGGTATTATTTTCCCTAATTTAGAGATTAGGTGAAGAGACTTTTATGGTTTCAAGTGTTAGATCTGAGAGTTAAACTCCAGTCTTCTGATTCTGGGGTCAGGAACTCTTTCTACTATAGCCCTCATTGGAGGCCAGAGTGAACAGAGTGGAGGATGTAGAGTCACGAAGACCCAAGTTCAAATGTGTTTGCTTCAGATGCATTAGCTATGGGACCCTGGGAAGGCGCCGTCCTTCTCCCAGATTGCCCTCTCAGCTTCATTTTTCTGGTCTATAAAATGAGAATAGGACCTACCACATGGTGTTGTCATGGGGATCAAATGGGAGACAATACCTATCAAGCACGATAGAAATGTCAGCAATTATTATTATTTTTATACTCCCCGCCCCACAACAAAAACCCATCAAACTTCCTTACTCTTACTGAGCATCTTTCAGTTCTTTCATTCATCCAGGTTCACAATCTTGGAGATATTCAGTGAGGTATACAGGCAGCTAGGTGGCGCAATCGATAGTGTTGAGCCTGGCCAGAGTCAGGAAGACCTGAGTTCAAATCCAGCCTTAGACACTTACTAACTTTGTGATCTTGGGCACATAGCTTCACCTCTCTTTGCCTCAGTTTTCTCACCTGCAAAATGAAGATCATAATAGCACCTACCTTGCAGGGTTGTTGTGAGGATCAAATGGCATATTTGGGAAGCACCTGACATACAGTGGTGTTATATAAATGTATTATTATATGGCAATATGCTTTGCATGATTGAAGATGTATAGCCTTTATCAAAACGCTTACAGTCTCAGGGAGGGGGAGGTGAGGGGGAAGGAAGAAAATTTGGAACTCATAATTTTTAAAAAATTGAATGTTAAAAATTATCTTTACATGTAATTGGAGGAAAATAGAATATTTTTAAAATGCATTATTATTAGTAGTAGTAGTAGTCGTAGTAGTGGTGGTGGTGGTGGTGGTGGTAGTAGTAGTAGTAGTAGTAGCAGTAGTAGCAGTAGTAATAGTAGAATACAACGGAAAGACTGAGTAGATTTGGAGTCAGACTTGGGCTCAAATCCCAGCTCTGCCTGTTACTGTCTGAGAGACTTTGGGCAAATCATTTACCCTCTTTGGGCCTCAGTTTTGTCATCTGTAAAATGGGGGGGGGTTGGAGGTGATGACTTTGAAGGCCTCTCCTTGTTCTAGGTCCATGATTCATGATTCTTTCCTTTCCTTCATCTCCAGATCCAAACAGGCGATAAACTTGTCACCTCTCACACACATCTCTTTCCCTCCATCACAGTCTCTGCATAGGTCATCCTCACCTAGGTTTCCACCTGGACTATTGCAGTAGCTTTTTTTTTGTTTTTTGTTTTTTGTTTTTTTGTAGTTTTTTGGTGAGGCAATCGGGGTTAAGTGACTTGCCTGGGGTCACACAACTAGTAAGTGTCAAGTGTCCGAGGCCGAATTTGAACTCAGGTCCTCCTGACTCCAAGGTCGGAGCTGTATCCACTGCGCCACCTCACTGCCCCATGCAATACCTTTCTAAATAGTGTGTTGGCTTCTAGTCTTTTGTCTCTGCATTCAGACCTTCACACAGATGCAGTATTGATGCTTCAAAAAACACAGCTCTGATTACGTTACTCTCCCACTCAGAAATCATCAGTGGCTCCCTATTGTTTCTAGAATAAAATGCACCATCCTCTTCCTCCTGGCACCAACAGCTCTCCACAGTCTAGCTCCTGACTATCTTTGCAGTCTTGGGTCATATGGATCCCCCTTCACACATTCTCTGTTTCGGTCAAACTGGTCTCCTGGCTACTTCCCATTGCTGTCCCTGAAGCCTTGAGGCTGGGATGGACTCCCTCCTCAATGCCAAATCTCTAGCTTCCTCCAAGGTACAGCTGAGATGCCCCCTCCTATGTGAGGCTTTTCCTGACAAACTGCACACTCCCCCCATTCCCCGCCATGTCCCCATCATTAATATTCTCTCCCTTTTGAAGTTACTCTGAGATATTGTGTGTTTATTTGCCTGTGGGCATACCTCCCCTCCCTTAGAGGCAGCTAGGTGGTGCAATGGATGGCTCACTGGGTCTGGAGTCAGGAAAACCTGAATCCAAATCTAGCCTCCCAACACTTACCAGCTGTCTGATCATTGTTTGCCTCAGTTTCTTCAACTGTAAAATGGGGATGATAATAACAGCATCTACCTCCCAAGGTTGTTTCAAGGATAAAATGAGATGATATTTGTAAAGCACTTAGCACGGTTGCTGGTGCTTAATAAATGCGTGTTTCCTTCCTGCCTCCCTCATTCCCAGTGCAAAGCAGAAGCTCAGAGAAAGCCAGGACTCTTTGGTTTGGGTCTTTGCACCCCTGGCCCCTAACACAGTGCCTGGCACCTAATGAAGGCTGGTTACTGAATTGAATCTCACATTGCCATAATGAAAAGCCAGGACTAACTGTGCTACTTCTAGGGATAACCTCTTACATCTTAGTTCAGTCGACTAAAACAAACCATAATTGGGGGAGCAGGTGAGGGGGGAGAGAGAAGTGCTGTTCTTAGATGGAAAACTAAATATTTTTATCAACAAGTCAACAGACATTTATTAAGCACTTACTGTGCTCCAGACTTTCTGCTAAGCACTGAGGATACAAAGAAAGGCAAAAACCTGGTCCCTGTTCATATTGGAGGAAATAATACACAAACCAATGCACATACAAGATGGAGACAGGAAAAATGGAGGTAAGGCATGAAAATTAAGGGAGACAGAGAAGGGCTTCTTGGAGACGGCAGGATTTGAGGCAAGATTTAAGGCCAGAATGTGAGATTGGAGAGTATTCCAGGCATGTGGGGGTGGTCGATGAAAAGCCATGAAGTTGGGGGTGGAGGGTCGTGTTGGCAAACAGAGGATTTTCTATTTGATCATGGGGGTAATAGGGAGCCACCACAGCTTACTGAATCAGGAGGTGGCATGTTCAGACCTGTGTTTTAATTGTTTTCTTGGTGTCTTTAAGGCTTTGCCTGGACTGAATTCTGAACAAAAGATCTTGGTGAGGTGGTGGCCAAGTCAGAATTTAAATTCTCAGTTCCAAAGTTTTAAGTGCTAGTGACTTTCTGCTTACTGAAATATAGAAAGGATTGATTTATTTATCCAAGGGCATCTCCTTGTACTAGCTAGAGGAGAGCTTGGAACTACAGTCATGGAAAAAAGGATTTGGTAATTACTCAAAAGTCATGGGTCATTGGCCTTGGAGGAGACCTGATCTAGTCCAATCTCTTCATTTTCTCTTCTCCAATCTCTCCATTTTACATAGGAGGAAATTGAGGCCTAGGGAGGTTAAAAGACAAAGCTAGTTAGGAGCCCAATGAAGACTCAAGCCCAAATTTCTAGAAGCTTAGCCATAGCAATGTGTAGACCATGTGCTAGGTGTGCAAAGGTGCTCTGGGTAAACATTCTTACACATCCTTTCCCTATTGGAATGCTCTCCCAAAATGTGGCAGGTGTGTCCGTGCTCTAAGCATTCCTGCTTTCCCAATGGTCCAATGGTCTTCCATTCTCCTGCACTGCTTCCTGGTGATGTTTTCTACGAATAAATCCTTTTTGGTACCCACTAGAGTAATTTTTTGTAGTATAGTGATTTTTTTTCCTGCTCTGTAGGAGTCCTTACTCTGAGGCTTATTTAATTCAACTTTGTCTGTTCGTTGAAAAGTGTAGCTTGACTAAATAGACTTGAACTTGGGTAGGAATGCTTGACATGGAATTTTAAAAAATGACCCTTGAGATACACCAATATGGAAATCAGATTAAAGTCTCCCATAGATTCTGCAACTCAACAGTGAGTTTCTACCCAGTGGCTTCTTAGGAATCCATCAAAGTGTGACAGGATATCAAAAACAGTGCTGAACAAATCTCTTTGTGCCTTTTTTTAATTGGAGAAAATATATCTCAAACTCAGCATTTTAACAGGAACTCTTGGGCTTTTATAGGCTTAAGGCATGCCCTATAATTATCTGAAGAAGCGTTTGTAGTGGGGAGGAGGGGAGATCCAAATAGAAAGGGGCTTATTTTACCAAAAAAAAAATATCTTCCAATTTTAGCCAATGTGAAAAGATTAACAGCTCACCATTAATGGGTCTATTGAACTGCAAAGCTTCTAGCTTTTGTGAGATTTATTCCATTCTAATGAGAAGAGTAACCTTTCCAATTCCATGTCACCACACAATATGTCACAGAAGGCATTGCTGGCCTCAGGCAACCATCAGGTTGGACCTGATGGTTCTTACCTGGCATTTTACTCTCTCACTCTGGAGTTTCTAGGATTTAGGGGCCTTCCTGAACTCCCACATGACTTCAGGTTTCTTTTTAAACTTAGAAAGGCAACATGCTATGTGAAATGCCAGTGTTCTCGCCCTCCTCATCTCTGCCTCTTGGAATCCTGGGCTTCCTTCAGGATTCAGCTTGGACTTCGCCTTCTGCAGAAGGCCTTTCCCAGTTCCACCAGCTGCCTGCCCTTCCCCCTCAAATATTACTTTCTACCAATTTTTGTACATTTTATCTGCCCCATTATAAGTTCCTAGAAAAAACAGACTTTCTTTGCATTTAGCACTGTGCCTCACATACAGTAGGAGCTTAATAAATGCTTGTTGTGCGATTGATTCTATAAATAGAACTGACTTCCTTTACTACAACCCCAGGCTGCTATCTTAAATTCCCACCTAGTAATTTTTAAAAATGGGAGCTATCACCAAGGACAAGAGATGAAGATAGTCACTAGTGTGCTTTTCCTAAACTTGAAAAATTAGGAGGGGCTTGCTGAACTGTATATAAACTAAGGATTCATTAACATAACCACTGAACATTTCCTGATCTTGGCATTTCATTTGGAGAACTTACAAAACCAGTCACCATCCATATAACTTAACTTTCCCTGAGTGCTGCCCAAAAGCTTTTTTTAAAAAGCAAATTTTCTTTAAAAAACAAAATAAAATAAAAAATGGCTGAACTACCTTTGTCTATCCTTCCTTTGGATTTGGTCAAATGGATGAAAAAGTTTTCAGCTTGAGTCTCGTTAAAAGAATATTGTCTCTGGTTGCCATAACCAACCCTTTCCTCTGGTCTACTAATTATTAACAATGAGTTGTGACACATGACTAGCTCCCACTGAATTGGTAGGGAAAAAGACCTGTAATTGATGATTTGGCAGAGGGAAAAATATTACTACATTTGAGCTAGTGTCCGGGAGACCTGGGTGTTAGTACTGTCTTTTAAATTAACCAGTTTTGTGGGACAAATCACTAAAAGTCTCTAGGCCTCAGAATGTTCATCTGAAAAGTGAGAGGGTTAGGCTATCTATATTCTAAGATCCTTCTGGCTCTGAATCAATGCAAATAATAATTTTTCATATGTATATAACTCTTCAGAACATAGCGTAAAAATGCTTTTTCTTCCAATAATCCTATGAAGTAGGTAGTTCTGATAATGTTCTACTCATTGTATAGATGAAGGAATTACAGGTAAGGGAGGGAGATTAAAATAGCTTGCTCAAGGTCATAGAGATTGTAAGTGTTGGAGTAGAGGCCCAGACCTGCTTCCTGGTTCTAACTCTAAGCCCAGTGCCTTTTCTTATTAAAGTAGTAGCATTAGCACTAGTAGAACTAAAAATGGAAGACATTTCCCTCCACCAGGCATGCATTTCAAAGAACAGAAACAAACCCTCACAGATAGTTGCTATTACTCCAGGGTTTATTGGAAGCATAGAAACCACTAGTGGACATACTCACTCACACAGGAAGGGTACAAGGTGGTGTATGCATCTACCTCATTGCAACCCTCTGGCTTCATGTTTTTCTCTGGCTTAGGGAAATGTAGCTTTATGTATAAAGATTCAGAGGAAGTCAGCTTTATCTAATCATCACTGACCCTTAGATGGGCTGAAGATATTAGAGGCTATGAGGTTTTATATTGAGGTAGTCAAAAGGAGATAACAGTCTTTTGAAAATGCACCAGTGTAAGGCAGGCATCCTCCAAATACTTTTGAGAAAACCAATCATGAGTAAATCAGGGAAGGCTAAACACAGGAGTTGGTAGAATCATTTGGAGAGAAGGGGTATTGATGGTTATTTATTTATGAGTCACTTTAGCCATCTTTAGCTACATTTGCTCCTTCCTTGCTCTGGGATTAGGGAAATGGGCCCAGCCTAACCCACCTGCATTACCAGGCATGACCTTGCACTTTTGGAATATTTGCTTCAGGTTCTCTATCCAAACTAAATGATTGGTCCAAGTATCTCTCTAGTTATACACCTCATTGAATCAGTCTATCTACTTCTAAAACTACAGGTTAAGAACCAACATGGCTTTAGTAGACTACTCTAAAATGGACAATAGCCACAGGGACCGTATATTATCATGACAAAACCCACCGGATTCAAACAGAGGTCCAGGCACTGTTAAATTGCTGGCAGAACTCAGAAATAGTGCAGAAATTGATCACGAAAGGTGGCCCCACAATGAATTCAGTAGCTACTTGAAAACACTTTTCTTTCTCTGATGTCATCTTCTGAAGAAAACTTCCTTGGATACCTCCCAAGCATTCTCAGTCTCAAGCAATTTGGACATCATGTTTCATTCTTTCTCCTTACTTAATTCTTTCAAAATACTTGTCTTCCTCTGCTGTGAGAAATAACCAACCTTCACAAAAGTTTAGTAAAGATGTGATTCACAACCTGGGCTAATATTATGATCCACTACTTGGAGACTTTTCTCTTCATTTGTAATACTTGGTAAATTTCTCACGTGGATTAGAACCTAGTGATTAATCTATCTACTCTTCCATCTACATAACAACACAATCTCAATGTTTGTTTTGACTTTCTCTATCCTTATTTATAAGACAATACAAGAGGGAACCATGTGTCTATTTGAAGTAGAAATGATACATTCAACAGATATCGTTCACCATATTCTAGGAATAGATGGTTGGTGTTCTAATGGGAAGCCCAGAGAGCAGGAACAAATTACTTTTTTTAATGGCCCTTTCTCTAATTTAAAACACTTCCATTTATTTCTCTAAGATTTAGTGATAACTGTAAACACTGACTAATTGCCCAGAGTCTTGGCAGTACTCACAGGGGCCCATCTTTTTAGAAATACTAGCAGTCTGTTAGATCATGGCTACTCTAGCCTTGAAGCCTTGCGCCATAGCACACAAATTAAATCACCATAATGGATATAAATAAATAAAGTCAATAGCACCACTTCCAAACGAAGGGCGCATGAACTGGTTCTAAATATTGAATTTGCGTCTCCGTCTTTAAGCTATAAATTCTCCAAATACGCTGCAATTTACTCTCATTACCTTCAAGTAAACCGACTTTGATTTTAACAGTTACTTTCTAATTGAATCAAGCCAGCCATGTTTGATTCATGGCTCCCATTGTTGCTAGGATACATGGTTTAGAATTAGATGAAAAACCGTCTCTCCAAAGGGGAAACTTTCAAAATGTCAGTGGAAAATGACACTTGGTCTTCCACTCTTGATGCCAGGCTTGATCTGAGGTCCTTACTGCAACCCTAAAGCCGAATGACTGTTCTCCATTGCCCTCCCCTGAAACAAAGCAGCTTTTTCTGGGAGGGATATTTTATCACTGAAACAAGTCAGATTGGTCTTAAAGCAATGGATACACCTCTTTATGTAAATGTTTTCATGTTCGCTTTACAGTGAAGAGAAAAAAACCCAGAACCCCCAGATTTTATGTATTTTGAAAATATATTTAAAAACATTAAAAATTTCTATATTTAAACATATATTATATGTTAATTAGTACACTTAAATAGAACTTGTATTTACAATAGGATTCTGATGCTTTTAAGTTTTAATGCCAATTTTTTTCAATAACAGAATTATATAAATAGACTAAAAATACAATAAATATTTATGTTTTTACATGGTGAATAATATCTCTTTACCATAGAGAAAACAAGGCCACAGACATTTACTTACATTTTCAATGAGTATCACCATAACAAAGCTTTAGGCCCACTGCCTGCCATGCATGAAACACTTCTGCCACAAAGACCACGGCAAGACTTCAAAAAGCAAAAGCAAAAACAAAATGAAGAACACAGAGAGATCTTTTGTTTTTTTCCCTTTTAAAACAAAAATCTTTAACCAATTAAGACCACCAAGCCTGTGAGTAGGATGCTTTAGCTTGGGGATGGTGAGAGCCAGTCTGAAGAAGGGTTGAATTTCTCCTGGCACTTTTCAGACAGGGTCAGTATCAACATGTTGAGAAATCCCAGGGGATTCTGCTGCCAAATATAAAGTGTGTTCTTTTGTTTTGTTCTCCCCAAGAAGAATCAGGAGGGAATTTCATGTACATCAGAAAGTCTGAACGCTCACTACTGTGTTAGGACACCATGACAAAGATGTATTTAAAGGAAACCCACAAAACAAACCTATAATAAACGGGATCTTGCAGAGACTTTGGAAGGCCATTAACTTTCTTCTTTGGGGGCAGGTGTTTAGAAATATTATTCCTTATGGCAGGTTATATTGAGATGAATGAGCAAATATATGTATGTATGAAAGGATGGATGGATGGGTGAATAGGTAAACAGATGGATGAAAGGAAGTATGGATGGATGGATGGATGGATGGATGGGTGGATGAATGGACGAATAGATGGACAGACAGTTTCTTTGCGGGTATTCTTTCCATCTTTGAATTTGGACCTTAATTCCCAGTGTCAGGGTGCAGCTCCCTTCTTGTCTGTTTCTTACCACTACTAAAACAGAATAATACTTGGGGTTTTCTTGTACGCAAGGATATAATTTACACTAATATCCTTCTCCAGGTCAGAGAATAGGATCTAGGGTCAGAAGACAGAAGTGGATCCTAGCATTCAGTTCAGGATTTGGTTATTTAAAGGGCTAACGAGACACCAGCCCAAGTTTCCAGTCCCTGTATTGGCTGTTGTATTAACTCACATTGAGTTAAGTAGGCTTAGTAGGCAGTGCTGATCTAGAGAATCCTCACTATGGACAGGAAAGTAGTAGGAGCTGAGAAAGAGGAGCTGCATTAGTTGAGTAGAGCTCTGAGAACCTATTTGAACCACTAGGAAGTATCAAAGTGTCAAAGTAATGTCAAGGTCTCTTTGGCTTCCTTTTGGAGGAGGCAGTGTTACACAATGGGAAAAGCACTGAACTTGGGGTCAGAGGAGCTAGATGTGAGGTCCTAGCTCTGCAGTTTATTATCTGTATAACCTTGGGCAAGACAGCTTATCTTCTGAATCTCAGGTTCTTCATCTAAAGAATGGAGAAGGGTGGGGTTGAATAACAACATTTGTACTCCTAACCTCACAGAGCTGTTTTAAGAATCAGATGAGTAGTGCAGTGTATTCGGTAAACCCGAATCTGCTACAGAAATGTCAGTTATTGGGAGCCAAGCCCTTGGGCATTGTCATTATTTGGGTCCCTGATAGTTCTGCCTGAGTCTTCATTGAGAAATCATGTTGGAGGATTTTGATAGATATGGACTAGGGGTTATGCTGAATGAAGCTAATTTTCAGAGGTGATCAACCTCTTCTTATAGCAAGACATTTTGTCTCTCTTTGCATCTAGTAAATGATAATGCTACAACCAGAGTGAATGTCAGGCTATCCAGGTTTTCCCAGAATAAAATTGATATTTGAGTGGTGGGGTGGGGGTGGGGAAGGAAGGGGGTGAAATTGCCTGAGCAAGGCCCTGTTGAGTGAGGACCTCTTAAGCATAGTTAGATAATGTAGGCACTTGAAGCGTGAGGTACAAACAGCTCTGCCCATTTTGTTCCAGAGGCATTCCTGGGGAGTTCTTCTGGTCCTGCTCCTTTCTGAATGTCTCAAATGCCACATCTCCACCCTTGCCTAAATCCAAGTGACTGCTGCGGCATGCAGCTTGGGAATTCTTTCCTTACCAGGCATCAGCAACCTACCTGTTGGATCTAGTCTCCATAGGGGAGATCATTCCCTTTATGGGGAACCTGTGATCTGACTGTCTCTGGGATTCGTATATCTCAGGAAGTATACTCGTTCTTTGGACATCTTCTACTCCTACAACTGATCCTGTAAAAGTCTCACTGTGTCCCACACATATAAATCTTAGCTTCCATTAATTAGTTGTTTTTGTTGGAAAGTTGTGGTTCTCCTTGCTTTGTGTGATGGACTCGATCTGACAAGACACTGTCATTTACTTACAGGTTTAATACTTGCAACAGATTTTTCTTTCTCGGGAGGAAAAACCAAGAGGGAGTCCAAAAACTGGACAGGGGTGGTGGGAAGGTAACTGGGAAACCAGAAGTAAAAATGAATGTGCTATAAGCAAACTTAGGTCTTTTGGAATGAACCAGGCCCAGAAGAGTTCTAGAAGGATTTCTCAGAGGCCCTGAGACAAGGGGAAAATGAATATTCTCTCGCTGGGTTGCCTGTAGCTTTTTTTTCCCAATAGGGTGGTCTCTATAGCAAATACCTTTACAACATAACACGCAGGGTGGGGATTACTCCTCTCCCCATTCCCTCCCCCAGTTCCCTCTGTGAGAACTTTAAAAAACAAAACAAAACAAAACAAACCCAGTCCCTTCCCCCCACCCCCCAACCCAGCCACCCTCCCACCCCCCTCCCAAAAGCCAGGAAAGCTATGACAAACAGCACCTTGACATTGTTTTAATTCCAACGCTATCAGAAGTCAAAAGCATTAAAACAGAGAGGATACTAACAGGACTGAAGATACTTTACTGTCTAAAATGGAAACGGAATGTTCGGGTTCAAATTTGGTGTGTGTGTGTGTGTGTGTGTGTGTGTGCTTGTGTGTGTGTGTGTTTTTCTGAAAGAGGACAGTTTATTATCAATTCACAATGAAAGCAGCATGCAATTTATTTATTTTTTTTCAATTTTTTTTTTAACGTTTTCAATTCTTGGCAACGGCAACAAACCACAATGTTATCGAGGAATGTAATGCAGACTTTTTTTTTTCAGTTGTGCGCAAATGACTTTGTTTCCCTTCAGGTCATGGATATGTTCAATAAATAGATTGTAGAACCACTGTACTGTATAAACTTCATTTATACATGCAGTCCATAAAATTATTTTTTTTCTTACTGAATAATTTACCCTGTTATGTATATATACAAATAGATAATTTTTGTCTCAATATAATCTATACAACATAAATCCACTATCTTCCCCTTTTAATGGTCAGTGTACATACACAAGAAGTGTCTATTCTGATGAACCTCCAACCAACTCTCTTTTTATTATCCATGGTGAGTGCCCGCACGTAAGACTGGGTAGTTCGACACTGGGAATTCCAGTGCCTTTTGTCTATGCCTCTGCAACCCTCTTTTGTATAACCCATGGGATTACACTTGGTCTCGTAGAAGTATTGCTTCAGTTGGCCTTTCGGGACAGGGACCTTTTCAAGGACTGTGACCGTCCCACCCGACATGTCCACTGCAGTCTTTTTATCCGCCGCCGTGACCCATTCGCTAATACTGTCACATACGCTCAGCTCCCCCCGACGGGCAGGGTCAGAGTGGCGACGGACCCTCATGGACATGTTCGCCGCATCCAGGTAATTTTTGTATTCCTCAAGGAGAAAGAGTAGCGGGGGTTCCAAAGGCACTTGGCTACTGAGCATGACCCTAGACGTGTACAAGTCGGCATCTTTATTCTCTTCCCTCGGCTGAACATTCTGGTCCTCATCCAGAAGCTCCTCTATTACATGTTCAAAAGTGTCAGCCAAGGATGTCAGTCCCCTTGAAGCTGCCTTGGGACCATTCAGATTCTCCAGAGTTCCGTGGGGCCTCATACCTGGGTAGGCCAAGCTGCCTTGTCCTCGGACACCGGTTTCTTTCATGGGGGCAGCCTTCATGCAACCGAAGTATGAAATAACCATAGTAAGGAAAAGGATGGTCATCACTCTTCTCACCTGGTGGAACTGCAGGAGGGAGACAGAAAAAAAAAGGAAACAAGACGAGTTAAGGTTTTTGCTAGGACCCAATGCGGATGCACGGCCCTCGGCTGGCTCAAGATTCAATGATGCTCTGTGGGTCAGGGTTTATTTATGCATTGGCGATAAACTCCAGCTGCTCACAGACACAAATTAATGTCAGTGGCCCATTATATTTAGTTTAATATAAAACAGAAACATGCAGTGTTTTCCCCAGGATTAGATCCTTGGCCGAAAGATAAACCCAAGATTAAATGGCTGCTAAGTAAGTAAAAAAATTGGGTAAATGATGGTTCCCCCTTTCCCACCCTCTTATCCAGGGAGTGCCACTTTATAGGCTCAAAATTTAATGATCCCTCCTGGTGTTGCTACTGTAATAGTGATATCGGATAAGTTACTAAGCACCAATTGCAAGTGTGTTAGCAATGTTTTACTGTCTCTTGCTTTAAAGTCAGTGATATGCTGCTATCCTGGGGATATGAGATGGAAATAGCAGTGAGCCTCAGGGTCTTTCTGAGAACTCTTCAGGAGACAATTCAGGCAGGTACAACAGGTAATGGAGAGCTATGAGTTGGCTTCCCCATTCCCAAACATCCTCTCCCATATGCCAGTTACCTTCAATTATATAGTCATTTAGCACTGGAAAACAAAACACAACAAAACTTTTAAAGACCACCTAGTCCATCCCCTTCATTTTAAGAGGTGAGAAAACTGGGATCCAAAGGTAAGTGACACAGCTAGGGTCACACAGCAGAACTGGGGCTAGAACCCACGTCCCCCAACTCCTCGTCCAAGGCTCTTCAGTGGTGATACGAATTGGCATTTATATGGTGCTCTCCATGCACGATCTCATTTGATCCTCACATCAATACCATTGGGTAACCATTTTACAGACAAGGAAACTGAGGCTTAGACAGCATAAGAGACCAGCCCAGGGTTTCACCACCAATAGGTGTCAGAAGAGCGATTTGAAACTAGGGTCTTCCTGACTCTTAAGTCCGACACTCTATTGTCTCTATCACCACATGCTGTTTCTCAAAAGGTTACCTTGGTCGTGATTATGAATGTTGTGATGCTTCCCACCCTTGGATTCTGATGAAACATCCCTTCCACAAACTGACATCACAATAGCAGTGTGTCTGTGTCAGAGTGAACCTGGAAGGACCAGGATTCAGTATAGATGCGGTTATTTCAGATGGATGCGATGATGGGAGGGATGTTGCCTACTCCAACTCCCTGCCTGATGTAGGAATCTTTTCTGTTAAACATTGGGTGACCCAGGCTCTACTTGGCATTCTCTAGCAACCTGCTCCCCATGGGAACTTGGGCCAGAAAGAGGGTTTCCTAGTTTTCTTGTCTGTAAAGTGGGGGGTTAGATTGGAGGACCCCTTCCAGCTCTGTGATCCTATTACATAGAACTTAGTGCCTTCTGAGGCAGCTCATTCCCCTTGTGGTTAGCTAAAATGAGTAAGGTTTTCCTTAGACTAAGCTGAAATCTGCCTCTCTGAAACTTCTAATCATGGCTTCCACTGAGTGAAGAAGAATAAGTAAAGTTTATTTCATTGCAATATGAAAACCCTTCTGATATTTGAACAAATGTCCACTACTAAGTCTTCCTAAGTTCTACATTTAGAGTTCAAGAATTTGAGTTCAAATCCCATCTCTCCTACTTACTGGCTGTGCTGTGTACTATGATCCTGCACCCTTAAATTTCCTGGGTCTTAGTTCTCTCATTTGTAAAATGAGGGGGTAAGGAAAGAAACAAGCATTTAATTAAGCACCTACTCTGCTACGTGCTCGAACCTCATACCAACCCTGGTTGTCCTTGTTCGGTCATGTCTGACTCTTCGTGATCCCATTTAGGGTTTTCTTGGCAAAGACACTGGAGGGGTTTGCCATTTCCTTCTCCAGCTCATTTTACAGATGAGGAAACTGAGGCAATTGGAGTTAAGTGACTTGCCTAAGGTCACACAGCTAGTAAATGTCTGAGGTAGGATTTGAACTCAGGTCCTTCTGGTTCCAGGCTCGGCACTCTATCCACTGTACCACCTCAATACCGGTAGATAGGTGCTCTTATTGTCATCCCCATTTTATAGTTGAGGAAACTGAGGTTAAGTGATAATTAGCTAGGATCATATAATTAACAAATGTCTGGAGCCAGATTTGAACTCAGGTCTTCCTGACTATAGGCCCAGTGTCCTGTCCACTGTGCCAGGTCTTAGACTCTTTGGCTCTTGAGATCCCTTCCAACTTCTAGACCTAGATCCCTTCTTGATTTGTGATTCTGAAATAATCTTCTCCAAGGCTAAATCTCCCAGGACCTTCTACCACTTTTCTTATGGTATGTCCTCCAAAAAGCCTCACCATTCTTGTTTTGGAGTGGGTCTAGCTTGTCAAAGTATCTCCTACGATGTAGGACCCAAAACGTGACCCAGCGCTCCACACAGAACTAGTATGAAAAGCAGAGGGCCTACCAACACTCTTGCTCTGGACACCAGGCGAATGTTAATACAGCTAGTTGCATTAGCTGCACAGTCGGCCCTCACACACCATCGATGAAGACTGAACCTGATACCCACAAAAAGTGGTCATTTTCATATATACTATGGAGCTGTGGTTCCCTCATCATCAACTTCTTCCTAATACTTTGCACCAATAAAGGCAAAACAAAACAAAACAAAAACCATCAACACCTTAGCCATGGGCTTTTTTGGTTTGTAACCGATTTAATTAGGAAATCACAGGATCACAGATTCAGAGCTCGACAGGAACTCCAAGGTCATTTAGTCCTTCCCTGGCTGCCATTTTATAGAGGGAGGGGACTTTGGAATCTGTCTAGATCAACTCCTTCATTTTACAGAAGAGGAAATTGAAGCCCAGAGGCTTGGAATGACCCGTCCAATGTCTCCCATAGATGGTGAAAGGGGCAGGATTTGAACCTGTTTTCTCTGACTCCAAAGGCAGTACCACCCAGCGTGGATTTCTAAATTTCAATCACGGCTTCTAAAAAGCAGCAACGTTTTGCTCATTTCTGCACGGCCAGCTAAGGTTTATTTATATGCCTTTGAAGTTTTTGGGGAAGTCCCTTAGCAGCACACAACATTGCTTGTCCTTTCCCAGCTTGCCAGAGGGCTGCTGTAAGTTTGGATCCATGTCCTACAATCGTACTCTGGGAAGCCAATTATAGAAAAAGAGCGAGTGAAGAGAAAATCATTCCTCAAGACAGATACCAGATGAGCATCCTGCAGAGAAGGACATCAGACTTGCTGACCTGAAATGCTGCGTCCATTAGTCATATTTAGAAGAGGCTTCCCCGGGTCCCGCCCTCTGACAGTATCATTCCTGCTTTTCACATCCACTGAGAGATAACTTGAATAAAGATGATCCCAAGCATTCATGGTAGCATAGGTCTGGAACTAAATGACATCTTTAAGGCCACCTAGGGCAAACTTCTCTTTTTGCAGACGAGAAAGCTAAGATTCCCAAAGAGGATGAGTGATTTGCCTAAGAATTATACAGGTTTATCAGAGATAATATCTGAACCCAGGTCTGCCTCTTCCGCAGCCAGAAGAATCCTTTGCACTATTCCTATGTTGCCTCCTTAGCGTCTCATAAACTGATAGGAAATAAGATATAATCTGAGGATAATTCATAGGATGCTATCATTGGTGAAGACCTTGGACATCATTCTATCCAACCTCTTCACTGAACAGAAAGGGACCTGAGGCCTGATTTATTTAACTTCGTAGAGAAAATTAGTGGCAGAGCAGAGACTAGAACCCAGGTTTCCTGACTCTTAGTCACCTCTCACCCCAGTTATAATAATAGCCTATTCACGGGTCTCCCCATTTCCACTCTCTTCACTTTCCAATCCTTCCTCCACATAGCAGCCAAATTGATATCCCTAAACCACCATTACTCGCAGCTCAAGAAACTCCAATGGCTCTAGCTCGCCTTTAGGGTCAAAATCAAACTACTCTGTTTGGCACTGAATGCCCTGTGCCAGGAGTTGGCAAACAATGGCCTGTCACTTAATTTTTTTATGGCCCATAAGCTAAAACCATTCTAAGCTCAGGCACCATGTGAAAATAGGTGGTGGGCTAAAGTTGGCCCGTTAACTGGTTTGCTGATCCCTGGAACATGGTGAGCATGTGAATACTTGCTGGTTGTCTAACGGATACGGCTGGTAATGGCGGGGCTTCAACCTGTAATAACGTTACTGTAATAACGACTCTAAGGCTCTAATGAAAGCTTTACAGGCTTATTGAGTAGGACTCTTTTTCATGGATTCTGTTTCAGCAAAATCAGGCCTTTTGAGTTTTCTCTACATGCAACATTCCGTCTCCTGCCTCCACAGACCTTTGCATAAGCTGTGATGTACTCCCCTCCCATCTTTGCCTTGAAGAATCCACAACTTTTTCCAAGGTTAGGTTAGAGTGCCACCTCCTACAGAAAGCCTATCCTTCCCCTGGCAATTACTTTCTTTTGATTTTATATTTAATTTTCTTTATATAAACTGTTTCTTTCCCTCACCTCTATCCCCTAAAAAAATATAAGCTTCTTGTGGGCAGGGATTATTTCATTTTTTGTCTTTGGCTCCCCAGCGCCTGGCATGCAGTCTGCCATTAAAGAATGTTTGCTGAATTGAACTGAATTGAATTCTCTTTCCATCAGATCTGCCATCCCACTCCTGAAAACTCATGGACCAATATGGGATACTACCTTGTCATCAATAAGTGATGACAAGAAGTGGGGGAATCAGGCTAAGGGTTGCTCTTCCCACTTTCATAAGTGATGATATTGCGTCTTCCACCATTAGGAAAACCTCCTTATCATTACTGAGCATGAACCGATCTTCTAGCACATGTTGGTCTAACCTTGTATTGAGAACATGCTTGCACAGGTTCCCTTGCGTTTCACAATGGTCCAGTATTTCCATGTACCTGAGAGGGGTGAATAGGTTTGGATGAAATAACTAATCCCATATTTTGAGGGTCAGTCTTTGGGAAGGTTCTGTGACAGCTTGGGAACAACAGATTTTTTATTTTTCGGTCAAGGAGGATGGAGGAATATTATATACATGGTTTTTCTTCAATTTTCTCAGCCTTAGGGGCTAATTCATATTCAGATTGGTATTGGGTGAAGCTGTGGCTATTTTTCCCAGTTAGTTCCCATTGGAGAACCTCACATTGATTGGGAATCCTTTTGTTTGCTTTCCATTTATTCTATCTTCCAACTTAGCTGTCTCCTTCTTTTATACCTCCCTCAAGGTATCAGTAAACACCTGATTAGGGATTTTTTCATCAGCTGCAATGTTTTAATCCAATCTGACAGATATCTATCAAGTACCTTTTACTTCCTTGAAAGTCAGTTTGGACAGAGAGCCCAGCCTTCCAGTTGAAACTCACCATTAATAGTTGTATCTGTCAGTCAGTCAACAAATATAACTAGGTGCTTACTTTGTGCCAAGCACTAAGCTTGCAAGGAATATAAAGAAAGGCAACCAACCCCACAATCTGTACCCTCAAGAAGTGTAATGGGAGAGACTACATGTTAATAATTAGGTGCATATACGATATATTCAAAGTAGATGGAAATAATCTAAAAGGAGAAGCCATTAGCATTAGGGGGATTGGGAAGGGCCACCTGGAGAAGGTGGGATTTGAGCTGATCTGTGAAGGAAGCCAGGAATCCTAAGAGGTAGAGGTGAGGGGGCAGAGCATTCTGGGTTTTGGGAACAACGAGTGCAAAGTCAAGGAGGTGGCAAATGAAGTGTTTAATTCAAAGAACTGAATGTAGGCCAGGGCAGAGTGTATGGAAGGAGCCAAGGTGGAAGAGGACTGGAAAGGTAGGTAGAGGCCAGGTTATGAAAAGTTTCTATGCCAAACAAAGGACTTTTGATTTTTGATATTTGATGTTGGAGGTGATCAGAAGACACTGGAGCTTATTGAGTGGGAAGGGGTGCGTGTGTGACAGTGTCCCAGGTAACTGTTTTAAAACTCTAAGTTGCAAAACAATTGCTGATTTGCATTGCAAGAAGGAGTTTCTTCACTAAGAATTCTCCTCACTGATGACATCACAGGTCTGCACCAAAATACAGTGATTCCTGAGCACAACAGCTCTCAACCTTAGCCTGTTAACTTTATGCTTTGTCAGACCTGAGGGTTCTCTTTGTGGGTACCTTCCACACCTTCTTATCCAGTGTGATTCTTGCCCATGTCTTTCCATAAACACTCCCTAGACACATCGAAAGCCTTCCTCCCAGTCTTTCAATATCCTGGGTCATACTAACATAGCAACCGGCCTATCCACGTAGAGTCTCTAGCTCCCAATAGATGATTGGCCTGCACCCTTTTCGAGTCACACATCTGTCTTACATGGTTTCTCACACACATGTCATTGTAGGTAACATGCCATAGCCTGAGTCTGCCCACTACAAGTCTTTCCTTTGCCTGTCATTTTAATTCTTCCAAGATCTAGCTGCTCCGTGATTCATAACTGGAGAATATAACCAGAGGGCAAAAAGTTGTATTAAAGAAATGATAGAGGACAGTTTGGGATCACCAAAATCGCTGTCTACTTTTCCCCAATATATACCCCAATCTCTTCTTCCGGCTCAAATCTGGCCACGCTTTATTGTCCATTTGTAGTGCCCCTGCACTGATTAAAAAATACTAGATAAGTTGCCAATTCAGTGATGTCATAGTCTAGGCTAGAGGTTGGCCAAATTGGGCCCATCTCTTAATTTTGTTGTTCAGTTTGCCTTTGAGCTAAGAATGGTTTAGCTTCTGGGCCATACAAAAATAGGCCCTGGGCCCAATCTGAGCCATCAGCCATAATTGCCAGTCCCTGATCCAAGCAATATACATGTTTCATCTACTTTGATTTTCTAGCATGGATGGTTAGACTAGTCTTTTGTACATTTCTGTGGATTTCATGAAGGAGTTTTTAAAGTGTTCTGGGATAGGGACCAGACCCGTGATTTCACTGGTTTGTGGCACCCCATCTTCCAATGGAGGCCAGCAGTTTCTCTCTATCTTGGAGTTCTTGCCTAGAACACTGAGGAATTAAGTGACTTGTCAGGATCAACTAGTATATGTCAGAGGTAGGATTTGAAAACAAATCTTCCTGGTTCTGAAGATGACTGTCTATCCACAATGCCACACTTGCTCTCATTTTTCTGGGGCTGGATTTAAACATTGTGAACAGAAGCATTTGTAGAATTTTGCCATCAACTGGAAAGCCCTTCCTTTTGTTTGGATTCTACCTTTTATATCTTCTATAACACTGGTGAACATGTTAGCTTTCTTTCCGTTTTACACATTTCTTAATGATAATACTCAAAGAAGCAATAAATAATATTATTTCCATGGTTACATTTGACATAGAGTCTTATATAATTTTAATGTATGTTTTGAAGATACTTTGAGGAAGAATCTTTGAGGCTCCATTTCATTGTGCCAAGTCAAATGATTTTCAAAAATAAATAACAAACATAGGGGGATTTTTCTCTTCACCTCTTAGTTGGACTATGGTTACAAAGATGTAGTCTGCTGTAGAAAACTGTCTGTGAATCCTGACTCTTCTCAAGTTTTCATCAAGGATACTATCGAAGTGTACATAGACTCTTTTTCGAGTTCAAGTGTAGAGATAAAAAAGCGGGCGTTGGGGGCTGGTAGATGTTGATGCCTTGAAGCATATGCTAGTCATTTCTTTTTGGTAAAAGCATCCTACAGTCTTTTCCATTTTCGAGAATCTTCTCTTTAAAATAACTTAAACATTAGATTCCTGAGTATCTTTAAAATTCTGTTGCGTCTGGCATGGATTTCCTCCTTTGGCAATTGGCTTCAAATCCATGTTTGCATGTTGCAGGGGTGGGAAACCTGTGGCCTCGAGGCCACATGTGGCCCTTTGACTGAATCTAAATTTCACAGAACAAATCCTTTTATTAAGGATCTTATTAAGGACTCACTAATAGTGGGTCAAACTCTGGCTCTGGTATTAAAAGATCCCATTTCAGTTCCTTATTACCTATGTTACCTTATACAAGTCAACTAACCTCTTGGATCTCAGTGTCATCATCATCTATAAAAGAAGGAGGCTGTATTAGATGATCTCTGAAGTCCCTTCCGTCTCTAAATACCATGACCCCATGGTTCCTGACATCTTCTTCTTAAGTGCTAGGGCTATTTCCTCACATAATGAATCAGGTTCTGAGGTTTACCATTAAGGTTCTAAGTGATCTAGAAATCTAGATTAAACATGGCAGCCAAATGTAATTGCCATTTTCTGCCCCTTTCTTCCACCTCCCACCCCCAAATGTGGATATTCTATAAGGCTTTCTGCTTTTCTCTTTTTGAACACTCTCCATGAGAGACCTCATCCATTTTCATAGTTTCGGCAATCTCTTCTGTGTTGATAATTCCCAGTTTTACATCTCCAGTCCTGGCCTGCCTCCCTCCCAAGCTCCAGTTCTGAATCTCTAATTGCCTACTAAACATTTCTAACTGAATGTTTCATAGTCACCTTAGACTCAACATGTCTAAAATTAAGCTCATCATATTTCCCCAGAACTGCTCCTCCTCTCAGCTCTCCCATCTTTGCCAATGGAACTACCCAGTAACTCCCAGTAACTAGCTGAGAACCTCTGACTCATTTCTCTCCTGTATCTTTGAGTCACTTCCTCTCCTCTTTCCATCCTTCTGCTACTGCCCTTGTTCAGGCCCTCTTTTACCTCATGTCACGAACACAGTAGGCATCTAACAAATGCTTGTTGACTGACTGATGCTTAGTTCTTTCAAGCCATTTATTAAGCACTTAATATGGTATAAAACACTGTGCTAAAAGTTGGAATAAAAAAAGTCCTTTGAACCTCTTAAAAAGTATAATTTTTTTAAAATCTTAGTTTAGAAAAGGACCAAAAAAACCCCTGCAGACACACAACACTCCTAGGCCTTCAGGAATCCACCTTCTGTATAGATGCTGTCTTCATGACACAACCCAGTAACTGCTCACAGCAACCCAGTGGGAGTCTCAGAAAGTCATTGGGAATCATGCTTGCAGCCAAAAGTGAAATTTCAAATCCTCTGACTTCCTTTTCCTTCCTTCCCTACTCTCCTCAATTAGTAAGCAGCCAATTCCCAAGAAATGATGACCAATTAACTAACAGCCTCCATGACAACAACTCTCATATTCCCAAGTCCTACTGCAGGCTTCTTTGGCCTTCTGGATGACCTATTTCACTGCATCAAAAGAGATATAAAAGATAAAAGAGAAAAGCAGTATTGCTAAATATATTATGAGTTAATGGTATTTATCTATATCCATATATTTATAATGCTTTAATGCACATATAACTATCATTTTATACATGTAAGTGCATAATTGACTATTGAATTCCTTTAAAGCTGAAGGTGGTGAAGTAGATAGAGCCCTGGGCCTGGAGTCAGGAAGACTCATCTTCATGAGTTCAAATCCAGCCTCAGATACTCACTAGCTTTGTGACCCTAGGCAAGTCATTTAACCTTGTTTGCCTCAGTTTCCTCATCTGTAAAATGAGCTGGAGAAGGAAATGGCAAACCACTCCAGTATCTTTGCCGAGAAGACCCCCAAATGGGGTCACCAAGAGTTGGACATGATTGAACAACAAGCGCTGCCTCCTCCATGAAGCCTTCCTTATTCCCGTGGTTGGTAATTAATGATCTTCCCTTCCCCACCACGTGGCACTTTGTTCTGCCAATCTCAAATGTACTTCCCCTGTAATGTTGTGTGTTATATAGTTCTGTGTTTATGTCCTACCTTCTTACTAGACTGTGAGTTCACTCCATTAGGGATTATTGGCTTATTTTAACTTATTATCCCTCTGATTCAATAAGCACTCATTAAACACCTACACTGTGTTAGGTGCTGGGGATGCAAAGACAGAGAAGAAAATTGTTCCTGCCCTCCAGGAGCAGTGGTTTTACTGTAAGGCCTCACACACAAAGCTCTGCGCACAATTAGAATCTTGGTTTAATATAGTCATTCAATGGATGAGAGGCAGTATGGACAGAAAACTGGCCTGGGGCCAGGAAGACCTGGGTTCAAGTCCTGCCTCTGATATCTCCCAGCTGTGTGACCCTGGCTAAATCACTTAGCCTTTCAATGCCTTAGATAACTCTCTAAGACTCTTCAGGAACAGAAAAGGTGTCAACTTGCATTGGAGAAGTTTTCCTCCTCTGAGAGGTCCCTATATTAATGAAATTGAAGATACAATCCAGATCCCCACTCAACAAACATTTAATTGAATCACAGAACTTCAGGGAGTTGGATGAGAGCTGAGAAGTCATCTAATTTAGCTTGATCATTAATTCTCTTTCATTCTGCTCAAATAAAGAGACAACATAACCATGACCATTATATTCTATGGAGGTTTCCATCCTTGGCCTATCCTACACTAAAATGAAAACCCAATGAAAGCTCTAAGAAGAGCTTAGCCAGAGACATCTGCACATCTCAGAGGATTCCTCAAGGTGCTGTATTGGAGACCTCTACTTGCTAAGCAATCAGCCAGATGTATGTGTCCAAGCTCTGGTGCCTTAGCAATGCTCCCTTCCATTCATGCATGACAGAATGGATTCCCACCATTTTGTTGCCACCTGATTCTCCCAGTCACCCTAGGAGGTTGTCAGGGTAGGGATTCTTTTCTTCAAGATAAGGAAAGTAAATGGCAAAGATATGAAGGAATCTGCTGCCTACATGAGCACATGTGCTCATATGTGAAGGGACAATATGACTTTAAGAGGCAGTTTGGGATAGTGGGTAGGGTGCTGGACTCAAGGTTGGGAAGACTTCTCTTTGACACTTTGGAATGGTGTGACTTTGGATATGACTTAACTGCTCCATGCCTCAATTTCTTCACATCTGAAATGGGGGTGATAACTCTAGTGTTGCCTTTACAGGTTGTCATGAGGTTCAGGTTAAGTAATGCATGTCAAGTGTTTATAAATATTAAACCACTAAATATAGTTAGTATCATCATCATCATCATCATCATTATTAACTAGTCAGAGGACCTGGGTTCAAATCCTGCTATTTACTACTGTCTCTCTGGGTTAGTTTTCTCATCTATAAAGTGAAGGTTTTAGAATAGAGAAGTATTATGGTCCTTGGTATGATGAAAAGACTATTACTTTAATGTGCAAGAATCTTACCTCTGATGCTTATTATCTGTATGACCTTGGGTAACAAGTCAGTTAACCTTGCTCGGTCTCAGTTTCCTCATCTGTAAAGGAGGGCTCTGAGATCCTTAATCCATAAGTCACATGGGGTAGTGGTCAGGGAAGAGGCTCGCATTAACTTGTCTCCCCAGATTGGGAAAGGGACTAGAACTGATTCCATTAACACAGAGAACTCCTAAGTGAGAAAATTCCATTTACCAATGCAGGTTGGTACCTTTTCTGGAACGTGAAGTCTTAGTGAGTTGTCTTGAGCAGTGACTTAATTTGCTCAAGGTCAGATATCTCAACCTAAGATCTTCTTAGAGCTTTCTTTGGGTTTTCATTTTAACTCTATGTAATATATATACATATATAATATTATGTGTTTATAATATAATATACATATATACATATAAATATATGTACACATAACACACACACACACACACACACACATATATTTAGTGTGGGGTAGACAAAGGATGGAAACCTGCATAGAGCTAGTATAGATAGGTAGGATTTGAACCCAGGTATTCTTGAATCCTAGGCCTCCTCTCTATGTACTACTTCCAGTAATAAATGAGTATAACAAACAAACAAAAAATTTGAAGAGCCCCCAAGTGATCCTATCTCTCAAATGAAGCACATCATGTAAAAGTACCATTTAATACAAGAAACATAGAGACTCTTACTCAAAATAGATAGATAGATAAGGTAGATGGAGAGAGAGATATACACACATATATTTGCTATTTACGAAGCCAGGTCTCCAATTAGTGAGAATGATGAGTCTCTGAAATGGTAAGATTATTTGAATCTATCATATATATTTCCATCAACCTGGAACCAATTACTAGATTTTACATAATTACAACTTTGAATTGTGAAAATTTGAATACATACAACCACTTCACAGGGATTTAGACCTAGCTGTACTGTCATTATACTCAGGTATTATTCTGCAATTAGGCTACTGGGGTCCCTTCCAGAGACCTAAGCCCCTGTGACCTAGGTTACAATTCTAGTTATGCCATTCATTGGTTGTATGACCTCAGCCAAGCAACAACTTCTCTGGGAATCAACTCACTCATCTGCAAAGAACAGGAGGAGGGGAGGGTTTGAACTAGATGACATTTTTGGTCCTTTTGACTTCTAAATTTATGATATGCTTCTCCCATTGTCCTAAAGCACTTTATCTGGAATTCTCCTTTGCCCCATCACATTTCATCTTGTGTCTTGCTTACTTATGTACATGCCATAGTCGACTTATTCAACCATGAGCCCCTTGTGGGCAGCGCCAGCACTGAGCATTAATAAGTATTGGTTCCATGATACACTTAATCGTGTACAAGTCACCTAACCTATCTCAGTCTCAATTTTCTTATCTATGAATTGGATTTGATGTCTTCTAAGGCCCCTTCTAGCCCTCGATCTGTAATCCTAAGAATGAATAAACAAATAAAACAGAAGGGACTTAGCTGAAATAAATGATGATTATACTATCTCCAAAGCTTTATGAAGAAGCAAATATTAAAAACAGCAACAACAATAAAGATCCTGGGTTGTTTTTTTTAAGGGCCAGGATTCCTTTTACCCATTCCCAACTTCCTTTGCCATTTAAAAAAATATTTTCAAAACAAATAGCATCTTTAGGAAGTTGTGTGTGCTAGGAGTAACTTCCCCCGAGTGAAGAAGGAGGGACCACAAACTCTCATTCCAATTATAGCTGCAAGGGAACTTTGATTCTACCGTTCAGCACTTTTCTTTCAAAGATCTCTAAATGCTTAACAAATATTAAGTAATTAAGACTCACAGGACCCTGGAGAGGCAGGTAACTATAATTATCCCTGTTCCACACAGGAGGAAGGAGAGGCCTAGAGTTTTTAATCAACTTACCCCCCCTGCCGAGGCTCCCCTGACAGTACAAGGTCAAAACCCCAAATTCCATGGTACAATCATCCTTTTAGCTACCATTTCCCTCTATATCTCTGGGCACTGGCCAACACTGGTCATTCTTGGTAAATACCTTGCAGCCTATATGGTTTGGATAGCCAAGATTTTTCCTTTTCCTTTCCTTTTCCTTTATTTATTTTTTAATCTCACATTCTACTTTAAGTACAAGGAAAATGAGGCATTCTTCATGCTGAATTGGATTCACATTAGGGAAAACAATGTAGTTAGTTGCCTTTAGAGTTGTATGCTCATTTCAATGCCCATTCAACCAGAACTAATGGCTCTGGTGACTAATAGCACCTCACAATGGGAAAGCCACATGGCTTTGAAGGGAGTGTTTTAAAAAGCTACTTTTCAAAAATAGTGTTGTTTGCAGATCCAGAATGGACATAGATGTGCTTCCTAAAAAGTACAGAGCTTTGACAAAGAAGGCCATTAAAAAATACTTGTAATTCTACCAAGCATGTGTTGTTATTGCCATCCATTTGGGTGCATGACCAAAGAAGGTCCCTCAGATCTTATCTAGGAAGAGAAATTCAGCTTTGTGTGTTGAGTGGAAGTCTAGGCAATCTGAGGTACTGGAATGTGAGAGAAGAACCAGGCACTGTGTTAAGTGCTAGAGATATAAATACAAGCATGAGGAGGAGGAGGAGGAGGAAGAGGAGGAGGAAGAAGAAGAAGAAGAAGAAGAAGAAGAAGAAGAAGAAGAAGAAGAAGAAGAAGAAGAAGAAGAAGAAGAAGAAGAAAGAGGAGAAGGAGAAGAAGACGACAGTCCCTGTCCTCAACGAACTTTCATTCTAATGGGGAGACAAGATGCAAATAGATAAATCACTTTTCTTACAATGGTCCTATAAGAGAAGAAGTAGAACTATCACCATCCCTGTTTTAAAGATGAAGAAGCAGGCTCCGAGAAGATAAGGGATTTGCCCAGGATGCCACAAATATTAAGTGGCAGGGCTAGGACTCAAATCCAGGTCTTCTGACTCCCAAGCCCAACACTCTTTCCATGATACTGAACATTTGGGTTCATTTAAATGTTCTTTCCCTACAATTTTTGAATACTGTATTCCTTAAAACTGATTGGGTCTTTAGTGGTGCAACTTCTGAACTGCATTTATACTAACCTACTAAATCTGGCATATTGTCTAATAGAGAAGATGCTGATGCCAAGGCGACAGCTACATTATCTAATTTATCCCAGGAAATTTCTCTTACTGAGATCAAGGAAAGAACAAGCAAATAGCTCAAGATAAACAGCCTCTTGGAATGAAAATTATAGAAACATTAGACACTGGACTAAGGGTGACTATCTAGCATTTTTAGCATTCGTTTTGGGGAAAAACTCACTTTTTTTCTTCTACATCCCCTTTTCTGAGCTCCAAAGCTATCCATCCACATATAAGATATTAACCTGAATCTAAGGGATACAAACATAGGCATCCTCTTATCTTAGGATAGATATAATGTATGTATTTTTGAATTTACAGACACCAGATAGGTTTTTTTTTTTTGCTCTAATCGAAAGATTCAAACTTCAGCAATTTTCTGGCTGAAGTAAATTATTCATTAAACTGTGGCACTAATTGGCTGATTGATACTGCACCTAAGCTCAATTCATTACTGTAAAACCTCAGATAAAGGGGGTGGGGGAGGGGCAAGCAAAGTTCCCAGAGCTATAGCTATAGTCAGGAAAAATCCCCCTGGTCCAAAGGCTCAAGGCAACATGATGAGCTAAGAGAAGAAGGGAAGGTCTTTCATAGGGTGCAAGGTCTAAAGGGTATTCGAGTACTTAGAGCATGCACATTGCTGTTCAAGGAGGTAGGGCTCTACAGCTTAGCTTCTTGGTCCAACCTGGTTTATGGGAGATTTGTTTTAGGGGAACTTTTCCTCGATTTTATCATGGCAGTTAAGGAGACAATGGGATTCATTTTATATAAACCAGTTTACCGCCAACTTAGCTAAATATACATGTCCCATAGCAGACCTGCACAAATGATTAAGTTTCATTAGACTAAATGAAATACTTCTTAAATTTTGGATTTCCATTCATCTATTAACTCTCCTCCTAATGCAGGAAGGCATTTAAACAAGTTGTTGAGATAACATATATAAAGCATTTTATAAACTTTAAGGCATTATAGAAATGTCAATTATAATTTCTATTTTTCCCCTTTACATACTTTATTGTTAAAAGCAGCTATTGCTATCAGATCTCACATACAGCAGGTATTTAATAAATGTTTGTTGAATTGAATTAAAAACATAGGTAATAAAAACACAAGTAATAGTAGGGGTAGCTAGGTGGCACAGAGGATAGAGCACTGGGCCTGGAGTCAGGAAGATTCGAATTCAGGTCCAGTCTCAGACATTTACCAGCTGAGTGACCCTGAGCAAGTCACTTAACCCTGTTTGCCTCATTTCCTCATTTATAAAATGAGTTAAAGAAGGAAATGGAAAACCACTTCAATATCTTTGCCAAGAAAACTCCAAATGGGCTAACAAAGAGTTGGACGCAACTAAAACATGACTCAATAACAACAACAACAAATAAATAATAGTAACCACTATTAATCAGCAATAATAACCATTTCATAAAAGTTTTCAAAGAGCCAAAATGTAAATGACCAGCTGTAAAAGGTGGGTTTACCTTCCCAGGTAAGGAAACATTGCTTTATCTTTTTTTTTTTTTCCTGGACCAGACTTACTTATGACTTCGTTGGTATAAGGGATTCCCTGATGAGAAAATATCCCCTACCAAAAGTAACAAAATGATCGCAACTTAGGGTAGTTGAGAGTTGCCTGAGGCAATAAGAGGTTAAGTGATTTTTCCAGGGTCACAAAGTCAGTCTGTCTAAGCCGTGGGGGGGAGCTTGGACCCAAGCCTGGCTCTCCATCCACTAAACCTCACTGTCTCTTTTGATATTTCTCTAGCACTTTTTCAGCCAAGTATCTCTAGCCTTTTCATGAGCTCATTATATCCTGAGATGGCAAAGCTGATAGACACAGGGGAAAGTGACTCACTTGCTCAGTGACCAATGCAGTTCTAATGTCTGTCCCTCTCCTGGACACAGTAGATGCATCTGCCCTTACTCATTTTAATAAAAAAAAATAAAAATAGAAACCACTTTTGGGAGCAGCATGGGCACATTTAAAAATCAATTCATTCTACATTGTGGCAGATGGAATCCAACAAATCCACCTTTTCAGGGGCATCTAAGATCGGGTTAATGGAACATCAAAGGACCCCCAAAGGACTAGAATGAATTACAATTCCATGAAAAAAAGGAATAAAACTCTGCAGATGTGATGAAGGTGGTAACAGGTGAGCGGTAGGGGTTGGGAGGGGACAGTGTTAATTTAATGCCTACATTGAACACTCTATACTTGTGATGTTGAGTAGGCGGAAAGGGCTAAGTAACAAACATTATTTGGCCAATGGTGCTAGAAACCCACTCTTCACTGACTTCTTATTGCCTAGCAAGTAAAGTTCAAGCTCATTTGCCCAGCATTCAAGGCCATCTGCAATCTTACCTCCTGAGGTCTTATTTTCTATCCCCTTCCATCATACACTGTGCTCCAGATAAGCTGGGTTACTTCTTGCTCCCTGAAAACATCCAGATGTGACGGCTTCTTTGCCTTTGCTCAGACTGTTTACTGTCCCTGACATCTCCTATCTCCCTTTCCACTGAAATTTGAATTTGAATACCTTTGTGTCTTTGCATAAACTACTTTAGTATTAGACTGTCCCAGGTGGCTGGAGGGGGAGGACAGGAGACTCGAGATTATCAGGATGCCACTTGCTTTCTTTTCCTTTTCACATCCTAAACTAGTCCTTTTTGGGTCTCTCATGTGTTTGGTTCCCTGAATCATCTCTTCTTTTCTTAGGAGATCATCCTGAACATTTTTTGATAGGAATAGGAATAGAGATAGGGATAGAAGCTGGACTTTAGTATAGAGGAGACCTTGATAAGGAACCTCCCTATATCAATGCAGAGCAGCATCCTGTCTAAAGCTTCTAGTCTTCAAGGGTTGCACATTACACTTTAATATCCAATTCAGATGCTACTTTCTCCATGAAGTCTTTCCTGAGTCCCCATCAGTAGTGTCCTCCCACTTCAGGCCAAACATAGCACTTGGTTTGATACTTCACTAATGAATCAATCAGTAAAAATGTATCAAGCATTTACTGCATGCCAGGCACTGTGCAAAGCGCTAGAGATACAAAGAAAAGGGAAAGTAGTCTCTGCCCTCAAGGAGTTTACATTCCAGTAGAAGAAACAACGTGTAAATTAATGGACCCATACGAGATATATGTGGAGTAAATGGAAAGGAATCTTAGATGGGAAGGCTCTAATAGCTGTCATGTACTATTCTTTATTCTAGTCTTATTCGTTTCTTATCACCTCAATATACTCTTAAGATTCTTGAGGGTTTTTTTTTTTTGGTTTTCTGTTTGTTTGTTTGTTTTTTACTTTTTGGTGAAGCATCAGGGTTAAGTGATTTGACCAAGGTCACACAGCTAAGTAAGTGTCAAGTAGCTGATTCTGGATTTGAACTCAGGTCTTCCTGCACTCTTAAGACTCTTAAGGAAAGAGCCTATACCTTAGTTTTGCATCTCCCTGAGGGCCTATCCTAGTTCTCTTCTTGTAGTAAGTACGACATACATTTTTAGTTGTTGTTGCCAATTTGATTCTGTCTTCTTCATTAAAACAGATAAAGAGGAATTGGAAAACTCCAAGGAGATTGTGATACCACAGCTGGGACCCACTGCCAGCACCAAGTTGTTGAATTACACCTCTGTTGGTGTAATGCAACATGCAGCCACGCATGCTCTTTTTCTACTTGCACTTGACCTTCTGGAAGGTACTCCTTTTCACAGGTTGATAGCATTCCTCTATCCCAGTCCAGAAAAGAGGGTATTATGGCAGTGTCAAAGAACCAAAAGAGCCTCTAATAAGGTAGAGGTTTGCTGATGGAGATAGGGGAAGGTTCTGGGACACATTATGGAATCTCAAGAAGTCATTAAGTCATCCAGTAATTAACAATAAGGGAAACAATATAATAATAGTAACAGTAATTGAATTTTTAAAGCATTCTACAATTTGCATACTTATGCATATAAATGTATGTGTTATCTTCCCCCAAGAATGTCCTTTCCTTGAGGGCAGGGATTATTTCATTTTTTATTTTGTATGCTTAGGGTCTGTCACACAATAGGCATGTAATAACTACTTGTTGACTGATTGATTTGCAAAGAGCTTTATCGACCTTATCTCATTTCAGCTTCATAACAACCCTGTGAGGTAGGCTCTATGGGTACTTTTTAAAAGGTCCTATTTTAAAAAAAGGTCCTTTTTAAAAAAAATAGAGGCTCAGAAGATTTAAGCAACTTGTCTTGGGTCACACGGTTAATACCTTGTCTGAGAAAGGATAAGAACCCAGGATTGTTTTTTTTTTTTATTTTTGTCTCTAGGTTCAATAAACTATTCATTTGGATTCCTTGAAAGTATTAGTGTTAAATCACAGGACAATAAATTCATAGATCTCGAGTTGGAATGAACTGCAGAGGCCATTTATTTTCCAACCCCTTCATTTTACATATGAGGAAACTGAGGTTTGGGGAGGTTTTCAACCTGAGGTGAGATTAAAATCCTGTTCCTACCTCTATCTAGAATCAGTGCTCTTCCCACTGAACCATATAAGTGAGATTCAGAAGGCCTCAATCTACATCTCCTCCTCCTCATCCCAAGTAATATAACTCCACCTTGCCCCACCCCGCCCTTCCCCATAGGCCAGCACCTGTACTATCCCTAGGTAGAATGGAAAATAAGACACATCCCTTTAATGGATCTATTTTGAAAGTGTGCCCGATCACCATCTTCAAAGGACCAGAACCCTCCAACAAACATGCTTTGAGCCTAAAAATGTAAGGCTGATTCACCCTTAAGGGGAAGGCACAGGGTCCCCTATTAGTCAGTAACCTGCATAGCTGGGTTAGACCTAGGTTATAATGGGAATCCCCTTCAGGAAAGGAAGTTTGCCATTAGGTGGGGCTTGGGAGAATGCCAAGCCAGCTACAAATTAAAAAAAGAAGTTAAGATCAGAGCATCATGTTTCACTCCTCTCCAGAACTGGCTCCTCTCTGTCAACAACTTGTCCTGAAATTGGTACTGGAGGGTTTTAGGAGGTTCTGATGAGGTGGGCAGTGCTGGCCCCATTGGGGGAGTGCATTCTCTATTCCACACCAGGCTGTTAAACCATGCTTACCACAGAAACACCTTCTCTTAATGGATAACAGAGCCACTTGAAAAGGCATGGCCTTCTCAATTTTTCCAGAGGCTGGCCCCTCCTGGTTTCCATAGCCAATTTGCTCCTGTGGTTAATTAGTTATCTCTGACAATTCCCATTGTAGAAAATGTATCTGTACACAATTAGACCAACTAAGGTGCAGACTGGCATGTCTCAACTATATTTGATCACAAAATAGCTAAATGATGAGTGGATTTTCCCTCACACACCTACCAAAGAATGCACAAGATTATAATTCCAAAAGATAGGACAGGAACATTTTCAAGGAAGCCATTAGGAGAGAGAGGGAGAGGGAGGGAGAGAGAGGGAAGGAGAGAAGAAGAGAGAGAGAGACAGTTGAAGGACAATTGGAATAGAACTTTCATTTCTATGAAACAGACCATAGAGGAATTTCAGGGGGAAAAAGTGAGCATGGAGGTGTATTAGCTCCCATTGCTCAACTTTACGAGACCATTTTCTGGGATCTGTTTGCTTAATTTTACTGAAACAAAAACACATGCACGCACCACGGCTGTCCAGGTCCTGATGTACTGTCTTACACAAGTGTGTGGGTAGATGCCAAAACATGTGTGGACATGCAAGCCTTTTTTGCAGAGACTTAATGTTCCCTGAGCTAACAAGGATTAACCTTGCGAACACATAGAGGAAGCTGGTGGTTCAATGCATCCATCAGTTGTCCTTGGGGTTATTTTTACATCCAATGCTATAATTTCTCTTAATTACTGTAAAGCCCAGGGAAGTGCTCATTATCTGTAGCTTAATGCAGGAGTTTGAACAATTGAGTGATCTCCCCAGCCTTCCCCTTGTCCATAGTTCTAGGGGCTTGAAGTTCTTCTGGGCAGCACAGCTAAGCTTCCTGGCCCTGTGGATAATGAGCCATCAGGACCTTGCTGACAAAACTGAGCTCCCACCCAGAACCACCTTGAGATGCAAGAAAAATATTAACATCTCAGGTGATGGAAGACAGCATATTAGATAATATCCATGTGGTTTCAGCCATTAGGATTTACCTGGGTAGAAAGACAGGAAAATATACTTGCAGGTCCCCACACATGACCTTCCATTTCTTGACTCTGTGCCTTTGTACGGACTATTCTCCAAGCCTGGGATATATTCCCTTTGCCCCTCAACTTCTCATAATCTAGAGCTTCCTTCAAAGTTCAGTTCAAGACCTCCTTCCCACAATGAAGCCTCTTCTGATCCCTCCAAGAACCATTGCCTTCCCCCACCCAAATTACTTTGTTTTTGCTGTTTATGTATCCTTTACATACAAAGAAGCAGTGTGGAAAAGTAGATAGAGAGCTGGTCTTTCTAGACCAGACTAGACTAGAGTCTTTCTAGACCAGAGTTTAAATCCCTTAGACACATACTGGCTATGTGACCCTGGTCAAGTTATTTCACCACTCAGTGTCTCAGTCAACTCTCTAAACTTATTAATTGCAGAGTAGGTATTGATCTACATTATTATAGAGAGTTTCCTCACAGGAAGATACTCATACCAATGAAATCATAGGTCCAGTCCAAATATAAACATAAACATTAAAATATATATATGTGTAGAGAGATAGGAAGAATGAAAGAAAAAAAGAAAAAGAAAGGAAGTAAGATAGATGGGTAGATGGATGGACAGTAAGATCGATCAACAGATGATAGAAAGATAAAGATAGATGATAGATGGCTGGACAGATGAGTGGGTGAGTGGATGGCTGGGTAGATAGATGATAGATAAGATAGATGAAGAGAGATAATAGGTGGATGAATGGATAAATGAGTGGGTGGGTGGATGGATGGATAGATAGATAATAAAGATGATAGAAAGAAAGAAATGGAGAATGAGATAAAGGGAGGAAGAGAGAGAGACTGAGAAAGGGAGGAAAGAAGAGACAAAGACAAAGACAAAGAGAAAGGAAGAGAAAGATATGGAGAAGGAAGAAGAGAGAGAGAGAATTTATTTCTATATGTACCTGTTATTACCCCCAGTAAAATGGAAGCTCCTTAGCCTAAGAGGTTACTTAATTTTTGTGTTTTCATCTCCAATGCCAAGCATATAGGAAGTACTTAATAAATAGTCATTGAAAGATAGAAATCCCCAACCAGAGGCAGTCATGTGATCCTAGATGCATCTAATAATAACCAAGTGCCTTTTTTAAAAATATCAATTCTTCTAGATGGTACACTATTCTCTGGACCAACAACTTTATTTTGCACTAAGGGCCATTCTTGGTACTGTAAAGACTTGAGTTCAAGTTCTGTCCGTGACATACCACCTGGGCATGCTACTTCAGGTCTTAGTGTCTCAGGCAACTTTCTTGGCCTGTAAGTTACAGAGTGAGCTGCCAATCTGAATTAGTGGAGGGCATTTTCCACACTGGGAGCTCTTGTCACCCAGATGAAATCACAGTTCTGAACAAAAACAAAAACAAGAAGCCTTCAAAGATACCTTGAACATTAGAGAGAAAGGAATAATAATAAGTTTCTCTCCTTTGTTGTTGTTATACTGTAAATTTGTTGCATTGTGGTGTACGTTTTCTATGCCTATCCCTTGTTCATTTGGCCAAATCCTAACACAATGGCAATTCATAGGAAGCTTTGTAAGTTGATTCCAACAGAGAGATGAAATGATTTATCCTTGGTTACCAAAGATGGCAAACACTGGAGATGGAATTTGAACCTAGGTCTCTCATGATTCTAAGTTCATCCTCCCACCTCTCATTAATCCCCAGGGGTCTTCTTACTCATCATCTTGTGTTGTAGCCATTTTCATCCTACTCCCCTCCCCCCAGCTCCCACATATTCTACCTCCAGTTTTTTGAATAATAATCAAATCCAACCTAAAATCTGTTGTCCCACAGCTTTATTCATCATACCTATGAGCATCCCAACCAAGATACTTCTCCCTGACCACCATACTCTTATACAGAGTTAGCTTCCCCCATTAGAATGTAAGGTCCTTGAGGGCAGGGACTGTCTTGCTTATGTATTTGTATCCCCCAGTACTTAGCCATAATGACCTACAAATAGTAAGTGCTAAATGAACATTCTGCCCTTTCTTCCCCCCTCCCCTCTTCCTTCCTTCCTTCTTTCCTTTCTCCTCTTCCTTTTTTACTCCCCTTCCTTCCTTCCTTCCTTCCTTCCTTCCTTCCTTCCTTCCTTCCT
>NW_020949548.1:1909090-1922345 GCF_900497805.2 Vombatus ursinus | reverse complement strand
CCTTCCTTCCTTCCTTCCTTCCTTCCTTCCTTCCTTCCTTCCTTCCTTCCTTCCTTCCTTCCTCCTTTGATGTGTTAGACCTTCAAGCTTCCTAGCTCATCTCTCACAGGATCATACTTGAGTCCATACCTACCCAAATATTTTGGGTGTGCACACACTGCTCTCATGGGAGAGTTACTTCACTGGAGATATACTCATCATTATGCTTTTATTATAATCATGTCATTAAAACTTTCCTTTGCACACAAGCTTAGCTGCCATTGGCCAGGATAACTGGATTCCTGGGCCACCCTCCCTGTGACCCATCCTATTTGTCTTTTCATGAAAACACAAGTCTGCATGGCTGAGTTCTGACCACCAAAGAAATCAGGGACACCACTAACTGCCCCTTGGAGCCCCACATTTTATCCCAAGGGGCATTTCAGACAGTTGATTCAAGAGTAAGTAGCCTGGCGTGGAAGAGCAGACTGGCAAACAAACCTTCCTAGAAAGAATGCTGATGAGACAAAGCTTTCAAAGGCACAGTAACAGTAAGGTATAGACTTCAAGAAGCAAGATTTCCCTTAACTGGATGCGTGACCGGTTCACCCATCTGGTCTTTTAGGACTTGGAGCCCTAACAAACATGAGAGGCCATCTAGCCCACTCCCCTCATTTTATAGATGGGAGAAGGAGATCAAAATTACATGGCTACTGAGCATCTGAGGTAGGATTTGAACCTAGATCTTCTGGACTCCAAATCTAGCACTCTCCACTACACCATGCTCCTCTAGGAAGACCAATCCCTGAAAGCCAAACTTAGTTGACATGGAAAAAAAATACCTTTGCTGAGGTTTTGGTCATGTGAATCTGGTGAGGAGACGTCCACACAAATGGGAAAACACTTTGCTGGCACCCATGGCTGGCCTCTCAGGGGAAGCAGGCTCCCAGGGCAGCAGCTGCTGGGGTGATCATGAAGAAGAAACTGGAAATGCTTGTTATGAAGGCCTTCATGGGTATTAACAAAAGAGAACGTCTATCTGTCAATGGTGTGTCATGTCAGACACCCTCTGGCAGTCTGTCTTGCGTGCATGCTCAATTGGAAGGCTGTCCTGGACAAGGGAGGAGGAGGAGAAGGAGAAGGAGGAAGGTGGGGGGAGGAGGAGAAGGAGGAAGGTGGGGGAGGAGGAGGAGGAGGGAGGGGGGGGGAGGAGGAGCAGCTTCTCAGGATATAAAGGCCCAGAGAGGAAAATAAAGGCAGGGAGGTTGGGTAACCTTCAGGCCTGACCCAGAAGGTCATGTTTTTCTCGGAAACTGTACAAGATGGAATTTTTCCTGGACAGGGCCTGCTGGCTTTCACTTGGCAAGACTGAGATCCTGGGCTCAGTCTCCCAAAGTGGAATCACCAGAGTTATCTGAGGAACGCCCGAAATATGATTTTGGACATGCCAAGATCCTATCATGGCCATAAATCCTCTGGTTGGCCCATGATAACCAACCTTACCATAATTACCCAGAAAACTTGTGGGCAGCTCACAGAGGAGAAGAAACTTTAACTTGACAATGTCACCACTCAAAGTTTAAATTGCATAATGGGCTCATGAGTTTATCTTGTAAAGCAGGGCTCTAATTAAATAATTTCAAATCATGGAAAGAACCAAAAGTCACAGACAGCAGAGCACAGCCCCAACAGTCCAGGACGAAGTTCCCAATTACACTGTGATTTTTGGTGAAATCCCTTCATCTCAGGCCCTGGGAACAATGTTAATTGCTTGAGAAGAATTTTGCAGACCCCCATCCCCTAAGGATTTCCCTTCTGTTCAGATGAATGCTGGTCTCTCTTCAGCTCCAGGGGTGATGGTTCTGTGAATAATGGATGCATTTTCAACTTTCCATTCTAGGTAATTCTACAAGCAGCAACTCAGGTTCATTTCATATGTGTCACCAGATCCAGGGAAAGGCCATGGCATGGAGGCATTATTTCCATCAGAACTGATGTCTGGACTAGCTTTTGGAACTGCCCCCATATTCCTAGTGCAAGACCCAAGAGCAGCCAAGAGAGTGAGCCGCCATCATTGGGGCATTAACCCAAGGGTGCCATTGCCCTGGCCCAGTCTATCCCTAACCCTGACTGTTGCCCAAGCTTCTAGGAAATAATAAGACAACTCGTTCCCCTTCTCCTTACCTCCCATCCTTGTGATTTGATACAAGAGAGATCGGTTTTTGTACTAAATCTGTTTGTGATGTGGAAAATCATAGGATAGGGCACCTCTGAGACCATCTTATAGCTCCCCCACAGCCTAGGTTGGTTACCCAACCTCCCTGCCTTTATTTTCCTCTCTGGGCCTTTACATCCTGAGGAGCTGCTGCTGCTTTTCCTCCTCCTTCTCCCCGTCCTCCCTTGTCCAGGACAGCCTTCCTGAATTGAGCATGCACGCAAGACAGACTGCCAGAGGGTGTCTGACATGATACACCATTGACAGACAGACGTTATCTTTTGTTAATACCTGTGAAGGCCTTCATAACAGCTGGTGAGTGTCACGTGTCTGAGGCTGGATTTGAACCCAGGTCCTCCCGACTCCAGGGCCAGTGCTCTATCCCCTGCGCCACCTAACTGCCGAACCTTTGAAAATCTTAAAGTGCTATATAAATGCTAGATATTGTCATTATCTCACTGAGAAGATCTCGCATGATCATTCTCTCTCTGACCCTCTGCAGTAAGGAAAGGCAGACTGTATCACTATTTTGTAGAGGTGGAAACCAAAGCCCAGAGAGGTTACAGGACTCCCCGTAGACTACACAGCTAGTTCATGGCAAAGGAAAACTTGATCTTCAATCCTGCCTCAGATGATGGCTAGCTGTGTAAAACTGGGTAAGTGGCTTAACCTCTCTGAGCCTCGGTTTCCTCATCTGTAAGATGGAAGTAATAGCAGTATCTACCTCAGGGTCAAATGAGATTTTCTATATAGCTACGGATAGATAGCTGGATATAGAGAGATGTCCAGATCTAGATCGAGATAATAGATGTCCATATCTATATCTGGATATAGATTTAGATATCTATCTATCCGACTATATTCGGTTGTTTCAGTTGTGTCTGACTCTGTGACCCCTTTGTGGGGTGTTCTTGGCAGGGATACTGGAATGGTTTGCCCTTTCCTTCTCCAGCTCATTTTACAGATGAGGAAACTGAGGCAAATAGGGTTAAGTGACTTGCCCAGAGTCAGACAGCTAGTGAGTATCTGAGGTCAGATTTGAATTCAGGAAGATGAGTCTTCCTGACTCCAGGCCCAGCACACCATGCATTATAGCACCCCCTAGCTGCCTATTTATATCTATATTTGTAAATAAGTATGTATAGATAGATACCTCTATATATCTATCTCTATGTATGTGTTTTTATGTTTAGATAAACATGTATATAGATAGATATAGATATATAATACACATGAGTATGTATGTATATATATAGGGGATGTATATATGCACACATATGTATATGTAGTCCCAGGAATATATGTGTGTATGCATACACATGCATATATATGTTTGTGTGTGTGTGTGTGTGTGCTTAGCACAGTACCTGGCACATAGTAGGTGCTTAATATTGATATGCACATACATATCATATATGTATATATACACCCATATGTATATGTAGGCATAGGGATATATGTATGTATATATGTATATGTATGTGTATACATACCCACAAATACATGTGCACTTAGCACAGTACCTGTCACATAGTAGGTGCTTAATATTAATATGCATATATGTACTATAAATATATATCTATACATATGTATATGTATGCATAGGGATATATGTGTATATATGTATATATGTGTGTATACACATGCATATATATGTGTGCTTAGCACAGTACTGGACACATAGTAGTTGCTTAATATTGATATGCATATACATATTATATATGTATATATGTACGCACATGTGTATATACACATACACACATGTATAAGTAGGCATAGAGATATATGTGTGTATATATATGTGCACACACACACACAGTATTTTGAAAACCTTAAAGCACTATATAAATGCTAGTTATTTTTATTCCAGATGCAGAAACTGAAGCCTACAGAGGTGAAATTATTTGCCCAAGTCCACCCTGATATTTAGTAGCCGAGCCAGAATCTGAACTCAGGTCATCTGTAGCGGCCCCACCATCCTGCAGATGCCTCTTAAAAACGTGGGGAAGAGGCCCTTTCCTGGAGGGGGGGGCCCTCCTTTTAGAGTGGGAGGTACACAGCCATTGGCACGGTAGGGGGCAGCCAAAGCTCAGTGAGTGGTATCCTTTCCCATCAGGATGAGGGTGGAGGGGAAAGCCAGGAGAATGGGGCTGGAACCAGAGGAGGCAGGGTGGGGGAGTACAGCCAATAAAACTATGCCTGGATCCTTTCCCCTCTAAGTCAGGAGGGCGTGACTGTGCCCACTGTCCCCTTCAGTGCCCGCTGCCCACGGGCTCTGGGCAGGGAGGCTGGCGGGCCATCCCTGGGCCTGTCCCCACATGCCTTCAGGCACATCTGAATCGCAGCTCGGTACCAAGTTTCCCTCACGAGGGCATTCCGCCAGAAGGAGACAGAAGAGGCCTCTGAGGGAAGACCCTTGCCCCTTCTAACAGCCAGGAGGCTTGGCAGCCCCTTCAAGATTGGAGGGGGAGGGGGAATCTGCCTGGAAAATAGAAGGAGCCTGCCGGACCAAGTAGGAGGATTTTCACTGGATTCCGGACCCTGAGCTTGGGCTCCACACAGAGCCATCTGTGGCTTTAAAGGGGGAGGCCCATGAACCAGAGCATGCTCTGGGGGGGCTCGTCCCCAAAGGCCCCCATCGGCCATGTGGATAGGGGCGCTGGGGGGCCGGGGCTGAAGAGGATCTCAAATGTGGAATGTCTTTATTGGTGCCTGGGGGTCCCTGCACATCCCCCCCCCCATTTTACCGACTTGTCTTCCTGTCACAAGGGAAGCTTGGAAACCCTTTGGGAAAAGCCTCTTTTATCATCTCCCTTATGCCCCAGAAGTTCAGAATTAGCCAAGGAAGAGGCACGGCCAGCCCCGTGCGAGCCCTTGTAGGGAGGCCAGAGGGGTCTCCCCCAAATCACTTGGGAGCTCAGCTGGACGCCAGAAGACACGAGGGCCACCGTCCCTTCTGGCACACATCACATCACGGCTGCATCCAGAGGGGTGACTTTGGGGGCAGGTGTACGCTTGTCTGAGGGACTCTATCTTGGCAGGGGCCCTAAGGGTTACCCATCTAGAAGCCTCACCAGGAAACCAGAGAACTTGGCGAAGATGAAAGTGACCAAGGCAAGGAGGCCGGAGGAGCTCAGGGAACCATCCATGGCCCAAACCTCCCATGTGGCACACCTGGAGTAAAGCATGCTGGGACCTGGGAGCACCTCCCCTGGAAAGAGGAGCCCAGCCATCAGACCTTAGGGAAAGGGCCCTGGGGGCACCGCCCGGACTCCAGAGTCCAGATGCTTCCTAGGCCACTTGTCCTTCTTGTGACCCAGGACAAGCTGCTTCCCGTTCTCTAGGCCTCACTCCCCATATCTGTAAAAATGAGAGGGCTGGATCTGATCGCCTCCAAGAACCCTTTCATACATACACACACACACACACACACACACACACACACACACACACACACACACACACATTCCCATGTGTCTTTGTATTCAATTTAATTCAATTCAGCAAAACATTTATTAAACACCTACTATGTGCCACGGATTGTACTAGGTACCAGAGACACAAATAAAAATGTTATAGCTTTAGCCACCAAGACTATACTCTAGTGGGGGGAACCTTACACACACAGATAAATAAATCCAAATTATATACAAAGTAATATTTTTGGTGAGTGAATTGGAGAAAGACAGGATTTTGTAAAAATAGCGATCAGGAAAGGGCTTGTGGAAGAGGAGGAGCATCTGAACGGGGGTGTTTTTTTAAATGAAATTTTCTTTTTCATTATGAACTTAATTATTAACAAAGTTTTTTAATATATAAAAAAGGAGGATGGCATATGAACCTGTGAACTTTTATTATATATCATTTGAAGTTTTAAAACTGCTTATTAAATTTAGAAATAAGTCTTGAAGGGAGCTAGGGATCCCAAGGGCAAACAAAGGTTGAAGACAGAAAGCATTCCAGTATTGGGGCATGGGGTGGGGAACAGCCTATTAAAGGCATAGAGATGAAAGAAGGAAGGTCACATTCAGGGAACAAGGAGGCCATTGTGGCCAGAATATATTCCACAGACTTGGAGCTGGAAGGGATCTCTAGTTCCAACCCCCTCATTTTACAGATGAAGAAACTGAGGTTTAGAAAAGTTAAGTGGCTTGTCCCAGGTCTCACAGGGAGTAGGGGACAGAGAAAGGATTTGAACCCAGGCCTTGGGACTTTAAATCAGCATGCTTCCCAGAGTCATCCCCCACCCCCATCCCCACCCCTGCCTCCCAAGGAGTGATTTATATGGAATGTGGCAGACCATTTTAAAGGCTTTCCCCATTTATAGAAGCACCATAATACATTCATGGGGGAAAGCTTTTAAATGTGTTTCTACATCGAAGGCATCTTAATTATAACTATTCACTGTAATCCTTTGGCATTACAAGAAAACTACAGGATTTGGCTCTGGAAAGAACCAATACCCTCAACTTTCCATCAATGATTTTCATGGGAAAACAATTCTCTGCCCTGATGCCCATCAGGGGCATACGACCAGGAGACTCTGCAGTCTGTTTTCTAGAGGCTGAAGATTCAGATTAGCCAAGCAGCTCCCAACATCAAAGATCTAATATCTCTTTTTTAAAAATAGAACACTTTTTTTCAGTGAGCATAGAGCGAAGGGACTGAAATAATTGGCTTTGGACGGTATAGCAGGGAGGAAGGTGTGATAGAACTTATTTTGTCATTATAAAGTCATGCTGAAGGTTATGACTAGCTGTGCTTTTGCTCTGTGTGGACTGGGTGAAAGGGAGACCTGGCTATTTTCTCCTTTGCTACTGGGAAACCCTAACTCCACATGCTATCTGGAAATTATTTCTGCACTTATAAAGTCATAAGATTGTAGATTTAGAGCAAGAAGAGATCTTAGAGGTCATGTAGTCTAACCAGCTCATTTTACATAAGGGAAAACTGAGGCCCAGTTTGAATGGTTTCGTGACTTGTCCAAGAGGTAGTAAGGGGCCACACCTAGAATTCCCCAGGCTCCAAATTCATTACTCTTTCCACTGCCTCATACCACCTCCAAGAGGTACTGTGTAAAACTAAAAAGTGATATATGGGTTAATTTTAAAGGAAGGCCAAGGAGAGGCAGCTATGATCTCACCAAATGGGGAGTAAATTACATGTCCATCTGCTCCACTCATCTGTTGGCACCTATGACCCAGAATGCCCTTTGAACAATTTATGAGGAGTACAGTATCAGCCAGTAGCTGGCTCTTGTACATTGTCAACCAAGCGACCCATCTACATTTACCTAGAACCCAGCTTCATTTCTAACTGGGGACCTTTAACCAGGTATAGTCAACTTTCTGCTGGCTAAGGTGATGCCCTTGTCTGCAGTATCCTTCTCATAAAGGAAATAAGTGACTAAAAATCAACCAACAAGTATTAATGGAGCATTTATTATTCATCCAGCCCATTGCAGAATGTGTAGTGGGGAGAGACCTGAATTTGGAACTGGCCGACCTCCACCATTTACTGGCCGTATGACTTTTAGGAGAGTTATTTTATCTCAGTTTCATCTGTAAAAATTGGTCTAAATCTCTACGATCTCTTTTCATCTCTAAGTCCTGTGATCTTTTGATATGGTTTCTGTGCTCAAGGAGCCTATGAGCTAGCTGGGGAGATGGCTAACATATGACAAGAGCTAATGATACAAATTGTACTGTACTGAGTTGCATGATAGAAAAATCTTAGTGTGTAGAGGTCAAGAAGTGGAGACTAGGGAGGTCCTAAATGGCCATGAAAGGGTTTTTGGAGGAAGCAGACCCTGAAAGATGGGTAGGATTTGGGGAAATGGATGGACAAGGGGACATAATGAACAAAGCCAGAGAAGAGGTCACATTCAAATGATCTCATAAAACTGTATTCTGGTATTGCCCACAAGGGTGTAACATGAACTGAAAATGTTCTGATAGAATCATAGAATCTTAGAGGCTGTCCCATCCAGCCCACCCTTGAACTGGCACCTTCCCTACAAAATCCTAAAGATGAGATTATCTAGAATCTGTAGAATGCTGTAATTTTGAGGACAATTTTCCTGACACCAAGTCTAAATCTCTGTTTAACTTGAACTCCTATTCTCTCTGAGGCCAAGCAGAATAAGTCTAATCTTGTCCACAGGGAAGCCTTTGGATACTTGAAGACGGCTATCATGGGGGCCTAAGTCTTCTCTTCTCTACACACCATGTCCCAGAGCAGAATGGACTTTGCTTATTGTCCCCAAGAGCAGGAGCGACTTGTAAGGATCCTTGCTTCTATAGAAAGTGTCAAGAAACCAGGTCATTCAGGTAGAGGAGGATTATTTTTCCTAGATGTAAGTTTATACACAGGAAACTTCCTCCAGCCAAAGCCTGCTTTAGAAAGAAGGCAACAGGCTGAGATAACCATAATATTCTATATCTGGTATCCAGGGTTGGCGAATGGAGAGAAATCCCATTCCTTAACCCTTAGTGTGAAAAATTACAGCCCTGCCCGTAGACAGTATGGCTTGATAGAAAGGCTCTCGGACCAGGTGACCTATTTCTGCCCCTGACTGGCTGGGGTGGTCCACAGCTAGACCTCTCTGGGCCTTAGTGTCCTCATCTATAAAATGGGAATAGTGTCTATTCTTACCTACCCAATTTACTCAGAGGGTCAGATAAGATAATGAATACGAAAGCTTTTTCCGATGAGATTATAACAATCATAATATAATAGCCAGCATTTATATAGAACTTTCAGGTTTGCAAACATATGCTTTCTTATTTATCACAACAGTAAGTATTACTGTTATTGCCATTTTATAGATGAAGAAATTGAGGCTTAAGTGACCATTTGTAGACAAGTCAATAGCCGGTGATCAGGAAAAACTCACCAAATTCTTATAAGAGCAATGTGTCTCTTACGAAAGTGCCACTGTTTAGTAGTTGATTGGTAGGATGTTTTGAGTGCTGGGCCTGGAGTGAGGAAGATTCATCTTCCTGAGTTCAAATCTGGCCTCAGACACTTGCTAGCTGTGTGACCCCAGGCAAGTCACTTAACCTTGTTTGTCTCAGTTCCTCATTTGTAAAATGAGCTGGAGAAGGAAATGGCAAACCACTCCAGTATCTTTGCCAAGAAATGGCCCTGAGTGGGGTCCCAGAGAATTGGATATGACTGAAAAATAGCGTAACAACAAGACCCTCATACCATTTGCTCAGCATATATTCTGTAAGGGAATTCTTTTTGCGAGTCAGACTATGAATGGGTATTGGGATCTGTAAAGAGTAGTTAAGGAAGCACTAAATCTTATGGAATTAAGTGACTTGCCCAAGGCCACCCAGCTAACAAGTACCAGAAAGGCAGGATTTGAATTCAGGTCTTCCAGACTCTAGCAGGGTCCATAACCATATTTAAATGTAATTGGGAAATGTTTAACAAAATAAATCAGAGCAAAATACAACATAAAAAGTTAATTTGTGGTTTTCTAAGTCAATACATGGCCCCCAGGGAGCCATTTCTCTTTGAGTTTGACACTACCCCATCTAAAGCCAAGATTCTATCTCGAGTCTCTCAGCTGTGTGCTTTGCTAACCTTAAAGTGCCATTTATGAAGGTTAGCTGTTGTCATTGTCATTACTGTTGCTTGAATGGAACAAAACACGTCACCAACGTAAAGCATTATTATTGAAAAGCTTCTTTCCCTTACATACAGGACTTTAATGCGCAGGATTTCACAGGGATTTCAGCACAGGAGAAAGCGACTCAATCTTATGCCTAATGCAAGGCCTAGTAGTGCAAGCTCACCTGTGAAGAACAGTCACCAACTATTTATAAGGGGCTTTCTATGTGCCAGGCACCGTGCTAAATACAAAGAAAGACAAAAACACGGTCCCGGCCCTCAAGGAACTCTCCTGGGTCAATGCGTTCACAGAATCACAGAAATGTTAAGAGTTGCAAGAGCCTTCGGCAGCCACTGAGGCCAACCTATAGCTGACAGAGGGATCTGCTTGTGGGGCTGGAGTAAGGGAAAGAACACTGACCCCAGTGTTGAGGCTTGATGAAGGGTGGAAGCAGGAGTGGAAGCCATGCCACCCAACCTCTTGATTTCCTTGTCTATAAGATGGTAATAATATTTCCACTACTTGGTTCACAGGATTCTGAGCAAAGAGTTCTGCCAGCCTTAAGCTACTATAGAAATGTGGAGCTTTAGTTAGGAAAGTGCTATATGGATTTAAACTTTTGAATATCTATACCCAACCTCTGCCTGTAGCTTTGTGGTGTGTGTGTCTCCTCTGGGGTTTAGGAATGGCCAAAAACACACTTTAAAAAACCCAACAACCTACCACAGATCAATTTTTAAAAATCTGGTTTAGGTCAAAGTATAGACTTGATATAGTCGGATTATATCTCATAGGATCATATATCAATCAATAAGCATTTATTGAGTGCTTACTGTGTACCAGGCACCATCCTAAGTGGTGGGGATACAAAGAAAAAGAAGAAACAGTCTCTGCCCTCATACTTGATGTCAGGTTAAACTACCTTGCATTAGAACCATCCAAAAGTGCACTGGGCTAGCTCTGGGAGGGAGTGAGACCTCCCTGTTGGTTTTATTTCAAAAAATGGGCAACCATCTGTTGGGTATGTTGTAGAAGGGAACCTCGCTAGCATAAGGGTGGGGTGAAATAGCCAATGAGATCTCTTGTATCTCTGAAATTCTGTGATAAGTCAAAAATACCCCAGTGAAGAAAAAATTGCAAATAACTCTTGGAATTCTCAACCCAGGCAGTTCCTGCTGTAGCCACTTCTGTAACAACGCCATCAACACGAAGGGTTGCCCAATCAACATGTTCAAGTAAGCCGTTATGGCAAGCAAGTCCCCAAACTTCCAAAGCCTCCATTTGTAGACAAGGAAAAACTTGGAGATCAGGAAAAGCAGACCCAACTCTTGCAAGAATGCCATGCCTTCTACCAGAATGCCACTGGAGGCTGGCAGGGAGTTCTTATCGCTAAGACCATTTGCTCAGCAGCTTATTCTTTAAGCAAGCCTCTTTCAGAGTCAGAATATGAATGGATAATGGAATCTGTGTACGGAGTAATCAATGAAGCACTATGTCTTACCATACTTAGAGGCAAATGAATCGAGAAAAGGGTTTGTAAACTTACGTGATGACACCTCGGCTTTCATTTCTTTATTTGAAAGCATTAAAATAGGAGAGGACAGAAAACATACAAAGTGTACCAAATGTCTGAAATCCTACAGGAGCCAGAGGAGATAGAATGTTGACTTTGTTGGCCCAGGATGCAGTGTAACAAGAATGAGGCATGAGATTTCATAATGGATTACTGCAGGAAGATGGGCCTCCCATGACCTTAATTTGCCTCTTAGTGACTCGATGAAGTTGGATACTCTCCAAATAATGTATGGAAGAACAAAACAAGTTAGGAACCATGTGAAGTTACTCATATTGCAATTTCTATTTTCAAGAAGGATCAAGAAGAAAAGAATCCTGAGAATAAAATAATGACATTGCAGCCCATAGTAATACTCACTTGGAGAGGGGGTACAATGTGCTTAGAATATTTTCTAAAACAAAGAAACTTTTCAAGGAGAAGTCCACAGCTGAAGATCTGAGGGTGCTTGGAGGCATAAGAACACTGCATCTTCCAGACTCAACTGCACAACTCCACAAAGATGCTAAAGTTCAAAAAGTCCATTTCTTCAGCAATCCCTGTACCTGAATCTGAACATTCAGCTTTTTTCAGCCTTTCCTTACTCAATGGTTCATTTGAAAAAACAACTGCTTTTGAGAATCAACATGAATTTCCACTTGCAAGTACAGAAGAAAGTACAGTGAATGACTTTACTAAGAAACAGGAAGAATTTTATCAGCCAGTTCATGAACTACCAATCTCTTGGGTCCAAGACTCAAGGAAGAGATGGACTGATGAGTGACGATATTACTATCACTTTTCAACGAATTATAAAACAAACACATTTATCATTATAGAATCTCAGAATTCTGGAAAGTATTTTACAGGCTGGATATTCCAACTCCTCACTTATGCAAGGAAGGAATCCTTTGCAAAACATTTGCAACCCAAAACTACTTCCTAAAATAGTCTGTTTCAGTGTTGGACAGCCCCAACTATTAGAAAGTTCCTCTTTCCACTGATTCCATTTGACTCCCATCCATTAGGTCCAGTCCTTCGGAATAATACAAGAGAAAGTCTGTTCCCCTTCCCAATGACAGCTGTTCCAGTATTTGAAAGCAATAATTATGGCCTCTGTCATTTTCCTCTAGGTTAAACAACCATTCTAATATGAAACATGGTTTCCAGATCATTCACCATCTTGGTAACCTTTTTCTGGATATATTCCAGTTTTCCATCTTAAAAATTTCCCTCTTGAAGCACAGGACCCCAAAACTTAACATAATTCTCTAGATGTGGTCTGGCCAGGGTAGCATATGAGGCATATCTGTGCCTTGCGCTAGGTTTGACATATGTGCCCCATGTATATTCTTGTCCAGTGGAGACTCTCAACCTACACTGTAACACATTTGATGTGACTTATGATCCAATAAACACCTATATTCCTTACAGAGAAGAATTTTCAAATATAAGAATCGTACAAATTCTGCCTCTGACATTTGTGAGCTATGTCACCATGGGTCAGTCTGCATTTAGCCTTTCTGAGCTTGAATTTCCTCATCTGCAAAATTGGGATATTAATAGCACCTATCTCATGGTGGTTTGGAGAGCAGGGAATGAGATGATTGGATTTAAGCTCCTTGCAGACTATGGTTGTTTCATTTTTGTCTTTGTATCACAGTGCCTGGTAGACTATAAAACTCTGTTGATTGATTAAAGTGCTTTGCAAATCTTACATGGACATATGAATGCCACTAATATTTAATATTAAGGTGTCCCTCATTCCAAATTTTTCCCTAAAGGGCTTTCTATTTTGTCTGCCCTAATCAAATTTCTACTGGGCACTACACATATATATATATATATATATATATATATATATATATATATATATATATATATATAT
>NW_020949548.1:1882194-1909080 GCF_900497805.2 Vombatus ursinus | reverse complement strand
TATATATATATATATATATATATATATATATATATATATATATATATGTGGCCCAAGAGTGTTTCATTTGGTTTGGTTTGATCTATTCTTTTTAGCAGCTAACTAAGCTTAGAGTCAACAAAAACTGTTCAACTACTGTTAAACCATGTCTCTTCCATAACATATTTGAGCAATTCATTTTTTGTACCTACATGTGGGAATTTACATTTATTCCTGTTCAATTTCATCTTGTGGATTTTGGCCGAAGGTTTCCAGCCTCTGTTTGTGAGTCCTGAGTCTGTCATCCAACATGTTAGCTATCCGTATGGCCTGGCTACAAGTGTCACATTTTATATGAATATCTGCACACTTTATAAGCATGCCAGTTGTTGATTAAAAGGTTGGCATTGGAAAGGTATTTTTAGACACGGCCCAATAATCACAAATTCCCTCTCATCTGCCTGTTCTTTGCTTTCCTGTAACTACCACCTTGGCTAAAGGTCCTCATTACTCTCTGGCCTGCGTTATAAGACTCATTTAAATGTTCTCCCTGTTTGCCAGTCTTTCCTCTCACCAAACCACCTTTCACATAGTAAACAAAATTATCTTCCTAATGCAGAGGTCTGATCCTGTAAATCCTAAAATCTCATCACCCTTGTCTTCTGAATAAAACTGGACTTCATTGGTCCCCTCCAGCATGAAATCTATGATACTACTTTTCTGATCTTATTTTACTCTGCACTAGCAAGAAGATCATCTCATACATTGTAACAGCCACATTATGCAATGACCGACTTTGATAGACTTAGCTCTTCTCAGCAATGCAAGGATCTAAGACAACTCCAAAAGACTCATGATGGAAAATACTATTCACATCCAGAAAAAGAATCATGGAGTCTGAACGCAGATGGAAGCACACTATCTGCTCTCCTTTTCTCTTGATGTTTTGTTTCATTTTTTCTTTAGAGTGGTTTCTCCCATTAGTTCTAATTCTTCTTTACATCATGACTAATGTGAAAATATGTTTAATATGAATGTATATGTAAAGCCTATATCAGATTTCATGCCATCTTGGGGAAGGGGGAAGGGAGGGAAGGGGAGAAAATTTAAAAATCAAAATCTTATGGAAGTGAATGTTGAAAACTAAAAATAAATAAATTGATTATAAAAAAAGAAGATCATCTCAATCTGGTCCCACTTTTAGGTCACAGGCTCACACTTCTAGACTTGGAAGGAACCATCTAATCTAACCCCCTCACAATAGGGGCTTTAGGCCCAAGGGCATTGTGACTCATCCCAAGGTCACACAGGTAGTCAGCACCAGAGTCAATATATTAAATCATCCAGAAAATGGAACAGTGCCTGGCTTGTAATTTAAAGAAAAAAACAACCAAAGACAATTATAAATGCTTGTAGATTAATTGATAATTGTATTTGTTTTATAAGAATGTAAGTGACTGGCCTTTCCCCCCCACTTCTCTTAAACTTACAAAAATGAAAAGATACTAGAAGCTGTAAAGTTCAGTAGCTCAGGTCCATTTGTAACCAAAAAAATAAAAACTTTTAACTTTACTTCAAATAAAAACTTATAATTTTAACTTTACTTAAAAGTAAATTCTTTCTTTTTTTTTTCTTGTCCAGACATGTGATTTCATCTCAGTGGGAAACTCCCAGTGTACAATCTCCTTTCACCAATGTAGACTGGAACCTTATCTCTAATTTAACCTTTCACTTTCCCCAGGCAATCCTCTAATGAAAAAAAGCATATGCAACACATCTTTGTAATTGATGTCTGAATAAAAGATACTTTAGAATTTCACATGCCAAGCATGTTTTTTTAAAACAAAGAAAGTCACACGTGATACTTTTTAAAATCTCACTAAGCTAACAAAATGACTTTATATTGTAAATGGGGCTGGGGAAAAAGTATTGTATTTATTTCAATTTCCCCTAAAACATATGGTTTTACACCAACCCCCAAACACAGTTTGTTTGGGTTTTTTCTTCTATGGTGTTAACATTTTCAGAAATGCCAGTCACCTGTGTAACAGCATTAAATCTCTAACCCTGAATCAAAGAGTTGCAATTTTTTAGATCAAATATCTTTTTGATGGGTGGGGAAGAGAAGCTGGGACAGGGAGAAAAGATCTTTGTTTAGTACATGGGCATGGGCATCTGAAACCATTTCTTTCTTGGTTATTAAATACCTATGGCATGAGATTTTTAATTTTATCCTCTTATTTTGATCAAGATCTATGATTTCACTGGTGTGGAAAACTCTTTGTGTGAAAATTCCTTCTACTTCTGTAGACTGACAACCCTTCTGAATCTTCCGGTGAGATCATAGGCTCAGAGAACAAGATCCCAGACCGACAGCTAGAAGGAACCTTACCTTTAGCACATCTACTCCAACCCTCCCATTATAAAGATAAGGAAACTGAGGCCCAGAATGGTTAAATGATTTGCTCAAAGACACACAGGGAGTAACTTTCAGAGGTGAGATTTGAACCAGATTGATGCTTTTACCCCAATGCCTGATTTCCAGTTGCTAGTGCCTTCCCAACAAATCTTGTATTAATTATGTATATAGTTATACCAAAGGTCTAAAGTTGGAAGGGAACTCAGAGATCATGTAATATATGAGTAATTGACCTTTTTGTGGGTCACAGACCCTCTTTGGAATCTGGTGAAGCCTATGGGTCCCTTCTCAGAATAAAGTTTTTAAATAATTGGAGAAGGAAATTCTCAATTCAATGAGAGTTTAGTGAAAATTAAGGGCTAATTCCCCTCTCCCCCATGGAAATTCATGGACCCCACTGGAATCTGTCCATGGATCCCAGTTAAGAACCTCCTGACACCATACAACCGCAACATTTTAGAGATGAAGAAAATCAAGGGCCAGAGAAGTGACTTGTTTGAGGTCACCCAGGGAGTAAGGTTTAGAGTCAGGATCTCTGTACCAGACTGTAAACTCCTACAGCGAAGAGACTTTCATATTTGTCTTTGTATCTATGGCACCTAACACAGTGACAAGTGTATACAGAAGGTGCTGAATAAAGGCTAAATAATCTGTTGTCTGAGACACTGAGATTGTGACTTGACTTCACGTAGCTGGTATATGTCACAGGCAGGATTTGAACCCATCTCTTTCATTAGATTGTGATTTCCTTGAGAGAAGGAATTTTTTTTTGTTCTTTTTGGTATCCCAGGACTCAACCCAATGCCTGGCACATAATAGGCACTTGTTTAGTGCGTGGTTATGGTCATCTGAAACCATTTCTTTATAATATATGCTTAATAAATACTTGTTGACCTGATTTCCTGCCTGATTCCAAGGCACTCAGTAGTTCTCTATCCCATAGGCCACACTGTCTCTTTTATTTTCATCCTTAGGTCTTCTCAAATCATACCTTTTTGTTTCTCAAGTTAAAAGTATATTATGGGAGCACATAAATCTAAAAGTTTTCTGTCTTCCACTTACTTGGTATTCCTGTACCTTAGAAAGCATAGATGCCTGAGGCAAATAACTGAAAGCAAAACCTTTCACCTTGCTATCTCCATAAATTTCCTTTGAAATAATAAATGTAAAACCAAGGTCAGTCTACAGGTAGCTCAAGGTGCCTTTATATTGAGTTAAGGGCTACATTTAAACCACTCCAAAAAGTTCTGCAGATGATTTATTGAGTTATAGGATCTCTCCTTCAACAGCAGTCTTGGCTCCAAACACTTGAGAACACTCCCACACCCCCTTGTTCCCCAACCCAGACAGACACACACTCTTCAATCCCACAAATGGAGCAAAGGCGGAAGCTTGGGGGTAGCTTGAAGGCCATTGGAGCCCCTTGGCCTTGGCTGGGCAAGTTGGGGTTTTCCTCCCTAGGTGGCACTAGTGTTCCAGTTTCTGGGAGGTTAGGCAGAGGGCTTCATTGATGAGGACTTGCTCCTTTCATTTTCCTAGAGGTTCCTTTCCCACAAACCTTCATTTCACCCGTAAATAACTTAAATTAAATGACAGACTCTCTTCTAGGCTTTATGCTAATAAGCCCATTTGAAATTCAGGGCTGTTTCCATAACATTTCCAGGCACATCCCTAGAGGAATCAGAAATCCTACCTTAACTGCCCCACAGTCACAAGTCATGCCTGGAACGCACAGAAGGTAATCATAAAATTTCCATCAGCCCGGAGAAAGTAAAGATGAAAGCACACTCCAGAGTTACTAGGTTCTAAGGGCTCTCAGATCAGTAGATGGCTGCCATGACAACAGAGGAAGCGTTCTTTTTAAATTAACTTCTTGGAGAAGGGGAGCTCCATAACAACGAACGTAGACTCTTTGGGGTTCCCAGCAAATAAACTTGTACTTTTTATAGCTGTCAAGGAAGCTTGTAAATTAGTTTATTTTGCTCTTAGAAAAAAAAAGCCAACTCCAATGGAACCCACCCTCAAAATTTACCTTGGCTATGAATGGGAGGCATCAGAACTGTGGTTTTATAATCTCACTTCTTCCTTCTGGACAAGGATTCCAATCCCAGTTTTGACACTTAACTACTTTTGTGACCTGGGGCAAGTTGCTTCTCTTCCCTGAGCCTCAGTTTCCTCATCTGTAAAATGAGGAGATTGAACAAGATGGCATCTGAGATGCCTTCCAGCTTCAAATCTATGATGTTGTGATCTCTAAAGTCACTATGAGATTTAGGTTTATGATCCTGTGATGTATCACGGGACTCATTTTTAAATGGATCCACCCTTACATTTAATGAAGTGAGACTACCATGGGTTGCATTTAGGGATCAACCCCCGTTCTACACATTGACTGCCAAGCCAACACATTCCTATTCATTAGTTGGTTGTTCATCTGTGATGGAATGATAATAATAACTGACCTGAAAAGTGCTTTCAAGTTTGCAAATTACTTTATCTATAATCTCATCTGAGATTCAGGATGGAAAGAAGTGGGAACTCTAGCTATTATCATCATCAACATTTTACAGATGAGGAATTAAACCTCAGAGAAGGTAAGTAACTTTTCCCCATAACCATCCAACCAGAAACAAAGGTTGTTGACCATATATATATATAATTTCAGTTAAAGGTGAGTGAAAATTTATAATTTTTCCCCATCCAAGTTCACAGACTTCCTGAAATCTATCCATGGATCCCTTGGGGGACATCCTAAGGACCCTAAGGTAGGAACCCCTGCCCTGGTGGGATTTACACCCAAGTTTCTCCAACTCTCAATTCTGCGCCAGGTTAGAGGCTGATAACCATGGCATATATCCATTATCTGCTGTCCTAACTTTAATCATGACAACAGCTAGCATTTATATAGTGCTTTTAGGTTGCAAAGTGCTTCATAAATATTATCTCATTTTATCCTCACAACAACCCCTGGGAGGTAGGTGCTATTATTATCCTTATTTTACAGATGAGGAAACTAAGGCAGAGGTTAAGGGACTTGAGCAGGGTTCCACAGCTAATTAGTGTATTTGATCTAAGCATTTCAGAAAATGAGTGATGTATGTAACTTATAGTCAGGTTTAGAATTTTTAAATTCTTGGTCATAAGTAGAAATTTAAAGGGGGAGTTGATTACTTACATGCTTAAAAAATACCCGTTTTCCTTTTCACTTGCTGAATCTACTGGAGTTCAACCCCACATGGAAATGACATAAGGATTTAATTTATCAACATAATATATTGCTTAACCTTAGTCTGTACGATACAGAATGACTGAATGAATGGTGTAACCAATACGTCTGTTGATTCACTTTTGAAGCACATCTGTGTGTTGTTCGTCCTAATAAAGAAAATTTATTACAATGGAAGTTAATGTTATTTTTGTCATCCACATGTTTTCCACCTCAACTGAAAGTCTTCCTTGAAGCACCCTAGTTGGATAGCTAAAATTGCACTGAATTCTCTCCCTGCTTCCTGTTTAAAATGCACTTCACAGTTTGAGATCACAGAGCCTGCCAGGGTCTGAATTGCTGCACCAGATGATTGAGAGTCTTTCAATTAAGCAGCAATTTTGCAATTAGTGGAAACTGAGTGCTCATAACAATCGCTTGAAAACAAGTCTAGACAAGTTAGTAATTACCCTATTAAAGGGATATATCCGCTTACACTTCAGCCTGGGCTGCTTCATGAAAACTGAAATCTTCCATGCAGGGAGATCTAAGCTGAAAATTACATTTTAGCCATTAAAATAAATCAATAGTACAGCTGTCTAAAAGAGGGGAGTGACTTTCATTTTAAAAGGAATCCTAAGCTTGGCCACAGTGCCAAGCTCTACTATCACTGTTTACATACAGGAAGTCTGAATTTTTTTTTATTTCCTCTCTTGGTCTCCCAACAGCCTAAGCAATGAAATTTCAGTGTTATCATTATTATTATTTCTATGATGATGATGATGATGATGATGATGATACTTTTAAACTTTATATCTGTTGATGTTCTAGTTGACCCTGGAGAAATGAAGATATTCTCACAACAAAAGTTGGATATTGTGTTCTCTTTCATAATTTTATTACCTGCACAAATGCAGGGTGTTTTTTTTTTAAGAAGACAATCACAAAAAAGAATAAAATACATTTGTTTAAAGTTCTTAATATGAGTGGAGGAAAACTGTAACCCTGCTCTTTGGTCTACGTCTAGGTGAGCATGCTCAGCTTGCCAAAGGGGCTAACTATAAATGAGGACTGCTTTGCCTTGGAAAGAAAAAAGAATTATCAATCATTTCATTTTGGTCACTGAAGAGCTCAGACGCTCAACTATTCCAGTAAGAAGAGAATAGAATAGCCTGCATCCTAATGGCGCCCCCTATTAAGCTGGATATCCAATCACTCATTGAAGGATTTCAGAAATGCACATTAGCCATAGTTAGTTTAAAAAGCAAAACAAAACAATACAGGAATGCAGACTTTCAGTGATGACATTTTAAAAATGAAAACTCTCTTTTCCTTTGTCATTATTGGGTGTGCACAATTAACCTGCAGTAGCAAAACAACTCAAATGAATATTCGATCTCTCCATTCTCAGTTAATGACAATTTTCTGAATTATTTTTTACTTAAAAGTAAAGCTGTCCATGTGTACTAGATTGAAAAGGGCATGTTAGGAGAGATTTCCTGAATACCTTAGCTGTCAGAGGTTCGGATGTCCAATAGCTATTGATTCTTTAATGGTAACAATTACTGAACAAAAACAAAATTAAAACTATCTAATTTTTCTTTGAATGAGAAAAAAAACTTCTGTAGTTGTATTTTGCTTTTTAAAAATGCAATGGCTGAGGATGCATGCCACTATTGCAGTGGTCCCCCAAACATGCAATCATGTGGAAATAATTCTGATTTGCTTAATGTGCTTAGAAAGATAAAATATTCTCTATAAAAATCTCAATCACCAGACAGCAATAACCTGGTATCTATTTTTTTTTTATTGCTGCATTTATCTTTTCTTTTTTTCATTTAAAACAAAAGGAGAAAAGGAGTCTTTAAGGTGCTGGAATTCCAGTTATGATAACCAACATGTTTTAAATTCCACTCCAGCCTATGGTTACATTTCAACAAGTGTCTCTTTTTCCTTTTCCCTTACCTCTGCTGCTAGTCCAGGGGTAAGCAAGCTTCAAGTAACAGCAATTTTCCATTATTACATTTGCAAGATCAGACAATATGGTTTCAGTGAATGTTATACATGGACTCTCTCTGCCAAAACTTCCTGGTGTAATTTCTACGTGATACATGAGCTATAATAGCTTGAAGCTGGCCATGTCACATCCAAGTAACCTTCAACCTAGGAAATTTTATGTTGCATAAAGCAAACAATGAGAAACTCCCACGTTTATACAAATTACTTCTTTTATTATGCAGGAATAACAGAGGATGGAAAACAGACAAGATCAAATTTTAGGGCCAAGGAGGAAAAAAAAGAGGAAAGCTTCGACTCTCCAAGTACAGATAGCATTTTTTTCTTTTAGAAGAAAGGCAAAGAACATTTTTTAAGAGGAGTTTTTGATTCTTGGGATATCCTTCAGCATCCCAGTCCCATTTTCACTCAGTTAAAAACCAAAGTACCCGAATGTGTACAATATTGCTTTCCGGAAAGAAGTACAGTACTAGTGGATTAAGCTTCTGAAATAAACACTTAGAAATATGCTTTCCCTAGCTCCCGGCCAAGAACATTCCTTCACTCTTGTCAGAAAATGTTCACTGGTTACTGTTGATATGGGGTGGGGGGGGGAGGGGGGGGCGGAGAAGCTCCTCCGACCCTCTTACAAGTCCAGCTAAAATAAGGCACATGGGCTAACGCTGGCGAGCACCGTTTGAAGCCGTACGGTGATGGCGAGGCCAGGCTTCTTCTAAATGCGTTCCAGACATCACCGTACACGCATCAGAAGCCTTCCTGGGTGCACCATTGTTGGATCCAGATCCAGCGGGACCACTCGGCGGATCCCACCTCCTCCCGGTCCTAGGGGTACCTTGCCGGAGGTGGATCGTAACGGGAAAAGACGCCTGGGAACGCTGGCCAGCCTCCCCCTCCCCCGCTTCCCACGGCAGCCCCGGGGATGGGGAGAGCCCCGGCCAACTTCCCCTCCTCCCTCTCTCCGTCGCAGCCCCGGGGGTGGGAGAGAAGCCCAGGAGTCCCTCCCTCCCTCCCCCGGCCTTGCAGTTGAGCTTCGAATCTTCCCCGGCAGAGGGCACCCTATACCTTCCCTAGCTCCTCTGTCCCCCGCCACCCCCATCCCTCAATCACCCCCCTCCCCCAGCTCTCCACCCCACCCACCCCCGCCAGCAAACACAAACCCAGCCGCCTGCGCCGCTCACTCCTCAGAGGCGCGCACGCAGTCTCCCCACTCGGATACCCTCTTAGCTCCTTCGCCCGCCGCCCCAAGCACCCCTGGGACTCCCCCAATTCTAGTGGACTCCTCTTTACTCTTCCCTACCCACTCCCATTCATGAAGGCAGGAGTCTGTCCTCTCGTCCCTCGGTCCCCCCTCTCCAGGTTCCGCGCTCTCCTTCTCCCCCTCACCCCCAAATACCAGCCCTAAGCTAGCTCTCCTGCACCAAGTCGAAACTTTTGCGCCCCTTCCCTCTCCCCTCTCCCATACCAAGAAGACCAGACGGGGCCCTGGGGACTTGGAAGAGTTGGTACTGGACTTGTTAGCAAAGCCATTCTCGGAGGGAGCGGGGTGGGGGAGAAGGGAGAGGGGCTTAGGGAAGTTATTGCTGCCGGAATCTCGCATCCCGGGGCGGGGCCAGGTGTGGACTGCCAGGGAAAGCCAAGTTTTGAAAGATACTTTCGCCCTGGACCTGTCAGTTTTACTCGGGATTCAACTCTCGGGAAGCAGGTGACCGTAGCCCAGCTGGCCCCACCGGGATGGCGCCAGGGGATGAGGTGGAGGCCTGGCAGTTTAATGGAGAGGATGGGGTTCGAGAAGCGGGGCTAGTCCAGCTCTTCGCAAGGAAGGATCCCCTCCTCATCTCCCAATCCCTCATTTGGCCACGCCAACAAGAAGCTGCAGTTTTGGCCCCTCCAATTCGCCCTCGGTTCCTTTGCAGCCTCCTAATGGGATCCCCAACGTCCCTCATCCCCTCACAGTAGCCGGAGACCTCCCCAAATTCTGGCGCCCCCATTTTGCTCACTTCTCCCCAGCCCCCTCCGCCCCCCAGCCCACACGCACGTCCCAGTTCCTCCAGATTCCCGTTGATTCCGTGCCCTTGCTCCTCAGCCCCTTCTAGGGCGCACTCTCCAAGTGCCCTCTCCCCGGGTCCAAGTCCCAGCAGCCAGCCCCCCTTCTTCCGTTGGGACACACGCTTCGTTTGTCTGGGACTAGAGGTCCCAGAACTCACTCCAACCCTCTAATCCTCCTCGGGGGAGAGCCAGAGAGAAGAGCAAGCCACCCCTTCCCCAACTTGGAGGCCCCTGAGCCCTGCGTTCGCGTCCCCCGACTCCGCGAACAACTTTCTCGGGGGAACGAGGGCTGGTCCCCCACGGAACCCCGTTCTGCCCGCCCTGACACGTCTCGACTCCGAGGCTTCCCCCTACCTTAGAGTCCACACAAAGCTGGTTGGGTCCCCTGCTTCGGAGAGTCACATCCTCCTCTTCCTCCTCCTCCTCCTCCTCCTCCTCCTCCTTCTCCTCCGCGCCCCGGAGCCCAGTCCGCGCCCCAGTCCCAGCCGCCGCCGGCACGACCAGCAGCAGCAGCAGCTCAAGTGTCTCATCAAAGCTTCATGAGGGGGGGTAGGGGGGGAGGAGGGAGGGCAGGAGATGGGGGGGGCGAGCCTGGCTCCCTCACCCCCCAGGATCCCGCGGCTGCCTCAGCTTGTGTGTGTGTGTGTGTGTGTGTGTGTGTGTGTGTGTGTGCGCGCGCGCGCGCGAGCGTGTATATGTGCGTATGTGTGTGCGCGCGTGAATTTGTGTGTGTGTGTGTGTGTGTGTGCGTGCGTGCGTGTGTTTTGGGGTATATGAGTGTGAAGGAGGGAAGGAGAGAGGGAGAGAGGGAGAGACAGACAAGCGCTTGCCTTCGGCTTTTTGTCGGTCAGAAATTATTTAGATCCCTCTTTGGTCTTCCATTGGTCAAACTAACCCCAGGAGTAGCGGCGCCAGAGACACCAGCGCTGGGCCGGAGGCTTAAAGGGAAAGCGGCGTCTTTTTTCCTCCCCAGTCTCAGCCCCAGCCCCGGCCCTTGGTGAATTTTAGGACTAGTCTTTTCCACCCGAGGATCTAGGCACCAAGAATTCCTCCCGAAGGCTTCGGATCTGTCCTACTCAGGCCTCTAGTCCCTTTCCCGTAGGTATTGTGGGTCCCAGGCAGTGCCAATCTCCTCCACCACCGCCACTACCACTTGACACATTTGGCTGAGACGCAGAGACTGAACCCTTTAGCGTTGCTCCCCGAGCCTGGGCAGCCCAAGAATGGGACATGCGCCTGGGCACCCCCGGACGGTTAGCTATTGGAGGGGGGGGGGCGGAGAGGAGGTTTCAGGGCCAAGCAGAATCCCAGCCCGGTAAGTCTGCGAGACGCTGGACGTGGGTAACTCACAGTTAAGCCCAGTCTTTCTGTATGTCCCTAATTCTGCAACACCTTGGGGGAGAGGGGGGAATGTGTGGAGAGAAGGGGTACAATGGGTGGGAGAAGAGAAAAACCGGGAAAGGAGGAGCAAGGGAGCTTGAGCGTCGGCAGCTCCACTGACTCCTGGGACCCCCACTTTGCAACTTTGCTTCCTCTGTCCGGAGCAGACAAGCTGTGGGTGAGGACTCCCAGGGGAGGGAGATCGTCGAATCTCCCGAGAAAGCCGCCCCTCCCAACCCCCACCGCCTGGCCCCCTGGCCGGAGGACCACTGGGGACGTCCCCGCGGGATGTCCACAATCACTTCTCCCAAAGCGTGCCTGAGAGTGGTTTACTCGTTGTCTTAAACACCCGCCCGCTTAAATATAGTGCGCTCGCTGACCTCTCCATTGTTTGCCTAATAGGAATTCAATCAAGATAATAACAACATTTTTTATTAATGAATGCCCCGGATAACGTTACGCTAAGTTACTTTCTGGGGCCACGCAGCAGCCGGAGGCGTGACAGGCTCGGTCCTAAATCCACGCGCTGCGGAGCCCTCACGGAAGAAGGAAAGCAAAGCAACCCACCTTCTCAGTCACTACTTGTGAAAGTCAACATCGAGACAGCCACGCCTGGGGAGGGGGAAACTCAGCCCGAAACTCCCAAATATCACTCCCTCCGGTTCCCCTCCGTCCAGATGGGTCTTTGGTGCCCGCCTGTGCTCCTTCTGTTCTTCAGCAAATCGATTAAATTATTGATAGTGGAAATTGAATGGTTCAGGTAATAATGGCATCCCCTGATTGAGTGACTCCATTTGATCTTGGTAGAGGCGGAGAGATTTCATTCTAGCTCACTAGGGTTAGCGAGAGAGCTGTATCAGACCTCTCGGGCTCTGAATGGGAATGTGGGTGGGAATCCACGAGAGGGCTTCTCAATTGCCTTGACGTGCAATGTCATATGATACCTCCGCTGCCTCTAAATAGACACTCTCCTGCACGAATTACCAGAATCCAAATTCAGTGCATTGGGAAGTGTGCATCTTTTATTAAAAAGAGTTCCGTTCCAGAGCATTGCACGCTTTTGCAGATGTTCTTTTCTCCCTGCCGTCCTACCAAACATGCATCAGGCCAGCCCTTTAGAAAACCCAAGGTAGGAAGAGAGAAGAGAATTCCTCTGGAACCTTGCTTTCAACTAGTTAGTTTGGGGAGCTTTGTGACCCCCTTCCACCGAGAAAGCCATCAGTGTCGAGGTCACAAGGGACCTAAGATGTCAGATGTTCATTCAATTAAATCAACAGACATTTACTGAGTACCTACTACATTCTAGTCTCTATGCTAGGCTCTGGGGATGCGAAAACAGTTGGAACAAACGCTCAGAACAACAACCACAAAAAAAAAAAAAAAGCCGAATGCTGCCCTCAAGGAGGGTACCTTCATCTCTTTGGAAGAGCTAAAAAGTCTTCTTTTAGCTGGCTTTTTGAGCCAGATCATTTAAGCCACCAAGAGCCTCACAGGCTCGGTCTGTGTTGGAGGATTATGTTCAGTCAACCGTTTGACGAACCTTTTCAACCCCTCCCACCCACTCCTTGGGTTGTACTTAAAGGCGATCCTGTTCCCAACAGTGAAAACAATCTGGAAGCACAGCAGAATGCTGCCTAGCTCTTCAGGGTGTGAGATAAAGAATAGTGCCCTAGTAATTTCCCCAGATTAGCCAACCTCAAATTGGTTAATGGTCAGTGAAGGGAAGGGCTTCCTAATGGATTCATTCCAAACCAGGAATCAATACAAGGCCTTTTGCATTCCAATGATGGAGCCAAGAGGAAGGTGGACTGTCTCTACCCCTACACTGGATCAGTGAACCTGCTCTACTCCTAGCTATTTTGTTCTCTGGGTGTATGATAGATAACTCAATATGCCTCCGTGGTTAAGCTGCATCAAATGTGTGATTATTCAAATATATGTATAGATCCTCAGAGAGTGTGTATGGCACATTTAGCTAGGTACCTATGTCAGTATGACTGATCATACAAGCCATACAAACAACCCAAGGTACCTATGAGGAAGAGTTTAGGTGGGCATGTTGAATGTATTTTATAGATGCTTGCTAACCAGAGTACTATAGTGCAACAAACCAAACATTTCTTCAAAGCACCCCTGGCATTGGGTCCTAGTGAAGAATTTTAAATGCTATAGATTGTGAAAGTTATTTCATTGGCCATAGTTATAGGATTTATACTATGCAAGGTTTTAAAAGTCTATCTCATTTTGTTGGGGGACCAGGGATGGATAAATTCTGCTTCAGTACTTCAAAAAATTCATAAACATGATTTATCCTGACTTAAATGTTAGCTTCAAGCATGCTTATAAATGAAGGTTGCTATTGATCTTTAAGTCTAAATTCCTCATTAGAAACCTATGAGATAGGTACTGGAGATTATTATCACCATTTTACAGAGGGGAAAACTGAAGCACAGATAATTTAAGTGGCTTGTCTCAAGTCACAGAACAAGTAAGTTTCATAGGGAATATTTGAACCAAGGTCTTCCTGATTACAGGTCGAGTATGAAGAGTCAGACATGATTGATATGAATGAACAACAAACTCTAATCACTTGGTTATACTGCCTTTCATATGAAGTAGGTGAATGTGGGCTAGTTAGAAAGCTCAGTGGAGGTTCTCAAATGGTAGTCATTAGAAGTTACACCATCTGTTCAAATCACCTTGTCAGTATCCCTGCTTTAGAAATACCATGTTCACTTCCTAAGCCTATCATGGTGACTGGAACCAGTCCTCTCCTTCCATCCCTCTCCTGATCTCATGGGAACCAATTTGCATCTGTACTGCCCAGTGTATCCTGTGGTTTTACAAGAGGGCAAGGCAGAAACATACTTGTGATGAAATCAGCAGGAATAGTATGAATATTTAACAAACAAATGGGAAATGACTTCCAATTCAAGTGAACATTACTCTGTGTCAGAAAGCAGTCCTCTCCTCCCCCCCCCTCCCCCCCCCCCCCCCCCCCCCCGTGAAATCCCTGCCGATTTCTCAGGGCCCTGACCAGAGTCTATCAAGCCAAGAAAACAATTTACTTCAAACTATTTCCCCCTGCCTATTTCCCCTTAATAGCAAATCTAAATTATATAAGGAGAACACAGGACTGCAAAGTGGGAAGAAATTTCAGTGGTCATCTGGACCAGTCCTCTTCTTACAATATGAATTCCCTTCATAGCATCTCATAAAAATTCAAAAGCCAAAGCTCTCTTTGAACACCTTTAGAAACAGGGAACTCCTAACTACCTCATGAAGCAATCCATTCCATCTTTGGATTGCACAGATTATTAGAGAGCTCTTCCTCATAAAGATCGAAAATTTGCTTCCTGCTACGTGTTGTCCATGACCTGGCAATCACTGAGTGCAGTGAGGCCATCTCCTTCTCAGTACTCTATTTATGTGTATAGTGTAGACCCTATAATTCTCTCCAATTTGTGGTGTGAAAATTTTCTACACTGATGCAGATAAAGAGCTGTCAAAATTAGAAAATGTCTAGGGTTACTGAGAGCTTAAGTGACTGGTCTGAGGTCAGCTAGTATATATCAGTAATAAGACTTGAATACAGGCCTTTTCACTCTAAGGCTGGCCCATAGACCCACTGCACCTTGCTGGCATCTCTTACACAGCAGCCTTCCTCTTAATATATTCCAAGACCGCTTCTGTGTAGATAAAATTTAAAAGTCTGTATCTCAGACTTCCCACAGATTCCTGAATAAATATTCTCCCCCTTCCATTTTACCCTAGTAGCACCTATGAATTATAGTTAAAGATTCAAGATTAAGCTTCTGACTGTCTTTTTGACCATGACGTCAAGAAAGAAAAGCACAAATTTCTGGGTCTGCCTCTTCCAGGACTAGACACATGCATGCTGGATGATAGAAGCAAAGACCTAAGAATTATATTCTGTGAGTTTATGGTCTCAACATTTTCTCCTCAGTCAAAAAAAGGGAAAGTGGCATTTTAGTGCATTAAAGCAAACAGCTCTGAGGGAAGGGGAGTTGATTTTTAATCATCTGTCAAGATCTTGCAGGTTAAACAAACAAATAAACAACTTTGCTTGCGGTTAATTCTTAATATCTGATGCTTAATGTTCCTAACCTGGTGTTTCAGAAGAGCCAGAGTCAAGAAGAAACATTTTTGGATTCTCATTCTTGCTTGTCAGGAAATAGAAATGAATCCACATTGCACAAGTGGGAATAGTGGCAGGAGGCACCAATCTGACACCAACATATTTTTTTCTATTAATAATTTTAATTGGCTGAGGTCAGTCCCACTCTCACTACAAGCATTTGATGTTTAATTATGTTTATTCAAGTCTCCTAGTTACTCCTGCTCACAATCTCCCTTGTAGAAAAGGGAAAAAAAATTGTCCAGAATCAAATGGACTTGACTTCCAAAGATGCTCCAAAGATGCTGCAAAGTTGGAAGAAGGAATGAGTGAAGAGAAATACTTTCACTCCAGTTTAGGGTCTTTCCAAACTCTAGTTTCAAATTTTCGGAAGTTAGAGTGTGCCATCCCTATATATCAGGGGTGTGGGGGGGGGGTAGGGCTGGGGGATGGGGATCATGCTTGTGTGAAACCTGCCAATGCCACAGAAGAAACTGAATGGGAAGAATTCATTAGTCTCTTCACTAAGTTAGTTTATTAGTTCTCAAACTCCTTGGGCTTGGGATCTCTTTTCACTCTTAAAATTATTGAGATCTCCTTCAAAGAGTTTTTGTTTACATAGGTTATATCTATTGATAATTACCATCTTAGAAATTATAATATCTTAGTATTATTGGGAAGATAGTTTTGACTTTGTGGACTACTTGAAAGGATCCCTGGCCAACTCTTGGAGAGCTGTTATTTTAGTTCATAGGATCATAGAGCTAGAGTCAGAAGGGGTCTTCAGGTCAGTTATCTAGTCCAACCTCCATTTTACAGATGAGGAAACTGAGGCCCAGGGTGGTCAAGTGACTTGCCCAAGGCTATATAGCTAGCAAGTGCCAAATCTGGGGTTTGAACTTTGGTTATATGACTACATCACAAGTGCCTGAAACCTAGAAGTGCTAGGTCAACGCATTTGGTGTGTTAGCTGGTGCTGTCCAACAAGGTTGGTGTTTATGTGCTACTCTATCACAACAGATTTTTCTCTACTCTTGTAACTCCAAGTACAACTCTATTGCTGGATAGCACTGACAGCCACCTGGCCTGGAGGGCAGCCTCAAGGTGCAACAAGGAAGCCAGAGTTCAGGATGTCCACAAAAGAGAGGCAGAGTAATGACAACCCTTGGGAATCCTATCACCGCAGTCACAGGTTTTAAAACTGGATGGAACCATAGATATCATCTAGTTAGCCCGATCTCCTCATTCTACAGGTAAGGAAAGTTCCTCTAGTGATTTGTCCAAAGTTATGCAAGTGAACGTAAGTTAGTAATACCTCGCTAGTAAGTGGTGAGCTAGCATTTAAAGCCAGGTCTTTTGATTCTAAATTGAGCATTTCAGACTGACTCTGAGCCTCAAAGGTCTGCGAACCATGAGGATCTCACTCCATTGGGTAGTGGCCCAACTCTGTGTTGAGACTAAGAATTTCTCTGCTTAGCATCCAGCCTTATTCAGGAACCTCTGGGATTCTTATGCTTTTTTATTACTTTTATCTTAGTCACTTTTAAGCCATCAAGTCACTTGTGTGGGTTTCTATAGCAGAAGAGGATTGTTTTGTTTTTATTTATTTTTTCTTTCCACACAATCTGATTCAAGAGAGATGAAGTCTGGGGAGGGAATGGGTGGGGTGAAGGTCACATGCCCCAAGTCACCAATAGGTGGCACTGGTCAAAGGAAAACAGCAGTTCTAAATTATTGAAAACCTACTAAGAAAATGAGATAAAGAGTCCTGGGAGTGAAAAACTGTGACACTGATGATCCTCGATTTCTGCCCAAAGGTTTTCATCACTTGAATAAGAACTCACTTTCCCATCATCTTTTAAGGTTTACAAAGTGTTCTCTTCACAATTACCCTGCTTGGAGGGCAACTATGTTTATCTTCATTTTGTAGATTTTCAAAGAACTATCCATCTCAAGCTGGAAGTGGGCCAGGAGCCAGACTCATTCAAAAACTTCTGGGACTCGTCTCTCATATACTTTTTTATAGCCTTGTTTTGTCTACCTGGAGTTGGATCTCAGTGGCCATCTTGTCCAACCCCACCTTGACATTTTACAGATGAGGGAACTAAAATCCAAGAAGCCCAAGTAAGATCATAGATGTCATTGTCAGAGGTGGGATTGGAACCCAGGTCTTCTAATTCCAGAGCCAGTACTATTTTCATGGTATCACTTTTCACCAAAATGCAGAGAAGTTAAGTGGCTTGCCCAGGATCAACCAGATAGTAACTGCCAGATCCAGGATTCCAATCCAGGGCTTCCCACCCAATTGTCTTTCAAGAAAAACAAAGAGTATGAAAAAAGGATAAAACGAGGGGGAGGGGGGAGAACTCACAACTTAAGTAAATAAAATATCCCAGAATCACTGGGTAGAAATGTAGAATGATGGCCCTGAAAAGAATATCAAGATATGGCGTGTAGATCACCTCCCTATTCTCAGGTCTACTCTACTAGACCAAAGAAGGAACCTTCATGGGGAGCACATTTTACAGTTGGCTAACCCCATAAAATAAATAAATGTGTGTATACACATATACACATACATACATGTATATACATATATATAGGTATACATACATATAATATACATGTATATAACTGACACATTTTTCTTGCTTAAAATTTGTGTCTATATTATTTCATCTTGTTCTAGTAAGGATGAATAGCTAGTTATTGACTTCTTCCTATACTTACAGACCATTATGAAGTCATTTCTGGGTTGTCTCTTGGTGCCAGAGACCAGATCCCACAACCTTTGTTCATAACTTTCAATTTCCAATCCATCAATCATTTTCATGATTGTTTCCTGAACTAGCTTCAAGTTCTCCATAGTCTTCTGAAAAGAGGGAGCCAAGAACTGGATGTGTGCATGAAAGCCTAAAGCCATTTGAGGAATTGCAAATGATCTAAATACAACTGTGAGAAAAGTCAAAAGAGATTGATATCTCCAGAATAGCAATAATTATTCCTCCACCTAGGAACTTGAAATCTCACATTAAGAAAGTTGGAGGGGAAACTAGAAGAAGTTACTTAAAAAGGAAAAAAAAGTTATCTGGATGTCCTTGATGACAAAGTTTTGAGGATTTAGCTTGATAGAGGAATGCCAGAATACCTGAGCTGGAGTCAGAAGACTTGAGTTCAAGGACCCATTAGCTCTGTAACCCTGGGTAAGACATTTCATTTTTCTAGGTGAAGAGTCCTCATCTAGGCCTTAGATTCCTCATCTGTAGAATGGGTTGATTGGTCTCAATGACCTCTAAGATTCCTTCCAACTTTCCCATTGTGAGATTTCAAATAATAATCTATTTCATGACACCAACTAAATCTTGGTATTGTGAACATTTTTGTCAATTAGATGTCAAAAAGTGACTGTGATCCTTTCATGGATTTGTGTGTGTTAGCATGTGGGTATTCCCTCTGTCCATACAGAATACAACCCGTCCTATGGAATTCTTGTTCATATCCTTCCCCTAATCTTTCAAAAGAGATCCATTCAACATGCAGGGGACCTTCCTGTAGATTTCTTGAAATTGAATGGATAGCAATGGAACAATGGTTTATTAATCTAATTTACTCACTTTTGATAAATGCCTAGCCTACCATCTTTTCCAGGTACACATCTTGTAAAGTTATCTTTAATGCCACTTTTGATATGCAGTTCTTTGTGAGTGATTGCTGCTGTCTATTAATGCACACCATGAATTTTTCTACTATGTTCTGGGTACCTCAAATTTTAGGTTTTCAGCAACCAAGGTATTCCATAGCATTACTAAAATAATATTGGTTTTTAAAAATGTGTCTTTGTTTTAAGGAGAAACTTGTAATTTCCTAAGTGGATTCCAATCTAGTTTCTTCCTTCTATTAAATTTTGGGCCCATGTCATCGACTATATTTAGTGTTTGTCCAGGATTTATACTCTACTGGACTAGTTCTATAAGTTGTCCATTCAACTATAGGCAATATTCTGGACAAACAGATATGTCCAGATTTTTCCTGGATGGATAGTTATGTTGAACTATTTAGGGTGATTATAGATGTATTTAACTTGCTCTGCAATATTCTAGGGGGGCATTTTCATGTCTATGACTAGGAGAATCTGAAAGACTTTACCTTCTAATGAGACCCCCTCTTCCATTACCAGTGATGTGTGTGGACCAGACTCAATGATAACAATGATAGTAACTCACCTTTATTCAATGTTTCATAATTACAAAGGGTTTTGGATACACCAACTCAGTTTGCCTTTACAATAACACTGTCAGGGTAGGGACAGCAAGTAGTGGCAAATATTATGTATTGTCTTCTCCCATTAAAGTATAAACTTCTTGAGAAGAAGAACTGTCTTGTTTGCTTAATTTGTATCCCTTGCATTTAGCACAGTGTCTGGTACGTAGCACTTAAATGCTCACTCTATCTCTCTTTCTCTCTCATTTACCCTCCCCCCACCATTCTGTTCTTAACCTTTCCGATCCTCACATATAATCACTATTCAGAAACACAAACTGATTTGACTGAATTAAAGAATTACAACAGTCATATTTAGGTCTATAGAATGTCAAATAATCACTTTGTCTAAATGATCCACTTTCCAGTCATGTCTGTGTGTTGACAGCAAAATCAGACATAAAGAAAAGATCTGGGCAGTCTAATTTGACGTGATTGAGCTACACAACACTGTAACTAGCAGACACTCAGAAAAACCATTCTCACTACTCAGGAGGCTACTCTAACGAACTTTTGCAAAACAGACCCATGTTAACCAATGGGAAGCATTTGGAATGTCCAACGGGGCTATGGTTTTCTAGATATGGTAAAACTATAAAAGCAGTGAATTCCAATACAAGTTTGGCTGGGTCAAGTCAAAATCAGGTCAGACCTTAAAGAAAATCAGATGGTATCCAGAAAAAAAAATTAAAAAAAAACAACAACAACTCATTAAACAACCCATAGAATATAAGATTTGGAAGGGACCTTAGAGTTCATCTAGCCTAAGATATTCACTTGAAAAGTATGGAAAAGTTATCAACTCAAGGGAACAAGGCAAATGATCAAGAAAGGACAAGAACTCAAGGCTTCTGACTCAAAGTCCCACGCTCTTGCCACTGTACAAACTTCCTACCTATCTTTCTGAGTATATTTCTTGTAAGTCTTCAAGACATTTCACATTCAGAAGACCTCTGCAGGAGATTTGCAGCAGATACCTTCCAATGTCTTTGTCAATGCTGGGCATCATGGACCAGGAATTTGAATATAGCTAGAAGTTTAAGGGGATAATCATGTTGGACCAGGTGGACAGGGTCAATGTGGTTTATATAGCCAGGGGAGGGTGGTTGAGGAATGGTTGTGAAACTCTGGAGGGGCAGAAATTAAAATTTCAGGCCTCCTTCATGAAACATGTTGTAGGAGGATCATAAGAGTTACACCCAGAAGGGACCTCAGAGGTCATCTAGTTTTAACCTTTCCATTTTATCGTATGAGGAAACTGAGGCACAGAGACATCATAGACTTACAGAATCATAGATTTTGAGTTAGAAGGGACCTCAGAGGTCATCTCATCCAGCCTCTTCATTCAAGAGACAAAGAAACTGAACCTCAGAGGAATTAAGTGCCTTATTCCAGGTTACAAAGGTACTACTGGGGCAGCGTCAGGATTTAGGCTCAAGCCCTCTAGTTAGAATACAATGTTCTCTTCATTACTCCACACTGCCTTCTCTCTAGTCCAAAGGCTCTCTCCTCCTCACTCACCCTGAGGAGCCCCCTTGTTTTGGCTGCTCTGGAAATAGCTCTGACGACAGAGAAGAGGCCTAAGGCTGGGCTTTCCCTTTTGGAATTCAGATGTTGTTGCTGACATTAATTAAACACAGTTCTAGAAACCAAACCCAGACCACAGTCAGGCCTCCACAATTCAATGCCTATGATTTGCAGCCAGCAAGACTTGCCCGAGTTAGATGAACTGAGATCCAACCCTTTTCTTAATAACAAGTTAAACAGAATGATCATGGGTTAGAAATTATTATTAATAAATTGGTGAACACATAATTATGTTTCCCTTAAGGCACTGGGACCAATGAACCAAATAGTTTATTATCCACTGAAACTTTAAACGAATCGTTCCCATTGCTGATATCCAAACCCAGTTTGGAATCTCCATTGTTTCATGTCTATGATAATAATAACAGGTGACACTAATTTAGCAGTTTACAATGACAAAGTACTGTACATATATTGTCTCATTTGGTCTTCATAATAAAGTTGTTGTAGTCCAAGTATCATGAGACCTCATTTTATGAATGAGTAAATGAGGATCGGATTCACTAAGCAGCTTTTCCAGGGTCATTGGATAAGCAAATAGTACAGCTTCACTGGAATCCAGGTCTTCTGACTCCAAATCCTGTGTTCTTTCCACTATCCTACAGCTGCCTCTTATTATTGTAAATGCTGAATTGAGCCATCAGCTTCATGTGTTAAACATTATTTTCCAGAGCCATTATTTTAAAGCCAATTTCTGGGACTTAGGAATCATAGGATGTTAGAACTGAAAGGGATCTTAGAACTCATGTAATTCACATCACCTGTCCACATTTAACAGATGAGGAAATTAGGGCTATGCTAAGTTAAATGTCTTGCTCAAGGTCAGACAGGTAAGTAGTTGGCACAAACAAGATTTAAACCCAGGTCTCTGTCTTCAAGTTAAAGCTAAAATTCTCATTACATTTATATGGGAGCCAGTTTCAAATGAAAAGATGTTGAAGTAGGGTTCCAATGAATTATAATTGTTTTTTTCTGTACTGATCATGTAGAGTGGAATATTTATTTCTTAAATTACTTTATGTCTTGTTGCATTTATCTTTTTTTGCTCTTTATTTCTAAGAAACATTTTAGAATGTTCAATTTTCAATGGTTTTCCAAGGTTATGTACTTTTTTCTCCAATTGGTTTATTGGTTCTTACAAGAACTGAGATTTAAAATATGTAATAACTATACCAAGGCACTCTGACAGCATTCTTTGATGCCTGGCATATTGGAAGAGCTTAATAAGTGCTTGTTTATTGATTGATACTATGACTTTTTTTGGGGTCCAACTCATTATTTTATCAGTGTGGGGAACCCCTGGTGAGGAACTTTCTTTACCAAGGCAGATTACCATCTGCTCAGTAACTTGGAGTCTCAGAGGGTTTCCTGGGGGAACTGAGAGGTTAGGCCTCACAGGTAGTACATGTAAGAGATAGGACTTAAAGTCAGGTCCTCCTGACTATGCTCTAGTCTTTATTTACTTAAAAATCCCTTTGTAAAGGAATTCCACCCCCCCCCCAGCTTTAATACTTGTCTTCCTTCAGATAGCTTAAAAACAGATCCTTCAGGACCCTCAGAAATTATGCTACCTCCAGCACAGCCCTCCTCAGTGTATACTTGGTCTGATAAAACACTTTCTCCCCACCAGCCACCCCCCCCATGATATCTTTGTTTTATTTTAGTGAGATATTTATAGTTTCAACTCATAGAACACGATGGTCACTCAAGAAGAGAAGTCCTCTCCTCTAAGGGTAATGGAGAGGGATGGGGTGGTGTGAGCATGGATGACAACACTTTTGAAACATGGAATTTTAAAGGAGGAGGAAAACATAGCAGGAAAAGACAGATATAAGGACCAAAATAAAGATATGGGTTTGTTACATGACTAGAGCAAGAGATAAAAACTAACAGACAGCCTGCCCTCTACATGGATGTCTTCACAATGGCAAACAAAAGCCAGGAAAGCCCTTTAAAATTGGGTAGATCCCCTATGGCAAATATGTAGAAAGCAATGGAATTTATGGAAGAACATAGACAGAAGTCATGCAGGTTAGGTGGGTATGGATGGGTGGTGCTCTGCATTACTAGGAGGAATACCACATCACAGGATTGCAAATTCATTGGAGCATTTGAGCACAAGTAAAAAGAATTATGAATTATTTTTAAAAGGAAATAAAGGACAGTGAGGTTCTATAGTAGAAGGACCACTGGGTTTGGAATCAGAAAACCTGAGTTCAGTGCTACAGTTTAGGAGCTATGTGGCTTTAGGAAAGTTACTTTACCTTTGTTGGTCTCAGTTTCTTCATCTATAAAACTGGGAGAATAAGGCTTGTAATACCTATCTTATAGGACTATTAGGAAGATTGGCTTTATAACTAGGAAGTGTTATATAAATGCAAACTATTTAGTTTTTCTCCTTAAAATTTAAATGAGAGGACTTTTAAAGGAGAAACTTCATCTTGGGACTTTTTCTCTGATGTTTTGACAGTCACAGACTACTCAGTTCTAGTGTTATTGTTGATTTTCCTCGTTTTTATTGTTGTTCAGTCCTGTCTGACTTTTTGTGATTCCAATTGGGGTTTTCTTGGCAAAGATACTGTAGTGATTTGCTATTTCCTTCTCTAGCTCATTTTACAGATGAGGAAACTGAGGCAAACAGGGTTAAATGACTTGCTCAGGATCACATAGCTAATAAGTGTCTGAAAATTTGAACTCAGTAAGAGGAGTCTTCCTCACTTAAGGCCCAACATTCTATCAACTGCTCCACCTAGAAGTCCATGATTTTCCTTATCATCTTATGCAACAAAAGTAGCTTTTACGATCCACTGAAGAAACTGGAACCAAATATGACACCCTTCCCACCAACCAAAAGTATGCAATAGTATAGGAGGCAATGATGACTTCCACTTAAAATTCCTTTTGTCTTTCAGCTAATTTCTTGGTATTCTTCCTAAAGTCTGTGGAGTATTTAAGAAGTTTATAGTGTAATTAGGTTTCTTTCCATTTCTTGGTAACTTTATTAATTGAGAAAGGGTTTATTTGCATGCTGTTAACACTAGGTTGATTTCAGTTAATGGTAGTTAAATTTTTTTTTTTAATTTAAAAAGTGGGACTTGGAAGAGTTTAACTGTCAAGATAAAGGGAGTCTAGAACAAGGATGGCTTGAGTTATCAGGAAAAAAAATTCATTGCCTTAATTCACTTTTCTCCTTAAAGGTGGTGTAACCAAAATATTTCCCACTGATGTCATTAAGACATAACTATCCCCTGCACCAGACCCCACTAGAGCTCCAATATCCTTGTACCATTCATATTCCACACTATCACCTGCCACCATGATACAGGACATGGTCTTTTACATATCAGAACAAACTTCCAGGTTGAAGGCACTGGCATGATGGCCAGCATTTATACAGTGATTTAAGATTTGTGAAATAATTTGACAGGTTTACTCATTTGATCCTTGTGATCAAGTAAATGCCGGTGCTATTATTACCTACATTTTTAGATGAGGAAACTGAGGCACAGACAAGTTAAGTGACTTATCACACAGCTAATAAGTATCTGGGATAGAATTTGAACTCAGGTTTTCTTGACTTTAAATCCCTTACTCTATCTACTAGCTACCCTCTGAGCAAAGAATAATCCAAGTAGCACTGTGGGTACAGTGAATGCATTTCTCCATAAATCAGTTATGTAAAAGAATCTCAACACATTGGATTTCTTTTTTCATTCACTCAAGAACAATTTATTAAGTGTCTACTGCATGTTGAGCACTGTGCTAGTCACTGGGGGAGACATTTTGGATGGATCCTTATTTTCAGTGAGGTGGGTATTCATTCCAACAAAGCAGAGTGCAACTCATCCACACCCCCTTATTCAGTGAGTCTGTCCACAAGGGAGTCTAGGTATCCTCTAGAATAGAAGTTTGTAATCATTTTTGTGTGATCCCTTCAGGCAGTCTGGTAATGGTTATGGAACCCTTCTCACAATAATGGTTTTAAGGCATAAAATAAAATACATAGGATCACAAAGGACACCAATTATATTGAAATATAATTATAATTATTTTTAAATATTCAAGCATTAATTACTGCTCTAAAAGACCTCTTAACATCATGGAGATAACAAAGGAGCACACAGGCTCTCCATCACCTATCTCTTGCTCTTTCCACATGATCAGTCCATCTTCTCTTCTGAGTATTCATATTGCATCTTCTCTTACCTAGCTCTTCTAGTAAGGTACAGTCATCAGCACAGTGTCCATGGGCCAACAGGAACATCCAAAGGCCACCACTTAGGGAATCTCTTTTCCATTTGGACTCTTAGCTGGACAGCTCCCATGATGGGGCAAAGCATATGACTCCTTGTTTTATGCCTAGCTTGACAGTAATAATCCAAGAGTTTTTTTTCTCTCTCCTGTATATCTTTCAAGGAATTTTATATGACCTTTATAGATGCATGGGATGCATTGTGCAGGGAGAGTGTCTGTAGCACATTGCTCTAATGAGTTAAATTCTTTTCCCCCCCTATCCAACACACCATAAGCATAGTGAGGTTGAGTATTCTCTATACCTTTCAATCAATTGTATGGGTATAAAAATGTGATTTTCTAAAGAATTGGGGAAAGGAATGAGATCTATGATTTCACTGCTAGAGGAAATTCCCAGAGTGAAGAAATTCCCTCAGCCAATGCAGGTTGGTACCTTCTTTGCAACATAGAGACTTGGAGACCCAAATCTTCCTGGCTTCAAAGTCAGCTCTGTCCATTATACCTTACTGATCTAGAATATCATTAGGAAAAAAAAACTGCCTATCTTCTTCTTGTGGAATGAGATCCTTTCTTCAAAAACATCTTATTTGAAGGGTTCTTAACCTGGCTTCCATGAACTTGTTCCCCCTCCCACCAATATTTTGATAATTGCATTTCAATACAATGGATTTTTAATAATCCCATGTATTTTATTTTATACATTTACAAACATTATTCTGAAAAGGGGTCCATAGGTTTTACCTGATTGCCAAAGGGGCATCCATGACACAAAAAAAGATTAAGAACTCCTGCCTTACATGCATATGTAGATTATTTTCATTAAAACATTTTGTATAGGTGGGAAAGTGGACAAATGTATTCAAAGTTCTCAATATTCTCTTAGTGATACAATGCAAAAGATTAACTAAGATAGTCCCTGTTCTCATGGCGCTTACACTCAAATCAGGGAATACAAGAAAAAATATAAAAGAAATTCAACACAAAAGAAGCTCAATTAAAGCATGAGAGGGATAGAAAGTATATGTAGGAAAAATGAAAGATAATTCATAAGTTATGGAAAGATTTTATTAGTTTATTAAATGAGAGACTTGAAGGCTATATCAAAGCCTGAATTCAGGAAAGGAGACAAAGACTGAATATCTGCCTTCTTCACAGTTTAGATAATGACATACACATTAGTGGTAGTGCCCAACTTCATGTGTGCCATCCCAAGATTATGGTCATATCTCTTCATGTTTGTAAGTCACTTTTACCTGGGCATTGCCCTGATGAAGGGAGGAGGAGAAGGATAATTCATGGAGAAGACCACCAACTTGGTGTACCTCCTTCCCTACCCATTAGTGGTTCTACCAACTCTGTCATAGAGTAAGACTCTGGAGCTGCTCCAAGGTCTGAATTTGAGGAAAGGGGTCAAGAATAGAATAAGGAACATCTATTCTCCAGGAGTCCCACCCAGAAAGAGCTGATATTCCAGAGAAATTCCAAATTTGGAGTAGGGCTTCAGAAGAAGAGATAATTTATTGAAAAAGGACTGCCAATAAACATTAGAGTTGGGGTGTGTGTGTGTGTGTGTGTGTGTGTGTGTGTGTGTGTGTGTGTGTG
>NW_020949548.1:1869255-1882184 GCF_900497805.2 Vombatus ursinus | reverse complement strand
GTGTGTGTGTGTGTGTGTGTGTGTGTGTGTGTGTGTGTGTGTGTGTGTTGTTATACTTAACCGAATACTTGAGTTGCAGATCAGTAAACAATATATTCACACTGGATGTATCTCCTGTGCATATTTGAAAAGGCCCTTCCTCAGGTTAGCACCCTGAGTATTACAGTCAATAACAATCTGGAAAGGATAAACTTAATGAAATAATTCCCAAACACACAAAACCCTAATTTAAACACTTTATAATATTTGTTACTTCATAACTCTCAGAAGTCAACCAGATCTGAACCGTCCTAAGCCAATCAAGAAAATGCCACATCATTTATTATGTTAATAAATTCAAGTAAGTGGTAGAGGAGGGAACTGCAATCAAAAGGAATCCTGGTCAGAGAAATCTTCTGCATCACCTACAGACTTTTCTTAGTTTATTATTACTTGTTATTGTCATTATTATTGTTGTTATAATAATAAATAATATTGTTATTATTATAATAATACTCTATAAAGAATAAAGATCTTTTGAGCCTATGTGAAACACTTGAGTTAATAAATGCTGACTTCTAAAACCTTTTAGCTCTAAGGGAACTCAAAGGAACTTGAAAAGTTACTAATGTTTATAAGCTTTAAAAGCTTCTCCTAGAGTTTAACTTAAAAATATTTGCGTTGATTTCCTGAAGGGCAGGGACTGTTTTCATGTTTGTTTTTGGATTGTTAGCTTGCTTTGGTACATAGGTGATTACTAAATTTTTGCCAATTAATTGGTAGGAAGGAAGTGGAAAACCTAGGCTGAAGTAGGAACAATGATATATATAAGGAGTCACTGAATCATTGAATATGAGAATTGGAAAGGACCTTAGACACCATCTAGTCCAAATCCTACCTGAGCAGGAATCTCCTTTTGGTCCCATCCAAGGGTCATCCAGTCAATAGCTCCAGTGAGGAACATAATGCCTCCAAAGTGAGCCCATTTCACTCTTTGACAGCTTTAATAATTAGGACATTTCCTCTTATATCACATCTAAATTTGTATCTTTACAATTTATACCCATTATTGCTCCTAACTCTGCCTTCAGTCATAACATAATACATAATAGCTTTTCTACATTTGAAGATAGTTATCATTCCTTGCCTAAAGATCCTCTTCTCCAGATTAAATATCACGAGTTCCTTCAACTGATCTTTGCCATAGAATGGACACATGGCCTTTTACCATTCTGGTTGCTGTTTTCTAGATGTTCTGCAGCTTATAAATGTACTTCCTAAAATATGGCCTTAGACCTGAACTCAGTCCTTCAGATGTATTATGAACAGGAAAGATTATTGTAAAATCATCATCTCCTTATTTCTGAATATTATGCCTTATAAAATGCAGACTAACATCATATTAGCATTCATGACCAGCATATCACACTGTTGACTCACGCTGAGATTGAGATTCACTGAAACCCTCAGATCATTTTCAGTTAATCATGTTTAGCCACATTTATTCTATCTTGTCCTTGTGAAACTGATTTTTTGAGCCTATGTGAAAGTTTACATTCATTCCAACTAAATTTCAATTCAACCCAGTACTCTTGCCTGTTGAGATTTGTTTTTGCAACCTATCATCAGTTGTGTTAGCTAACCTTTCTGGATTTTTGTAATTGACAAAGTTAATTAATGGGAAAACAGAGAGTCAAACTGGGTTGTTGTTTGTTTGTTTGTTTGTTTGTTTTTAGTATTACATACTGAACAAGTGGTTGTTGACTGAATTTTTCACTTTCTAGCCAATCAAGAGATTGGAGCTAGAACAATCAACTTTAGGGCATCACCATTCCAAGGACAGACAAGTCCCATGATAACAATAAAGGTAGGAGAGAACAAGAGTACTATCCTCTTAATTCCTCTGTCAATCAATGCCCTTTTCCTTAGTAGCTGTTACAAAGATAAAGCATTTGGTTTCATAGGGACTGTGAGTTTTCAAGTTTCCTTTTATTTATGGATAGCACAGGAAGAGACACCCAATGGCTCTTATAAGAAAGGAACAATGCTTTAAAACATTCTTCCCTAGGTTTTCTGCCCCACTATATTTAGGAGAAAAGATTGGATATTTATTGTTTTGAAACTCTTCATGGCCACAGAGCAGATGTTAAAGGTTGATCAAGCAGGTGATTTTTTTCTCACTAAGGACACTGCCAGTGGGCTAACTCTGGCTTGGATACCCATGACAAATGTAATTTTGGGACTATAAATGTTTCAGTTGGCATAATGAATACAATTAGCTTTTGATTCTTTGCACTTTTGGAGAACAAGGAGAACATAAAGGAAGGAAGCACATGGACAATGGCCAGTGATGTGAGTTAAATGCTGGGATCTCAAGAGCCTTAAAGTCATATAGACTTTTTTTGTGCTGGCAGCTATATCTCTCAGAACATCTCCTAGTGGAAGGATTTAGGGGTAGTGAAAGAGTCCAAATGCAGACAGCAAAATAGGAGACTCGGTTTTGGAGGTAACTCCTGAACAAAAAATGTCCTTCTATGTCTTAAAGACTCACCATGGTGGAAACCTGCCATCTCCTGACACAGCCCATTCCACATATGGACAGCTCTGATAGTTTTTCCAAACCTAAACTAGTCACCCTAAACTAGATTTTTTGTCATCTTCAACTCTCTGCCCCTGGTTCTACCTTCTGGGGCCAGACAGAATCAATTTAATGCCACCCCACCAAATATCCCTTCTGTTGCTTGAAGATAGTTATCATGTCCTCCCAGTCTTCTTTTCTCCAGGTTACATTTTAATTTCCTTTCATTTATCTTCATATGACATGGACTCAAGGTTATTTAACATCCTAATTGCCCTCCTCTGAAGGGTCTCCAACTTATCAATACTTTCCTAAAGTTTTTGAAGGGAATAGATAATCTATAAACTGCATATTCTCCTGCCACTGAATAAATGAAAAAAAAATACTGACAAAGCCCTTAGGGAGGATATTGTCATCTAGGTTAACCCATAATGACTTTAGAGAATCAAGTTGGAAGGGATCTTGGAAATCCTCTAGTCTAATTCTCTAATTTTACTGAATAGGAAACTGAGACTCATACCTGGAGGGGAAGATAATGCCAAGAATGAATATTCCAAAACGTTGAACTCCAAGTTGACCACTTTGAAGGAATGATAATAGTAGCAGCAAATTGGGAGGGATAGCCAAAACACCAGGGGACAGAGTCAGGATCCAAAAGAACTTTGGCAGGCTATAACATTGGGTTGAATCTAGTAAGGTGAAATCCAATAGGGATAAATGTAAAGACTTATACTTAGGTAGAAAATATCAACACAAGTATAAGTTGGCGAAAGCATGGATAGATAGCAGTTACTTTGAAAAAGATCTAGGGGGCTTGGTGGACTGAAAGTTCAATATGTCAGCATTGTGATGTAGAAACCCCAAAGCCAATATGACCTTGGGCTACAGTAAGAGGGGCCAAGACTTCAGACAGAGGGAATCTACTCTCTCCTTAGGCAGGTCTTTCAACTTTTGGATAATCCCAATGGTTAAGAAAGTTTTCCTTACATGCATCTTTCAGGAATAGAGAGATGATAATCCTACTATATTCTGTCCTCATCAGACTTCATCTGGAATATTATTTCAGTTCTGGGACCATAGTTCAAGTTAGTATCAAGACACTGATAAGCTGGAGAGCCAGTGAAAGGGAGGTATGATTATCCATTCAGAGGAAAAAGGAACCTGAAGTTCAGAGAAGTTGAATGATCTGGTAGACAAAGCTATTAAAAGAAAGAGGAGTCCAGGGGAAGGCAACAACATGGGGAAGGGTCTTGAGTGTATTTAATACAAGGATTAGTTAAAGAAAGCAGGCATGCTTAGCTTACAAAAGAGAAGACCTGGAAGTGAGATGGGGCCAGAAAACTCTCTTCAAGTATCTGAAGGGCTGTCTTGTGGAGGAAAGATTAGACACGTTCTGTTGGATCCCAGGGGGCAGAACTGGGAGCAGTGGGACAGAGGAATTAAGAGGATAGTACTCTTAGCAGTGGCTAAGAGGCCAATTTAGGCTGATTCTAATTTACCAATGAGAACTATCCCAAGTTGCCTCGAGAGGTGATGGATGCTCCCACCTTGGCAGTAGGAAAGCAGAGGTAGTGGGGCTGAGTAAGGTAAATTCTAGTAGGCAATACTTTAGGTGTATGGAGTGAACTAGATGACTATTGAGATACTTTTCAAGATCCCTTATCATACTTCCTTACTTCTCTTCATCCATTTATACTCAGAATACCCCACCATACTTGAAAACCAAACTTGTTAGCAATATTTTGGAAATCTCTGCAGGCAGGGTCCCAGTGGCAGGAAAGGGGACCCGAGAGAGTTGACTATAGGAAAGTAGCAAATTTGCTGTGATTTATTATCTTGAAGGATTAATGAATCTTTGGTTAGAATCACAGATTCATAGAATCTGAGAATTGGAAAGAACTTCCAAGAGTCATTTTGTTCTACTTTGTACCTGAAGCAGGAAACCCCTCTACAAAAGCAATCACTAATTATGATGATAACAATAGGAAGAAGAAGTGCTTTGCACATACTATCTCATTTGAACCTCACAACAGCAGGACAAGTGGTCATCCACTCCCCATCTGAAGACTTCAGACAGAGGGAATCTACTCTCTCCTTAGGCAGGTCTTTCAACTTTTGGATAATCCCAATGGTTAAGAAAGTTTTCCTTACATGCATCTAAAATCTGCCCTAATGCATCCTTTACCCACTGGTCCTACTTTAGCCCTCTGGGATCAAGTAGAACAGCTCAAATTTCTTATCCATATAGAATTTTCTAAGCCTTGAGAGACAGGATGGGGTCATGGATGGGTAAGGGGTTTATCCTGGATTCAGGAGAGATATGGATACTCCTTCTGATGTTTACTAGCTTGATTTAGCAGGTCATTTAACTTTTCTGAACTTTAGATTCCCCATTTGTTCCAAAGGGATAATAGACCTACCTCAAATGGTTCCTATGAGGGCTCAAAGAGATGCTGTATATATAAAGTACTTTGCAAAATCTGAAGCACAATATAAGGTGTCGTCTCTTATCATTTTTTACTTGGACCCTAGGGCAGTCACTCTGGCCTCTACCAGAATGATATTCTTATATGGTTATGGTTTATAGGTTTCTAATTCCCTTAAATTTTCAGAAATTAATTCCATTGTGAGTGTTTTCTAAATCCAAGAAAAGGAGCATCAATGAAGCATTAATTGCCACCTGTTTGCAGAGCACTCTGCTAGGATATGATAGAGGGCCTACAAAACTTTGGTTAGGTTGGCCATTACTCTTGTGATGTTCACTGTGGAGTTAGTAAGCACTACGAGAGAGAGGTAGCAAGGATGATGTGGCCAAAAAAGCACCCAACATGGAACTGGAAATTGTGTGTTCTAGTCCCAATTCTGCCTCTTATAAGCTATGAGATTTGAGGCAACCTATCTGAACTGAGTCTCAATTTCTTCATCTGCAAAATGGGGGATTGATACGACTACTAATTACTCATCTCTTAGGGACTAAAACAGATACAGAACACTAGGTGATGTATAAATGGGAGCCATTATGACTTTGGCCTTCAAATTTTCTGCCCCAGGGGAAGAAAAACCCAATCATCCAATTGGGCAACATGTTTCTCAAGAGGTCTTCAAGTGTCCTCGGCTTTATCCCAATGGGACTAAATAAAGGGGCCACTTGCTGTTAAGCTGAGAAATAGCCTTTAAAGTTTTGGGAACATTTCAGTCTATATTTTGACATTTGTCTTAATTATAGAATTGAGAAAAGAAGGCTGTCATCCCCCTGGCTTCAGAAGTTATTTTAAAGATGGCATCTTTATAAAAGTCAATAGCTTCCTCTTAAAAGGGCATTCATGTCCCAAGTGGGTGGTTGTGTCGATTGTCTTGGAACCCCTGCAGTAAATCTAACCAGTCCTGGTGAATGGCTTGCAGGCTTTCTACACCCACATTTCTTCTTAATTATCTCCACCAGGCTGAGTTAGTTAAGGACAGATCTATAGCATTTCCTGGATGTCAAAATGCCCACACACCTTCTGCAGTCCTTGGGCTACCAGCCCCCCTTTCATGTTCCTCTTAGTTGGTCCATCTAACCATCTATTATCATGTCAGGTTCATGTATTATTCATGAAGCCCAGGGAATTTCCAGATGCAGTACCTTGGGCTTTAAAAGGAAATCTGTGTAATTAGAACTTCTGCCTGGCACCAAGGAAATAAACATGGAATTGGATCATGTGACTTTCATTCCCATTTCCCCCATCAACAATGAACTGGAGCATTCTGACATCGTGGTGAAAGTTGAGCCTCTCCAAATCGTCACTTCTCAGTAAACAAGACATTTAGCTTCTGGATGCTGGTCTCTTTTAGGGGGTGAAGTGACTATTTTTCTTCTCCACTATGTTCTACTCAAAGCAATAACAGCCAAGTGAAAAAGTTATAGCACAGGGAATTGTGACTCAGCCAGTGCTACCATCAAAGGTCAAGGTGAATCAGGCCTTCCATGGCAACCAGGAATTCTTTATCATGCATGTTTTTTTTAATCATTTCAAGCAGTAGATAGCCTCTATCCTAGTTCAGGGTCTCATCAAAAGTCTCCTAATTGGTTTTCTTGTTTCCATCATCACCCTTCTCTGATCCATCCTTCACACAGCTGTCACACTGATGTTGCTAAAATATAAATCTGGCTGTGTCACTCCCCAACATCTTCAATGGCTCCCTGTTACCTCTAGGAGAAAATAAAAAAAATCCTCAGCCTGGTATTTAGAGCTCTCCATAGTCTAGCTCCTATTCACTTTACCAAGTCTTATTTCAAATTATTCCTCTTCATGTACTCATTGCTTTATTCAAACTGGCCTGTTAGCCGTTGCATATTCTATTTCCCACCTCCTTGCCTTTGTAAAGGTCCTCCTATGTAGAATGTATTCCCTCCTCACTATCTCAGGTTCCACTCTTTTCCCGCTTCTCTTCTGTCATCCCCCTAGCTGTTAGTGCTGTAAGTCCTGTAAGTTACTTAGTATATACTTTGGATTTACTTATTTATGTTCATGTTACATCTTGCCAGTACAATGTAAGCTTCCTGAGGGCAAGGCCTACTTTGTTTTTGTCATTATATTAGCTAAACATCTTGATGCCACCAAAGTTCTAGGTATTTTCTTTGTTTTTGTCATTATATTAGCTAAACATCTTGATACCACCAAAGTTCTAGGTATTTTTGAATGATTCAACATCAGAGACAGATATAGTTTTATCAATAGAGATGAAATCAAAGAAGATGCATTATCATCTGTTTCACAGATGCCTTCTAAGGACCACTGGATATTTCCATCTGACTTACAGCTGAAACCTCTTATATATGTTATTTCCCTTTGTTAGAATGTGAACTCCTTGAGAACAGAGTCTGTCTTGCCTTTATCTTTAAATCCCTATCACTCAGCACAGTGCTTCATACAGTGCTTAATAAATGTTCTGTAATCAATCCATCCATCCATCCTTCCATCCATCCATCCATCCATCCATCCATCCATCCATCCATCCATTCATGTTTATTGAATGGAATTGAAGTGAATTCCAAAGGCTCTCTCCCTAGGAGAGAATATGGAGAATGAAATAGTTAGGTGAATGTATCTAACCCTTTAAAGCATGTTCTTCATAATAATCCTGGTGGATCCCCTTTATGAAACTAACTGTAGCACATAGACAAAAGGGCAGGCAGATATGGATTTACAATGTCCAAGCCACTATCTACATTGTTGGAGGAAATGCCAACATCTATGAGCTCACAGATTCATTGGCATATTAGAATTATTCTGTTAACAAAGGTAGTGAAAATATCACCAAATTGTCAGATGGAGAAACCGAGGATTGGAGAGATGAAGTAATATTTCCAAGATCACATAGACAGTAAGTGGTAAAGGCAGAATTCACGAATTTAGGAAAGACCAGGGTTTGTTTGTTTGTTTGTTTGTTTTCATTATGCCATGGTACTTTAGCATCACTTTCTACCAGTCACTCGGTTTATTAAATCTTGGAAAGGTGTGGCCTCTGGAAGAATCATAATTATTTCGAAGATAAACAAATATCTAGGGGCTAAGAGCCACAGAGAAAGCTGGTTGAGGAAGCAGAATGAAAACACTTTTAATAGGCACTTTCCTACCTTCTTATTCTTTAGGTCATAGGAATGGGTGTTGGAGTTCAGGAAGACAAAAAATGTGTCAACCTTGGTTAGATTCCTGGTTTCTCTTAGCTTCTAGCAACTAGAAGCAATGTGAAAAAGAAAGGTTGACTAGGAAGGGGGAAGAAGATAGAAGACATTGATAAATGTTGGCACCTTCTTTCTGAGCTCAGGATGATCTTTGTAGGGTCATAGTGTCTTAGAATTTATTTACAGCTTGCATTTCAAAAGAATTTAAATGAGGACAAGAGTCTGGAGATGTGTGTGTTTGTGTGTGTGTGTGTGTGTGTGTGTGTGTAATTATATTCAGATGCTGGTGATCATAGCATTATTCTTGATAATTTCTTCAAACACTCAATTTAAAAGACTCATAACAGACTTTCAGAACTTCTGGGGTGGAGGTAGGGGACAGAGACTTCAAGCTTTCTTTGTGTATTTCATGGTTCTAAGGGCACAAATCTATAGAGAATTACAGAATGTCAGAGCTGGAAAAAAATAACTTTAGAGATGATCTGATCCACCTTCACCATTATATAGATTCTGAAACTGAGGGTTACATGAACAAACATATCACCATTTTTTACCAGGCCCCAAGACCCAAACTAGTTTAAGTATCATACATATAGAAAGTGTGGTACAATGGAAAGCCTAATAGACTTTTCCTCAGTAGTCCTGAGTTCAAGTTCTAACTCTGATATTTATCAACTGTGACCTTTCACCTTTCTGAGTCTCAGCTTTCTCAACCAGAAATCATCCATAATATTACTTGCACCTTCTACTCAGAGGGTTTTGTCCAAAGTAAAGTGCTTTGTCCAGTCCTAGATCTATGAGAACAAATATTAGTAAAGAGCAAGAAGAGATTCCACATTCTTAGAAATCTGGCCAGTCTTGGGCCAGTGAAAGAAAGCCATTTCTTTTTCATTATGATTCTAGGAATTTAGCATTTCTTCTTCTAAAGACTCTCCATGCACTTGTACACAGAGGTTAAAAGTCTCAATGCTTATTAAACTCAAAAAGTGAGGAAAAAGTATTAGGCAGCAGCTGAACAGAGGAGTAGAAAAGAATCTGGCAAAAGAAAGACCATTTGGGAGAGAGAAATCTGAGGTAGCAGTTGTAAAATTAAAATGGGCAAGTCATTAAATTATCCATAGTGGGAAAAAAACTACAAAAATAGATATTTCTTGGCAAGTCAGTGCTGAACAGAAACAAATTTAGTTACGGAAGAAGCTAAGTTTTTAGTCAGATCAATTCAGTTCATATTTATCAGAATAATATTCAGGGCTGGATCAGTTAGTTTTAAATAAAAACAAATATATCTTTATTGGTTTTTGATAGAAATCTATTTGAAAAGAAATATGCTCACTTAAAATATTTTTAACTGACAGCATATGAGCACATAAAAGTTGGTACCAGCAGAGAATTTAGAACCAAAAGGGACCTTAGACATCAGCTGGTCCATTCCACTCACTCATTTTACAGGTGAGGAAACTGAGGTTCTAAGAAGTTATCAGACTTGCCTAACATCACACAGATGGCAAATTACAGTGTCTAGATTTGAACCCATAACATCTGATTCCAAATCCATTGCTATTTCCACTACATAAAACCCCTAAACTGGTTAGTATGCCTGTGAATTTTTACTACCAAGGTAATTAGTATTGCAAAGGTTCCCATTAGTTAGAGGCAAACTATTCAGTTTGTGTAATAGTTGGAATCCCTCCTCTTTTCCTATCCTGCTACTGGATTAAAGCTTTCATTGGAGGAGAGGCGAGGGGAAAGGAAATCAGTTGATCATCCTCTCTCCCAGTAAACACTTCTGGATATGAGAGAGGAAGGTGAACCCATGGGATGGAAAATGAAGGCTGTGCTTACCTGTGGATTTCACTTCTGATTTATGTAGATGCATAATAAACACTCTGAAATTTATGTAGACGTCTGACAAAATCTCGTTTAATTACCCCTCTCCTCTAATTTCTATGGATAGTCATTCAGTTCCCATTCACTGTTTGTACGTGATAAGAAAGTCTTAATTACCAGAGTTCTGTTTAGATTCGATGGAGAATGTGGACCTCTAAAGATTGTCTACATATGCTTAAAGTGGCAGGGGCCACGTTTAGGATGTGGGGTAGATAGATACTCGAATCAAAACGGGTATATGCCAGTGGAGGCGCTAGACCAAACTAGCATACATGAAAATATTCTCCGGGATTTAAAGAGGACTCGTTATTATTGCCGAAAGAGGAGAAAATGACTTTTCTCCAAGCCCCTCCAAATCCCAAAACCACAACCTTCTCCTCTATCCTTTCTGGTTCATGCCAGCCAGGATAACGAATATCTGATTCCCTTCAGGGGAGCTGCGTATGATTCTAAAGAAAACAGTCAATATGTTTAGTGCACCATTCCTAAAGTCCTATTCGTCTCTGGTGAGACTTTTCCACGAAACCCTTGTTATCGCACCCGTCCAGAGGTGTGCGCCTGAAAAAGGGTGACATGACACTTTTGAGGTTTATTTAAGTTGTTAAATATCTGGAGGTTCCAAGAATCAGGCTGTTCGGAAATTTCTCCTCCCTCCCAGGGACGGGAAGATCTTTACAATTTCTCGGTTCAACAGTCAGATAAATTGGCAACTCTGCTAAAAGGATAGTACTCCCTTAATGATGCATTCATTTGAAACCCTAGCAACTGTATTAGGCAGAGGCTACGATTCGCTAACAGGGCAACAACGCACGCACCGGGAAGGGGAATTCTACAATTTAGAGTGACAGCTTTTCTCCCCCCTCCCTTCCATCAAGTCGGCTCGAAATGTCACAATATTTACACCTCTTCCTCCGTGAATTAGAACGTGGGGGTGGGGAGGGGTGGGGAAGGAGAAGGAAAAATCCTACAGATTGCTGCCAGACAGCAAAGTGGGCTTTGCGCCTTTAAATTCTGCTCCCCCCTTCAAGCCTCCCCCGAGCCCCCTCCCCCACCACCATCAGTTTTGTGTGTGTGTGTGTGTGTGTGTGTGTGTGTGTGTTTTCCTTTCTGTATTTCTTTCTGCAATAAATCTCCTGGTTCAGCGTTCAGCCCTGCAGATCCGTATTTAAAACAGCACCATCTGGAAAGGGTGGGTGGCGATGGTGATGGTGATGCGGGCGCCTCGGAGTTCCTTTGCAGCACGCTTGGAATTGCATCAGACTGATCAGAAGCCCTCCCTCTCCCTCCCCTCCTCCCCCTCCCCCTCCCTCCTCTCCTCCTCTCTCCTCCTCCCTCCCCCTTCCTCGTCCTCCTCGTCCTCCTCCTACTTCTGCTCCCCCTCCCGCCCTCTCGCTCTCCCGTTCCCACTGCCCTCCCCTCCCTCCCTTTTCCCTGCCGTGGATGAGACGGAGAACCCGCCTGGGTCTCCGAACCGTCCCGGCTCCGTTCGCCGCGGGCTTGCTCCTCTGTGAAACCTTACTTGGCTTTTCCTTTGTGTGTGTGGCGAGTAGCCTATGACTGTCATCTGATCCTGACACTTGATGTTTTTTTCTTTCTTTTTAATAAATCATTTCCACACTAGCCTGGCGCGCCCAGCAGATCCCTCCCTTTGGCAGGCGGGCAGGCGGGCAGCTGGGTTGGTTTGCTTTCTTCTCTCTCTCTCTCTCTCTCTCTCTCTCTCTCTCTCTCTCTCTCTCTGTCTGTCTCTGTCTCTCTCTCTCTCTCCCTCCCCTTCATCCCAGAGCCCCCAGGCCTGGGAGTTTCAAAAATAGATTTTCTTCTCCTCGCCATTCCGCGGTCTCTTGGTGGCCCAGCTCCCCTCCCCCTTCCTCAGTCCCCTCCCCCTAGTCCCCTTTCCGCTAATTAAAGGGAGCAGTTCCAAGAAGGCGAGGTGGCGAAGCTGGAGAGAGCAGTAAGGGCGAGAAGTAGCTTTAGCATAGGAAGGCAGTGCTGCGGCCGGCCGGCCAGAGCTCAGAACAAAGGCGTGGGGGTGGGGAAGGAAGCCCCTGGGGCTCTGGGCTGGAGAAAGGCGGAGAAGTGCCGGGGCCCAGGCTTCAGGAGGAGGGGCGGGGGACCGACCCGACCCTACAACTACTAGTTGTGGCCGCCTGCCTAGAGGCGACCCGGAGCTGCAGGAGAAGAGGAAGAGGAGAAGATGTTGGGGGGGGCAGCAGGAGAAAGAAGGGGGTGGGCCAAGCCAGGCCAAGGGGCCCTAGCCTCGGGCGGGGGCGGACAGTGGCGGCCTTGGCGCTCTTGGCTTCCTGCAGCCCCGCGCCCGCCGCGCCGGAGGAGAGGTTGCCATCAGGACGCAACCTCGCCAGTTCAAAGCGACTGGAGTGCCCAGCTGATTGGTAGCTCCGAGGTCTGCCAGCTCCGGAGCCACTCAGGTCCTCTCCTCCTCCTCTTCCTCCTACCCCAGCAGCCCCGCAGACAACCTTCCTGCCTCTTCCTCCCTCAACCAGACCCACCTCCGCCTCCCGTGATCGCTGCCTTCCAGTCCGGGAATTTAACCTTCTCCTCTTAAATGGGCCCCCCCCTTTTCCCTGGGGTACACGAATTAATTCGGACCTGGGTTAAAGAGGACTCGCTCGAGAGGAGAAATCCGGCAAGGCGGAGGAGGCAGGCTCTGTATCGGTGACTCCCGTTTCTTTTGGGCAACCGCAAGCCCTCTAATTAAGTGATAGGAACTTAAAAGGAAAGGAAGAAACACCCAGAGAAGCAGGAGAGAAGCGTTGGAGAGGAAGAGATTGCGGGATGTGTTGCGGTGGGGGGGGGGGG
>NW_020949548.1:1865617-1869155 GCF_900497805.2 Vombatus ursinus | reverse complement strand
GAGAGAGAGAGAGAGAGAGAGAGAGAGAGAGAGAGAGAGAGAGAGATTCCTATCCAAGAAATATCTCCTTTAAGAAGCTGGAGACCCCAAACCGAAAATACCTGTGAGGAGCGAAGCCTTAAACTGCTGACTTCCCAGAGCTTATTTTTAGCTCCGAGACTAAATATTATTAGCTACATTTCTACGTAGGAAGAATCGAAGGAGAGAGGGAGAAAGGGAGAGAAAGAGAGGGAGAGGGAGGAGAGGAAGGAGAGAGAGAGAGAGGGAGAGGAAATCGAAATTACCTTGATTCGATTTTTGGGTAGGGATTTAAGGTTGACACAGCCCCCTCCCCCACCACTACCCTCCTTTCACTACAATACACACCCTTTTTTTCTCCTTAATGATACCGAAGTCGGATTTTAGGAAACTGAGTGCAGGGCAAAAATCTCACATTCAGTAATAAATCTACTGTACACACACACACACACACACACACACACACACACAGAGGCACATACACACACACACAAATACACACACCGACAGAGAGAAAGGAAAGCTAGAGGGAGATGAAGGAGAGAAAAAAAAAATCTTACATTCGAATCAGACATCTGCAGCTCCAAGTTAACCAAACTCATTAAATCCGCAGAAAAAACCATGCATTTTTGCCTCCCTTCCTGCACAAGGACTGACACTCAGGGTAATCTGAACTCGACAAATAACGAGGAACAACCCCCACCCACGCTCTCCTTTTACCACCCCAATCCTCCGCCCCCCATGACCCCTCCTTTCCGGAAGAATGAGTGAATAGCTTCAAATTTTGGACGCAGGGGGTTACCCCCCCCCCCCCGCCTCCCCACTCCCACCTCCTTGCTTACCTTATTCGCGGGAACACCACAGTCAGTGGCTAGATCCTTCCGATAAACACTTGCATTTCCCAAAGTTAATACAGTATACCAACCCGGAGCTTGCAAAGAATCTATTCCAGCCCACACCGCTAGGAATTCAACTTCAGCGAGCTCAAGAGGGGCGACCAAAACTGGGGCTCGGTTTCGAAAGGCTCCAGCTCCCAAATCTAACTCTCTCCTCCAACCCTGATCTCTGTGTGAGTCGAGTCTCAGAAAAGACGCTTTTTAAGGGCGGCAGTTGGGCAGGCTTTACTCCGGGGTCGAGGCAACTACCTGGGGCACTTCCACCTCCAGCAAACCCATAGCCTCTGTCCAAGGTGCTGAAACTCTTCCCAACGCTCCCAAAGACACACCCGGAGCAATGGGAAGAAAGGACTCAAATCTATACTTTAATTAAATGATACTTGATATGGCTCCAGCCGATCCCTTTCACTTCCTCACGCTTTGTCACGTGAAGATTGCCCTGCCAAAACCATCCTGTTAATAGCTGATCACATGTTGACGAGACCCTTTTCTCTGTGAGAGGATCACCGGTTTCATTACACTTCTGACTTATTTCTCCCACCCCCACCCCTTATTCCCCAAACTCCCACCTTCCACCTCATCCTTACCTTACTCCACTCTAACCCCAGCATCTAAAGGAGCTATCATTTCTGATATGGGAATTAACCCCCTCGCAAATGTCAACTCTATGCCTACATATATAAGTCATACAATATGCTATCTCACACACATACACCAACACACTCGTACAAAAAGAACTGAATGATAGCAGACCGTAAGAGAAGCATCACCATTGAACAGTCAATATGCCCCCCCCCTCCATCTCCAGCTCCAAGTTTGTTCCACGCAGTTCTACGCTGCAGTGTTAAATCACAAATGATTTCAATTTAAGTTGCACTGTCTAAAACCCCATTCAACTGGCTGGAGTGCCTTCTATTCTTTGGCGTGTGGAGTGCCAGAAAGAGGAGCGTGATATGAGATCCTGTTGTTAAGCAACATGTCAGGATTTTGCAATTATCAGGCAGGGTTTTATTGGTACTCACCATTTTTCTTTGCTGTCCTGGAGACACAAGTGTCTTAAAATCCAGTCTCCCCAACAGATGCAGGAAGGTAATGTGTCTTGTTTGAAGTCATCATGTGAGAACTTCGGCTTTGCTCAGTGGATCGCCCACCACTTGGTGTGACTTATGAATCTAATAACCCTTTGCAATATCCGCAAGCTCAAACTCTTAACCACCTTGGTGCCTACAGAAGACAAAGCAACTGCCAGCGATTTTTAAAAACCTATAGATTTACGCAAACGCCTTAGCTCAGAGACACGTTTTCCTTTGAGTCCTTACGTGATTCTAATGAATGAGAGAGGTTACCAATGATTGTCCAACTGTCCTGGTATAAAGCAGGGCGTCAGGTCCTGCCTACCCACCTCCAATAAATAGACATTGGAACAGAAAGTTCCCAGGGAAAGTGAGTAGTTTCAGGACACTACACAAAATAAACTCAGGCTTAACATCACTTCCTTTCCCACTTCTCGATTCCCACCTGGGTTTCTGGCAAGCTGAGCTCCGCTTGGGGAAATTTCACGTTGCCAGGTAAGGAAACATTCGCCTTTTAAAAAATGGTGTGCTCTCTGGCTAAGGCAGGAAGACGCTGGGGAACTTGTTGCATATCAAGGACGGCAGACTACTGCTTAAAAGAAAGAAATGGAGGGGGAGAAGTGGGGGAGGGGCAGAAGAGGGGAGGGGGTGGGGGACTACGACGGTCGGTGAGTCTTCATGACCAATTCACTCTGAATCCCTTGGTAAAAAAGAAACTTCTTAGAAAAGTTCATCCTCCTCCCCCTCCCTTCCCCCAAATGACTAAGGCTCTATTTGTCGAAAGCCCTGTTGTGTTAGTGATAGATGAGCAAGTTGGGAGTGGGGGGGGGGTGGTGGTAAGTGAATTCCTTCCTAATCACTGCGGGTTACCCAGCTCACAGCAGCAGCCAACGGGGCCAGGTAACTTTTCGCCTCTCATCTTAAGGGACTTGGGACTTTATGACAGAGAGAAAGCCACTAGTTGCAAACGGGAGCCTGTGTGAGCCGAGCTCTCTAGCGGCTAAGTTGAATGAAGTGATGACTGCGTATGCGCTAATGGGCTATTGCCTCTCCAATGTGAGTAACAACTCCCGTGTAGCCAATTCGACGTCGTGCGCCCGCCCGGGGTAGGAACCAGCTGCGCGCAGGAGAGGGAAGGAGAACCAGCTCGGCGGCGCTCGGTCTTAGCATCACCCAGCGAAGCGTTCCTGCATCACTCTGTGTCTCCCCTGCTGCTGGGCTGAGAAGACACGCGCTGCTGGGAAGAAGGAGCCCTCGGCACGCAGATACGGAGCTGAGATTTACTGGCGACGCCTGTGCGCCCTCCCTCCCTCCGGAAACCCAGCTGGTGCCTAGCGCGAGAGCGCGTCCTTGCGCCCAGCCAGCGAGAGGATGCGCAAGCGGAAAAGTTGACAGATCACGTGTTGGGAAAAAAAGTAACTTAAAAGTGATAGAATAAACAGCTATAGAGGGGGAAAAGCCCTTCGTGTTTGAAATAAAGTCAACCCCTGAGGGGGTGTGTGTGTGGGTGTGTGTGTGTGTGTGTGTGTGAGAGAGAGAGAGAGAGAGAGA